>NW_025408619.1:1800000-2332338 GCF_020137385.1 Morchella sextelata | reverse complement strand
ACTAACCCTAACTAACCCTAACTAACCCTAACTAACCCTAACTAACCCTAACTAACCCTAACTACCCTAACTAACCCTAACCTAACCTAACTAACCCTAACTAACCCTAACTAACCCTAACTAACCCTAACTAACCCTAACCCTAACTAACCCTAACTAACCCTAACTAACCCTAACTAACCCTAACTAACCCTAACTAACCCTAACTAACCCTAACTAACCCTAACTAACCCTAACTAACCCTAACTAACCCTAACTAACCCTAACTAACCCTAACTAACCTAACTAACCCTAACTAACCCTAACTAACCCTAACTAACCCTAACTAACCCTAACTAACCCTAACTAACCCTAACTAACCCTAACTAACCCTAACTAACCCTAACTAACCCTAACTAACCCTAACCCTAACTAACCCTAACTAACCTAACTAACCCTAACTAACCTAACCTAACTAACCCTAACTAACCCTAACCTAACTAACCCTAACTAACCCTAACTAACCCTAACTAACCCTAACCCTAACCCTAACTAACCCTAACTAACCCTAACTCCTCGGAGTTTGGGCGGTGTTAGGAGTTATCGGGGTTACGGGGATAGGGAGATATGTCAGCATGACGTGTTTCGGCGTTAACGGCCTAACGTTACGCCGAATCGGCGATAAGACGCGGCGGGACTTTGGCCCGCAACCTAACCCTAGGTAACCCTAGGGTCACGCGCTCTCACTCGATGTCTGGCGGTCCCTATTATATATACCGCCCTCGCTGCTGGCACTGAAGAGCTCATCATCAAAGCGAAACCTGAAGCGATAGCCTGTCTACCTTCCTGTCTGCCTCCTTGACGATTCTCTTCTCGATAGTTTACGTTCCATTCCACCCTAACTAACCCTTACGACTATCACCATGTCCGCCCCTGGCCCCTCCACCGTTCCCACCGACCTTCCGATTTTCGGATCTGTTAAGGCCAGAACTAGACGACCTGTCAGTACTGAAACCTTACACGGGTTTGGTCACCTAACTCTTGACGGTCCCTCCCACCTCATGGGTTCCATCCCCACCCCCTCCAACGAACTACATTGGCGAGAAATGATCGCAGACGCCTATCTAGCTACGACTAGCGGAGAGGAAAGCGCCTACAAACACTATCAAAGTGCGTTAGCCGCTTACATGTCTTCCCGACCCCCTATCGAACGAATGGAAGACATCAAAAAACTTCTCCACCCTACCTTTCGACTCCGATTGTTTGACGAGTTATCTCTGCTGCACACCACAGCGGTTAAGTTAGTCGGGGTAGAGCAAGCCATACGTTCCCTGGAGAAAAATAAGTTCGAAAAGAAATTTCCGACCGTACTGAACCCCGTGGCCAAGGCCAAAGTCCGTACGCAATTCACCTCCTTGTATCCCGCCGAAATGCAACAATCGGCAAACAATCGGATTGCCGTTCTACAATCCGAAATGGCGAGTAAGCTTCTTGATGAGATCATCACTCAGAAAAGAGGGGAGAAAGCCCACCTTGACGGGTTGTTGGCTAGGGAATCCTATGAGAAACGTCTTCGTGATGCTATCAGCCGGGACTACCAAGCCGCCAAGATCCGATACGGGGAACGCCCCCAGGCTGAGGATGTTGATATGTCCGTCGGTGACCAACCCACAGAGGCGAGAGCCCAGCGGGATAACGCCGGCGACATTAAAGCTCCTGAGTTTTTATCGGTAGAAAGGGATGCTGCCTTCGGGCTGGCTCCTTTATTGGCAATTCGAGTTCTAGAGATGGCTCGGATAAAACAATCCAACAAGGATTACGTTCTTGAGAAGAAAATTTCTCTCAAGGAACGAACTGTCTTGAAGGTTGGCCAAGAAGCGCCTGAGTCTGAAGAGGCTCGGCTGAAAAGACTTATCAAGTCGCTTCTGCCTAAAGACATGGCTAAGCCAAAAAATCGGTCCAACAAACGCAAGGTAGGAGGGTCCCCATGCCCGAAAAACTCGATTTACCTATCTAACCGCGATTTAGGGAAAAACCGCCCCCAAGGTGAAAGCTCCGGCCAAACCACAGGGAATAAAAAAGACGCAGAAGGTTCGGAAGCCATCTACGCCGACTTCGAAGAAGACGACTCAGAAACGGGTCGCATCATCCACCGTCGTAAAAGGGCCAGGGAAGAAGGCGAAAGTTTAAAGTTGTTAGCTACAAACTTTAACTACGATAAGCCCTCTTCCTATCCGGGTATGTTATTAAATCTCCCCTCCCATTTGCAAACAGACATCTTGGTCGCGAAAGCTAATACCGAAAGGTTTTCAGCACTTCGTAGGTTTTGGCCAGATCCTCATGTGCAAGCAGGGCTTTCTGTCCCAGATTGGGTCAGATATGAGTTAGGGGTTAATTTAAAATATTTATATCCAATCACGTTTAATAAAAATTTAATCTCCACTGCCTTTGATGAATTTACATATTCACTTCGTTGGAAATATTTTTGGTTTAACCGTGATAAAAACAATGATGAACCATGGAACCCGGAATTCTCGTTTACGAAAGTAAAAAAGAATCCACCGAAAATGAGTAACGCACTTGAGAGTGGACTTGCATGTGGTGAGCTTTCCCTTCACGGGGATTACGCTGGGCCCGTAAGATCCAATACCTTACATCGGGACCGTCGCCCCCGATGGAAAGAACTCTCTGAATTCCTAGAAAGTCAAAAAATGATGATCAAAGGAACGGACAAGAACCTTGGGCCTGTTATCTTTTCGCGTGACTGGTACATAAGCGAAGTGGAGAAATTCCTCGCTGACGGTCAAAACTACCGGAAATTGGAAGTTAGTTGGGCAGGGGACCCTGGTCCTACCTTGTTGTCATACAGCAAGGATCACCCGATCAACGGAAGATTCAAGTGGTTGGCTAATACCATCCATGAAGTAAGGCGTGATCTTACCCACATCACACAAAGCCTTATCGACGTAACCACCAAGCAAGAAAAGGAATACCTTGAACGGTGGAATTTGCAATTTGACATCCCTCGGTTTCATGGTATCCCAAAGATACATAAAAAACCTTGGGCCATTCGTCCTATTGCCCCCGGACATTCCTGGGTTACGTCCCCCCTTGCTAAATGGGTGCAGGTTAAAATAGCCGGCGCCGCTAAGGCAACACCATGGATTGTTCAATCAACCAAGGATGTTGCGGCGCTATTACGCAAGGCTATTATCCCTGACTACCGGACCCGCCGTAAAATGTTCGTATGTACAGGTGACGTAGTCGCCATGTACCCGAACATCCCTGCAGACGCACATTCCATTGTCACTGCATGGTTCGCGGATCACCCGGCGCAATTAGATCCCGTTCTGAACGATAACGCACATCTATTGCAAGACGCCATGCGAATTATCAACCAATATGGGATGGTTGAATTCAATGGCTCGTTCTATTCACAGCTCAAAGGTTTAGCGATGGGAGCTGCCTGCTCCCCTGATATCGCAAATATTTATGCTGCATACTACGAAGAACGAAACGTTGATTTCAACGTGCAAACTTTCGAGCACAATAATCCAGTAAAGTTTTATTGTCGCTATATCGACGATTGTTTAGCTATTATCGAGGCTGACTCTGCGGATTAGTGCTGGGCAATTCTTGATAAACATAACCTCGGACCGGTACTCCGCACCGAATGGTCCGTGGTTGGTGAAGGCGAGGGACCTAGTCCGTTCCTCGATTTAGAAATCGATATTCTTTCCGGTAGTACATTAGACTTTAAACTGTACCGGAAACCCTTCAACCATTTTATGCGTATACCATGGGAAAGCGCTCACCCGACGCAAGTCAAGAAATCCGGATTTCAGGGTGAACTTACCCGGATAGCCACCTGCTCGTCTAGACGCGAATTCTACGACCAGTCAGTAGCAGAGTACATGGAACTACTCATTGCGCGGGGCTATCCACGTCAAGTCCTTCTAGCTTGGAAGGAACAGGAAGTAGAGAAACGCTGGAATCTCGCCGTATTACCAAAAGACGATCCAAAGGCTCATTCCTTTGCGGTTCTCAAAACCTCCTACAATGATGTATGGAGCAACGTTAATGTTGCATCCTTTAAGACGGCGATTATCGATGGAGCGATTGAGGCTGGAGCGCTTTCTACGAAAGACGCATTATTCCTAGAGTCCATTCGTGACACCAGATTCCTTATATCGTACAAACGCACACGAAATCTGTCTGACGACGTGAACGCGCTTAACGTCCAGATGTCTAGAATCGATCCTGAATCGTTCA
Organism: Morchella sextelata; assembly: GCF_020137385.1. Lineage (NCBI taxonomy): Eukaryota > Fungi > Ascomycota > Pezizomycetes > Pezizales > Morchellaceae > Morchella > Morchella sextelata. The sequence continues at coordinate 2,328,087 of NW_025408619.1, read as the reverse complement.
ACGACTTCGCCACGAGTGGTGCATTCGACCTCTCTAAAGTTCTGTCTGTACAACGTACGTACAACGAACAAACCGATGATGACGACTCGTCATTCAATTCTTCTTCGGGAGAACTTTGAATTGTCGAAGAACGAACCGATATTCCTTAGAGGCTACCGCTTGCGGTAGAACGTGCTCTTTAGTCCAACGTGGCGCGGAAACGGTCTTTGATCGTGGAAAACGCTGTTGGATGTTTGACGGAGCGCAGGGACCTACGGCCAGGATCCAGGTTGTTATCTGGTGAACCGCTTATGGTCCTCTGAATACTGTAGTAGAACTTCGGCTGGCTATGTTATGAACCTGTTATTTAGTTCCGAAGATGTTATCACGACGGACGCCCCTTCGTGGGAAACGTTGTCGTGCGCTGACACTTCAATGGGTAAAACCTTATCATTATCCGTGGGCAGGACTCTGGTGCGGCCAGAAGAATCCCCACGTTGTGGATAATGATTTGGCTAGTGGATGGGTGGCCGCTGCGCGACCCAATGCCCGCAGGGCATTGGGCGGCTGCTGCCTCCTTGTGACCTGCGGGTTTCCCACTAACCCTAACTAACCCTAACTCCTCGGAGTTTGGGCGGTGTTAGGAGTTATCGGGGTTTACGGGGATAGGGAGATATGTCAGCATGACGTGTTTCGGCGTTAACGGCCTAACGTTACGCCGAATCGGCGATAAGACGCGGCGGGACTTTGGCCCGCAACCTAACCCTAGGTAACCCTAGGGTCACGCGCTCTCACTCGATGTCTGGCGGTCCCTATTATATATACCGCCCTCGCTGCTGGCACTGAAGAGCTCATCATCAAAGCGAAACCTGAAGCGATAGCCTGTCTACCTTCCTGTCTGCCTCCTTGACGATTCTCTTCTCGATAGTTTACGTTCCATTCCACCCTAACTAACCCTAACTAAATAACCCTAACTAACCCTAACTAACCCTAACTAAACCTAAATAACCCTAACTAACCCTATTTAACCCTAACTAACCCTAGTTTGGTCTTTAACCCTAGCTAACCCTAGTTTACCCTAGTTTGGTCTTTAACCCTAGCTAACCCTATCTTACCCTAGTTTGGCCCGTAACCCTAGTTAACCCTAGTTTGGCCCATCACCCTAGTTAACCCTAGCTTACCCTAACCCTAGGTAACCCGAGCTAAAACTCAACAGCCCACCACCCACCACCTCCGCCCCAGACATCACGATCATGGTACATTTTACTCACATATCTGACAATTGTGATGCATTCTATTCGTTTTGGATAACCTATAGCAACGGAATCGGGATTGTACGGCCACGGTTCTCGTCCAACCTCAGAATCCTGTCCCGACTTGCCCTAGCAGACTGGTTTCTGTACAACCACCAACCGTTATAATCAAATCATAATGGGCAAAATCACCTCAGGTCTGCAAACTCACACCGGTGCTCCTGGACAAAATCCGGCCTCATGCGGCTTCTGACCCTGAGTAATTCTCCTTGGAGCAGGCTGTGAAGCATACCTTCGGTAAACCAGTAGACCGAAACCTAACTTTGAGATACGGTGATGTCTTTCAAAAGAAAAGATGGTACATCCCAAATCACCGGGAGCTCAAACCAAAAATCATGAGCGCCATAGAGGCTTCGAAGCCCGCAAGCCACTTTGGTCAATTCAAAACTGCAGAACATCTTCGGGCACCGTTCTTTTGCCCAAAGATGGACAATGATATGGGAGAATACGTACGGAGTTGCGATACATGTCAAAGCAATGAAAGCTACAGTCATAAGAAGTACACGATGCTACCACATTTAGAGGTCCCCAATACTCCTTGCAGCTCCATCTCGATGGACTTTTTCGTTAGTTTGCCAGAATCTGAAGCCTATACCCGTATCGGGGTTATTGTTGAAAGCTTTACAAAAATCACCTACTTAATACCGCTCAAGACCGAGGCAACAATCAAGCAACTTTCGCATATATTCCTTCAAGAAATATGCCGACTACATGGACTATCCGAAGTAATCATTTCTGATCGGGACTTCAGATTCTAAAGCATGTCCTGGCATTCATTGATCAAGCTTCTCGGAGTCAACCTTTGTCTGTCTACGGCATATCGTCCTCAAGCTGACAGGTGAACTGAGAGGGTCAATCAAACGCTAGAGCAATATTTCAGAAACGTTTGGTCCTACCAGTAGGACGATTGGGCAGGGTTACTCCCGCTTGCAGAGTACGCCTACAAAACGGCAACCCAATAGTCCACTAAAGTATCTCAGTTCTAGGCGAACTATGGGTTCGAGCCTGATTCCAATTGGCATTCGCGCAGAAGGAAGCTGGACAATGCCAATGTTTCCAGCGCCGTACTAAAGTTCAAGTGGAAGGCTCTTTGGAAAACTATGAGGACTGATATTTTTCAGGCACAGGCCCGGCAGAAGAAATGGTATGACCAGAAGCATATGAAAGCTCCAGAACCTAAAGATGGGGATAAGGTGATGATGGACCGACGCAATATGGTTGCCGATCGACCCTCAAGCAAGCTTGACTACAAGAAACTAGGTATCTTTGAGGTTGATGAGAAACTTGTTGTTGCGTTCTACAGGCTGAAGCTTCCCTCTCAATGGAACATTCATGATGTCTTCCAAATATTTCTGCTGGAGTCCTATCGGGGACTGAAATACCCTCAACGCACTGAAGTCCCTCCTACTCCAGATGAGGTCGAAGGAGAATACAGTTACGCTCTCCAAGAAATAGCTAATAGCCGATGGCAACAGGCTGGGCATTAGAAAATGTTTGTAGAGTATTGCATTGTTTGGGAGGGTTATCGTTCGGAAGACTCCTGGGAACCATACGAAATTCTGCAAGGAAGTGCCGACGAGGCCCTGAAAGAATTTCATCAAAAATACCCGCAAAAACCTCGGAAAATACGGTGAAACTCTAGGGATCCTCAAAACACGGCGTGAGTAGCTCTGTATCCCAGAAGAAATCCGGAAACAAAAACCAACTCTCCTGTACCAGGTTTTTCATCGGTCTGACAGAGTTCGGATACCATTTTTCCCTGAAAACAATGCAAGAAACGATAGAAAACCGAAGCGTGAGGAAACCCGCGTGAAAAAGACAAGGGAAAAAAAGAGATTCTTGCTAACATCGAAACCTCCACGAGTGGAACGGAAGGTTCTACGACAAGAGTGGAGAATATTTCATTTTCTTTGTTTTTAAAAGGCATTTCATTTTAGAGTTTTCTTTCTCTGATGGAAATAGAAACAGAGATGGAGTTTGTACGTAATCACCAATAGAGCTACAGTTTTTCTTCTATGCCAAATACTAATATTCCAGTAACACTACAGTGGACTCAAAACGAGTCTACAATAGAGGGGAGTAATGCAACAAGGCCACTATCAGGCTGTTACAAAAGAACCTATTCCATCAGTTAAGCCATCGGTCCTAAGTAACAGCAGCTTGTTCTTCATCGACGCATGAAGTTTCATGCTGATTTAGGTGTCACCTTGGTGCAATTAGTCGACATTTTGGTGTCGTTTTGGGCATCAATTTGCTGCTATTTAGCAGTCTGTAGTGGTGTCAGTACAGCCGTCAAAATACAGGTAGGTGAATACTTATCCAGGCATAGCTGCAGATAGGAGGTAAGCATCGCTTCAGGTAGGATGTAAGTATCGCTACAGGTACGAGGTAAGCGTCACTACAGGTAGGAGGTAGGTATCAAGGTAGGAGGTGAGGTAGGAGGTGAGGTAGGTAAGCAGGTGGAGATCCCCGAAATGTCAAAACTTAAATCATTTGCTAGCGAGCTCAAGCCTAGCGCCAGGACTTATGTACATTCACAACGGTACGGCGTCAAGAGGCGAGGTGTTATATTTGGGACGTCTACTATGCGTTAGAGTGCAAGAGGTCATATTTTGGACACCTACTAGGCGTTAAAAGACGATATATCACCTTTTTTATGCTTACCAGACGCCAAAAGACGACATGTCACATTTTAGTGGCTGTGACATGAGGTTTTGTGAGCAATAGACGAGGTTTTGGGTGAGGAAGAGGAATTTGGACATCTTGGCGCGCGGATTCGTCCTGGCAAAACCCATTTTTGGCTGATATAGGGAGCTATATCTGGTATCGGTCATTTTGAAGGGTTCGACCAGGTCTGTTTCATTGAGGGGGTTTGTTATTGTGCTCGATGGAGTTTCCAGTTTATTTTGTTGGCTTTCTACATTATTTGGAACATTTGTTTTGCTTGGATACAGACTGGGTGGATAAGAGTTTTATTTTCCTGTAGGATGACTTGCTTGCTGGTAGTGTTACCATGTTTGACTTGGTTGATATTTTGCTTGATCGGTTCAGAAGCGATGGTGAGGGCCTTACTAACTACCCATAATATATAATTGAGGTATATTCTATGACATGAATCTTTTAGGATTATCTTTGGGTTGAGGTCAGCCGAGACTGTTGGTGGTCATCTTTTCCTGCCCTGAGTACTCAATGGGGTAGAGCGGCGCAAGGAGATTGCCGATATCAGTTTCTAAGTGTTTTGCTGTAGCCGCGAATTTCGTTGTTCTTTCTTAAGAAAGGGGTTCAGAAGGGGTAAGTGTTCTCAATGCAGGGACCAGGTTATGAATAATTTAGCTTAGAAACAGATTCACGATGATATGTTAATATACTATACGGTCTACTGATGTATAAAATCGACTTCGTGAAAATCTTTTATCGGTTTTGCAGGTCAAAAGTATTATTGTTCAAAGATTTTAGTCTCGCGGGTGACGGACGGTGTTAAATACTAAAAGGTAAACAAAATGAAGGGAACCAAAGCGAGGGTAAAACTTTTTAATATACTCGAGAAAACCTTGGTGAAAATAAATCTCACCAGAATCATATCCTTCTAATCGACAGAAACCTGTAGGAACTAATAGAATCTTACTTAATAATCCAACCTCTAGTGATCTAGTGTATTAAGCAACCATTCCATGAAATTTATTCAATTAGTGAACTTTTGGTATGTTTCCGGGCATCAATGCGGTTACCAATTTGAGCACCAATTTGATCAATTTGAACCTCAAATCGTTACGAGTTGGATGCAATCTGCTTTCAATTTTGGAGTCAATTTGTTGGTCTGTATCAGTTTGTAGTTATGTCAGTACAGTCGTCAAATTCAGAAGTAGGTAAATACGTCTCAACAAAATGCTGCTGATAGGAACTAGCTATTACTGCTACTAGAACGTACGCATCAATGCTCCTAGAAGATAGACATCGAAGTTCGCATCGGCATAAATAGTAAAACAAGTGGTAATGTACATGTCAAGAGAGAGAATGGACATGGTCAGGAAAGTAAGCACGTTGGAATCCTAAAGGTTTTAAATCTAACGTTATTTGTTACTTCACAACCGACTAGCGTAGCATTTAGGTAGATTGACAACAGTGTTCAAATTTTTGGGAGGGAAAGGTGTATCAAGAGGCAAGGAGTCATATTTGGAATGCCTACTGGTGATTAAAAGATTAAAGATTATATTTTGGAAACATAATAGAGTGTAATGGCGACCATGAATTGCGAATTGGTGATATATTACGGTATGCAGAGGAAGTAGTATACCACGAGGTTAGGATTTGTAATACGTTTTTCTACCATGTTCTTTCAGTCTCTGTTACGTGGAAGCATTTCTCATCATCGGACTAGAGTTATTGGATATATAAGGGGATGTTACCTCGTGTTCTGGCCTGTTCTCTCGCTTTGCTTCTTTCTTCATGCAAGATCTGTATATTCGTCTACGAATATTATTCTGTCTCGAAACTACGTAATAGCGTTCAGTTTGATTTCTAGATCAAATACAACCACGTCATAGTACATAGTTTCATATACCTTATTGCCACGTCCTCGCTTCGGTTGTATTCCTCGTCACTATAGTCCCTCGTCCACAGAACCACGTTACTTAAAGATTAGACAACAAGACATTATATTTTGTATGCTGAATAGTTGACAAGAAAGCAGATGTCCGATTTTGTTGCACCGGGATGATATTTTTCAAGGAACAGAGAAAATTTTGGGCCCGAAAGACAAATTTAGATATGTGGGCACCTGAATTTACTTTGATGAAACCTGTTCTTTCCTGATATACTTGAAGTTATTCTCCGATATTTTCAAATATCTGTACAGAAATCCTACGCTTTGTACATTCATAGTTTTATAGTTCGTAAAACTCAGGATACCAAATTTCTAAGTTTATAGAGAGAGAGGTCAGCTTATATATGAAGTTAGGAATATTTAGCAACAACAGAAGTAAGTTGTTATTGTTATAAATTATAATTTAGTTTATGAGTAAATTTGGAAATTTTATTTTTGGTTTCGAGGCTAGCGGCTCTCAAACAAAACTGATGTGTTTCAGAAGAGTTCAGTTTGTCGCTCGGAAAAACATAATTTAGTAAGTTACTATAAGTGATTTATTTCGTTGATAATTTTGACAAACCCTAACAAGGGTATGTGCAAAACGACATGTGGTGTCGATCATGGAATGTCACTCACATATTGGGTTGCAAGTATTGAAATCCGAATTAGGAATCGATGAGTATTCAATGGTGGTTTGAACCTGAACGTTGCTGGTTAGGTTTACAAGTGTTGCAATCTGGTTCAGTTGGGTATACAAAATACAATTCTCGGTCAAAACGAAATACACAAATCTGTATTTGGCGGTGGTTTAAACCTGGATGCGGCTGGTTAGGGTTACGAGCGTCGAAGTGGGATTTTGGTTAGGGTTAGAGAATACGGTTTTCGGTCAAAATGAAATGCATGAATCTGTATTACGTGGTGGTTTAAACCTGGCCGTTGGCGGTTAGGGTTACGAACGTTGCCATCTGGTTCGGTTAGGTGTACAAAATAGAATTTTCGGCAGAAATGAAATACATAAATCTGTATTTGGTGGTGGTTTGTACCTGACTGTTGGCGGTTAGGGTTACGAACGTTGCCATCTGGTTCGGTTAGGTGTGCAAAATAGAATTTTCGGCAGAAATGAAATACATAAATCTGTATTTGGTGGTGGTTTGTACCTGGCTGTTGGCGGTTAGGGTTACGAGCGTTGCCATCTGGTTCGGTTAGGTGTGCAAAATAGAATTTTCGGCAGAAATGAAATACATAAATCTGTATTTGGTGGTGGTTTGTACCTGGCTGTTGGCAGTTAGGGTTACGAGCGTCGAAGTGGGATTCGCCCAATGCGGTAACCCGGAGTTCAGAATCCGAAATTCGTGTATTTCATCGAAGAATAAGATAGGGAAACACGGCATGATTGAGTTTTGAACGCCGTCATGATTGTAGGATAGAGAAGGCACGCTCGGTACGGTGCAGTTGTCGATTGTTGTGAGTGTCGGTGCCGGGAGTGAACCAGGATGGGTCGCCAAGACTCACAGTGAGTTACCCTACTCAACAGCCCCCAACCACCACCTCCGCCCCCGCAATCACAACCACGACCCCCTGTACGCGTATATCTGATGATGGGAATGGACTCGGGTCGTCCTGTTCAACCCATAGCCATGGAGCCCGGAATTGTGGGGCGACGGTTCCCAGGCAACCTCAAAATCCTGTCCGACATTGGCCTACTAGATGTGGTGTCGATCATGGAATGTCACTCACATATTGGGTTGCAAGTATTGAAATCCGAATTAGGAATCGATGAGTATTCAATGGTGGTTTGAACCTGAACGTTGCTGGTTAGGTTTACAAGTGTTGCAATCTGGTTCAGTTGGGTATACAAAATACAATTCTCGGTCAAAACGAAATACACAAATCTGTATTTGGCGGTGGTTTAAACCTGGATGCGGCTGGTTAGGGTTACGAGCGTCGAAGTGGGATTTTGGTTAGGGTTAGAGAATACGGTTTTCGGTCAAAATGAAATGCATGAATCTGTATTACGTGGTGGTTTAAACCTGGCCGTTGGCGGTTAGGGTTACGAACGTTGCCATCTGGTTCGGTTAGGTGTACAAAATAGAATTTTCGGCAGAAATGAAATACATAAATCTGTATTTGGTGGTGGTTTGTACCTGACTGTTGGCGGTTAGGGTTACGAACGTTGCCATCTGGTTCGGTTAGGTGTGCAAAATAGAATTTTCGGCAGAAATGAAATACATAAATCTGTATTTGGTGGTGGTTTGTACCTGGCTGTTGGCGGTTAGGGTTACGAGCGTTGCCATCTGGTTCGGTTAGGTGTGCAAAATAGAATTTTCGGCAGAAATGAAATACATAAATCTGTATTTGGTGGTAGTTTGTACCTGGCTGTTGGCAGTTAGGGTTACGAGCGTCGAAGTGGGATTCGCCCAATGCGGTAACCCGGAGTTCAGAATCTGAAATTCGTGTATTTCATCGAAGAATAAGATAGGGAAACACGGCATGATTGAGTTTTGAACGCCGTCATGATTGTAGGATAGAGAAGGCACGCTCGGTACGGTGCAGTTGTCGATTGTTGTGAGTGTCGGTGCCGGGAGTGAACCAGGATGGGTCGCCAAGACTCACAGTGAGTTACCCTACTCAACAGCCCCCAACCACCACCTCCGCCCCCGCAATCACAACCACGACCCCCTGTACGCGTATATCTGATGATGGGAATGGACTCGGGTCGTCCTGTTCAACCCATAGCCATGGAGCCCGGAATTGTGGGGCGACGGTTCCCAGGCAACCTCAAAATCCTGTCCGACATTGGCCTACTAGAGTGGTGGCAGTTGAAGTCTCCCATTACTAGACAGTTATCAAGGGTTTGGATTGTACTTGCTATTTAGGCGAAGGGGCCACTTCGGCCTGGGGAGTATATGTTTATGATTTGGGTTTTCTTGGTTTGGATTTCTACCGTAATCGATACTATGAAGTTATCATGTGTATAGTGGTGTTTTGGTTTCAGGTTGGCATGTTTGCGGACATATGTTGCGCATTTCGTATTGGTATTGCTGGCTGTAAAAAGGTAAAAGAGATTTGATTCTGGTGGATATCCCTCTGTTGAGGTCCATGGTTCTTGTAATAATAGGAAATAAATACTAGAGTCTGTTTCCGCTTCTTCTACCGCCGCCTTGGTAATGAGTTCGCTCCGTGCACAATTGAGTTGGTGTGCGAGCGCGGTTGTTCGAGGCCTAGGCATTATTCGACATGTGTTGGTCGTCTTCGGGAACGGGTGTGGCTTCGACCGGGGCGGTGGCTGGTACTTGGATTATTGAAAGTGGCTCTTGGGCGGGTGCGGCGGGTGGGTCTTGGGCAGGTGGGGCGTTTTCCTTTCCTTTGTTGAGGAATCGGCGTTTAACTCTTTCAGGGCATGCTGGGTCGGAAGCCTTATAGATTCCTTTGCAGTTCAGACATCTGATTAGGGTGTGGGTGCATCTATATCCTCCCTGGCATTGATTGCATGGGTGGAAACTGGTGAGGTGATCTCCGGCGCAATGGCCGCATTTCCCATTGTTCTTACATTTCTCTTGGCGGTGGCCGTATTCGAAGCACTTTGCACACTGAGTATCCGGGAAGGTTGGGAGGAAGGCCTCGATATGGCAGCTTCGGTTGAAGAGAGATAGGAATTTAACTCCTAGTGTTTCCATTGTGATTTGTCCTGGGAGCGCGATAACCATCGATGAGTGGGTTTTCTCCATTCGAGTTTCTGCCCTGGATATCCAGCGGGGAACCTGGGCAAGTTGGAAGTTCTCCCCATAGTTGCTTCTGATTTCTGATGCTACTAACTGTCCCGCCTCAAAGCCCTCCCCGACCGTTGTGGGGATTCCATGGAGGAGGAACTTTGACCATTTGGAGTTAGCACGGATGATGGCGACCGGTACCTGTAGGGTGAGAAGGGCCTCCTCAATTTCTTTGGCATATTCCATTGCCTTTCTTGCAGGGGTAACGAATTTTGTTTCCAGGATGAAGTTGTCCTTGGGTGTTCTTCTTGCTGAGATAAAGTGGCAGGATTCGTCCTGAATCCTTGCATTGACTAGGGTCCTGATCTCGGAGGGATTGACGTCGGATGGGGCAGTGGTTTCAACAATGATTTCCCTGTTGATTTTGGTGTACTCTGGTTTGAAGAGCGGGTCCGCTTTTGGCTTTGCGGACTTCTTTTTCCTTTCGACAACCTGGAAGTTTCCTTGGGCAGGACCGGGTGCCGAGGCCACGGCGGCCCAGGTGCCTGCCTTCCATCCACGAGGAGGGCTTGTTGGGGGGGTGTGGGTGGGGGGGCCTGAGGAGCTGCCTGTGGTGCTGCTTGGGGAACTGTTTGTAGGACCGCTGGAGGGTGCATTCTCTGTCCTTGCGGTTGTTGTGGTTTTCGCTGTTGTTGCTGTTGTTGCTGTTGTTGCTGTTATTGCGGTTGCTGCGGTTGCTGCGGTTGTGGCTGTTTATTGAGGAGCGCGTGGATCGCCGAGTGCATATTCGTGATCATGCTTGTCTGCGCCTCAATTTGATGTCTCAGTGTGTCCACTGTTCTCCGGAGTGTAGTCGTTTGTTCTTCGAGGATTTCAATCCTGTCAGAGGGCGGGCAGATCTGGCTGGTGGCATGTCTGATGGCCCAGGTAATGTAGTTCAGGTCCGTCTGGGTGTGCGTGTCCTGGGGGACAATGCTCGGGTAGAGGTAGTCGACTCTCGGTTGGTAGGGGTCGTTGTAGTCAGATTCTGTTGCAAAGGTCGAGGAGAATTCCTGTTCCTGAGCTCCGGATGGGGTTGGGTCGGGATCCTGAGTGTTCCTGTTCTGCGAGGAGGCTGTCCCTTGCTGGGAAGACTGGGTAAAAAAGGACTGAAGCGAAGCTTGCTGCGACATGACTGAATGTCCAGTTCTTCTGGCGGCGTAGAGTGATGTTTCGGATAGGTTTCTTTTCCTTCCTTTCGGGAGGTCAAGGCTGGAGAATTCTTCGCTGGAAGCCAGTTTTCGTAGGTTTCTTTCGCTTGGAACAACAAAACGCGACCGTACGATCGGGGACGAAGTGGCTCAGCCTGGTATGGTATACCAGGGTAAACCGAAGGGAATAAAATAAAATAAAATGTTTTTAAAGCGAGGTTTGTGATCAGGGAGTTCTTTGCGAGCCTTAGCGAGCAAGTAGAATACAGAAGAAGAAGAAGAAGAAACTTATATTGCTTTGAAGTACAAGACTTATCGCACGCCGACCCAACCGCCTAAAACACAAATCAAACCAAACAAAAAGAAAGAAAGAAAAGAAAACAACAAACATAGGCGCAAACAAGCAAGAACAAGAACAAGAACAAGAACAAAACCAGCACAAGCAAGCACGAACAGTAACAAGGAAATTCCAGAACAATACTCGACCAGAAAAACCCAACGACAAGGAGAAATAACATGTCTCAGCGGACTCGAGCGCTGGACCCATCAAAATAGAACATAAAAACAAATTTAAGGAGTAAAAGGAAACTGCCCTTCCTGATCCCGTCTCTAATCATTTTCTTCCATCCCCTCTTCCAGGTCCGCCTCCGCCTCCGCCGACTCGTACCATTTCGAGAGTTGAGATTGTTTTGCAAATTGTAGGATGAGGTCCGTTCTCAGGTTTGTAAACATCCAGTTTTCCCAGGTCATCGCTCCGGGGATCTTCTCTATCAGGGGGGTGCGGATTCGAGCCCACACTGGGCATTCCATGAGTATGTGTTTCGCTGAGTTTTCCATACCACACTGGCATGGTTCGGGGTCTGTGTATACTGCGTGTTTGTCGATTCGGGTGGTTTGGCACCGGATTCGAAATACTTTTTTTGCTTCCGTAAGGGTGAGTTTCGCTATCTTAGGAGGGGGGCGGAATTCCCCCCGGTGGTGGTAGTTCGGTATTGATTGTGTGTTCCACTCTTCCAACAGGTGGTCGCGTAGTAGTTTATTTTGGTTCCACTTGTCTCTCGCATTTCCGGGGGTCTGGTATGGGAGTAGTAGGGAAGCTATTCGGTGTAGGCCTGTTCCTTTGATATTTGCTTCTTTGTAAGGGAGGAGCTCGATCAGGGATTCATTGTTGGGGTGGGTTGCCTCGGAGCAGAGTATTCTGGTTCCGTACTTTCTTGAGCGATATGTCAGGAGGTGTTCTAAGGGGGGTAGGCCTGCTTCTCGGAGGAGTTTAGCTCTTTTGGTCCATCGTGGTAGGCCGGTGATAATCCGGGCCGCTTCATTATAAAGTGGTTCGAGGGATCTTATAATGTGGTCTGCGCCAGTCCACCAAGCCTCGGATCCGTAGAGTAGGCTTGGGAGGAAGCCTTGTGTTATGATATGATGGATTGTTTTGACCGTTATGCCTGGCAAGCGGGCTGTGTATCGAATCTGGTGGAGGACTTTAAGGCCTTTTGCGATCGCTGCTTCGATGTGGGGCCGGAAGGAGAGGGTCGGATCTATCCAGACTCCTACATATTTCAGTCTTTCCTTGGGGTGTATATTGATATTGTTAACTTTGACCGGAAGTCGTGGTTGTTGTGTGGATGATGTGGTGGGCCGGAAGAAGGTCAGGTCGGATTTATCCGGGTCGTATTTAATTTGGAGTGGCTCAGCTTTTATTAGTCTCTCTCTCAATCGTTCCTCCATTCTCTTGATTGTGAAGCCTGGTGTTTTGGATATTTGTACCAGCGCGTCGTCATCGATGTAAGTACTGTCCATCTCTTTCGGGCTGCTTGTTGGGTCCAGGATTACTCCAGCGTAGATCATAAATAGCACCGGGGACATGGGGCTACCTTGCGGCACTCCAGAATCATAGGGCTGTGGCTCTTATAGCTCATGGTTGAATTGAAACTGTAGTTTTCTGCCGGTATTGAATTCCTTGCACCATTCTGTTAAGTAGGTAGGGAATTTTTGTTGTTGCATGATTTCCGCGAGGAGTAGGTGGTCAACGCAGTTAAATGCTCCTTGGATATCATTGGTTAGGATTGCTGGTCTGTCTCGCCGAGCGACTCCGGTACTGTTTTTCAGTAGTAGGTTTTGTTGTATTGGCGTTAAGGTTCTCAGCAGGGCGTCGATTGCCGAGATGGTTGGTCTTCCTCCAAATTGATTCGCTGAGAGTGTGCCTAGAATTTCTCCAGCGGTGCAGAGTCTTTGGGCCACTATCTTCTCCAGGATTTTGCTGAAACATTGTAGAAGGGAAATGGGCCGGTAGGCTTTTGCTTCGTGATAGTTTGCTTTACCGGGTTTCGGGATCGGGATACACTTAGCTATTTTCCATTCCGCTGGGTGTATGCCGTGCCGGAGCATGGCGGAGAACATGTCTTGGATTAGAGTTGTGTTTGCTTTCACTATTGCTTTAATAAAGGTATAAGGAATGCCATCCGGGCCGGTCGCCGAGTGCGCTGGACAGGAGTCGATTGCTTTATTAAGTTCTTCGGGGGTGACTATGTCGAAGGTGTTGCTAAGGTCAAAGGAAGGGGGTCTAATTTTTAGGGGGGGGTGGTCGGGGGACGTCCGTTTCGAGGGGAAAAGTTGGGCTCTTAGAGCTTGGCACTTCCCCGCAAACGTTTCTTCACCTTGTATGGTTGGTATGATTGTGTCTCTTCTTCTTCCTACGTTTAGGATTCTCCAGACTTCACTACCTTTCGCCTCGTTCATCGTCTTTTCCCGCTGGTCCGCTTTTGCTTTCCGGATCATGACTGTCCATTCTCTGCAAGCCTTCCGGTTTTCCTCCACGTGATTGGATTTCTTTGTGTTCCTCGCCTTCCTTTCTGCTGCATTTACCTTTGCCTTCATTTGTTTCATTTCATCTGACCACCAGGAGTTGGCTCTTACCCCCTCCTTCGAGAGCGGTGTTACTATGCTGACTGTTGACCTGACCAGTTCTAGAAAGAAATCAACAGTCTGTTCCGTAAGTTCCTTGGTTTCCCATGCCTCTGCAGGGATGGAAATGTTTGACATATGGTTTTCCAATAGCTTCCAGTCTGTTTGTCGCCACATTCGTCTTGGTACAAAAGGTGGTTTCTCCAAGTGTAAGTGAACGGAGGTTCTCCCATGGTCTGAGCCCGCTCCGTAGGGTTCAGTGCTCCATCGTAGGTTGTGATCGAGTATCGGGCCTTTTACAAATGTAAGGTCGATGGTTGTGGGCCTTTTCCCTCTGTCTCTGGGGAAATGCGTAAAGACGCCTGGTTCGTTCAGGAGGGACAGTTTCTGTCGGGTTATCCATCGTTTTACTCGTGCACCATTGACGCGGTCTGCTCGAATATTGTTTCTGTATTCATGTGAATTTACTCCGTACCACATTTGATGGTGGCAGTTGAAGTCTCCCATTACTAGACAATTATCAAGGGTTTGGATTGTACTTGCTATTTGAGCGAAGGGGCCACTTCGGCCTGGGGAGTATATGTTTAGGATTTGGGTTTTCTTGTTCTGGATTTCTACCGTAATCGATACTATGAAGTTATCATGTGTGTAGTGGTGTTTTGGTTTAAGGTTGGCATGTTTGCGGACATATGTTGCGCATTTCGTATTGGTATTGCTGGCTGTAAAAAGGTAAAAGAGATTTGATTCTGGTGGATATCCCTCTGTTGAGGTCCATGGTTCTTGTAATAATAGGAAATAAATACTAGAGTCTGTTTCCGCTTCTTCTACCGCCGCCTTGGTAATGAGTTCGCTCCGTGCACAATTGAGTTGGTGTGCGAGCGCGGTGGTTCGAGGCCTAAGCATTATTTGTCATGGGTTGATCATCTTCGGGAACGGGTGTGGCTCCGACTGGGGCGGTGGCTGGTACTTGAACTATTGGAAGCAGCTCTTGGACGGGTGCGGCCGGTGGATCTTGAGCGGGTGGGGCATTTTCCTTTCCTTTATTGAGGAATCGGCGTTTGGCTCTCTCGGGGCATGCTGGGTCGGAGGCCTTATGAGCTCCTTTACAGTTCAGGCATCTGATTGGAGTGTGGGTGCATCTATATCCTCCCTGGCATTGATTGCATGGGTGGAAACTGGTAAGATGATCTCCGGCGCAGTGGCCGCATTTCCCATTGTTCTTACATTTCTCTTGGCGGTGGCCGTACTCGAGGCACTTTGCACACTGAGTATCCGGGAAGGTTGGGAGGAAGGCCTCGATATGGCAGCTTCGGTTGAAGTGAGATAGGAATTTAACTCCTAGTGTTTCCATTGTAATTTGTCCTGGGAGCGCGATGACCATTGAGGAGTGTGTTTTCTCCATTCGAGTCTCTGCTCTGGAGATCCAGCGGGGAACCTGGGCAAGTTGAAAGTTCTCTCCATAATTGCTTCTGATCTCTGATGCTACCAATTGTCCCGCCTCGATTCCCTCCCCGACCGTTGTGGGAATTCCATGGAGGAGAAACTTTGACCATTTAGAGTTTGCGCGGATAACAGCGACCGGTACCTGTAGGGTGAGGAGGGCCTCCTCAATTTCTTTGGCATATTCCATTGCCTTTCTTGCAGGGGTAACGAATTTTGTTTCCAGGATGAAGTTGTCCTTGGGTGTTCTTCTCGCTGAGATGAAATGGCAGGACTCGTCTTGGATTCTTGCATTAACAAGGGTCCTGATCTCGGAGGGATTGACGTCGGATGGGGCAGTGGTTTCAACAATGATTTCCCTGTTGATTTTGGTGTACTCTGGTTTGAAGAGGGGGTCCGCTTTTGGCTTTGCGGACTTCTTTTTCCTTTCGACAACCTGGAAGTTTCCTTGGGCAGGACCGGGTGCCGAGGCCACGGCGGCCCAGGTGTCTGCCTTCCATCCACGGGGTGGGGCTTGTTGGGGGGGTGCAGGTGGGGGGGCCTGAGGGGCTGCCTGAGGCGCTGCTTGGGGAATTATTTGAGGGACCGCTGGAGGGGGCATTCTCTGTCCCTGCGGTTGTTGTCGCTGTTGTTGCTGTTGTTGCTGTTGTTGGTTTTGTTGTGGTTGTTGCGGTTGTTGCGGTTGTGGTTGTTTGTTGAGGAGAAGATGGATCGCCGAGTGCATATTGGTGATCATAGTTGTCTGCGCCTCGATTTGGTGCCTCAGTGTATCCACTGTTCTCCGGAGTGTGGTCGTTTGCTCTTCGAGGATTTCGATCTTGTCGGTGGGTGGGCAGATTCGGCTGGTGGCATGTCTAATGGCCCAGGTAATATAGTTCAGGTCCGTCTGGATGTGAGTGTCCTGGGGAACAACGCTTGGGTAGAGGTAGTCAATTCTCGGTTGGTATGGGTCGTTGTAGTCGGATACTGTTGCAAAGGTCGAGGAGAATTCTTGTTCCTGAGCTCCGGATGGGGTTGGATCGGGAACCGGAGTATTCCTGTTCTGCGGAGGGGCTGTCCCTTGCTGGGAAGACTGTGAAGACTGGGTGAAAAAGGACTGGAGCGAGGCTTGTTGCGACATAATTGAATGTCCAGTTCTTCTGGCGGCGTAGAGTGATGTTTCGGAAAGGTTTCTTTTCCTTCCCTTTGGGAGGTCAAGGCTGGAGAATTCTTCGCTAGAAGCCAGTTTTCTTGGTGTTTCTTTCGCTTGGAACAACAAAACGCGACCGTACGATCGGGGACGAAGTGGCTCAATCTGGTATGGTATACCAGGGTAAACCGAAAGGAATAAAAGTAAGAAGTTTTTGAAGCGAGGTTTGTTATCAGGGAGTTCTTTGCGAGCCTTAGCGAGCAAGTAGAATACAGAAGAAGAAGAAGAAGAAACTTATATTGCTTTGAAGTACAAGACTTATCGCACGCCGACCCAACCGCCTAGAACACAAAACAAACCGAACAAAAAGAAAGAAAGAAAAGAAAACAACAAACGTAAACGCAAACGAACAAGAACAAGAACAAAACAAGCACAAGCGAGCACAAACAGTAACAAGGACATTCCAGGACAATACTCGACCCGGGAAACCCAACGACAAGGAGAAATAACATATCTCAGCGGACTCGAGCGCTGGACCCATCAAAAACAGAACATAAAAACAAATTTAAAGAGTAAAAGGAAAACTGCCCTTCCTAATCCCGTCCCTAATCATTTTCTTCCATCCCCTCCTCCAGGTCCGCCTCCGCCTCCGCCGACTCGTACCATTTCGAGAGTTGAGATTGTTTTGCAAATTGTAGGATGAGGTCCGTTCTCAGGTTTGTAAACATCCAGTTTTCCCAGGTCATCGCTCCGGGGATCTTCTCTATCAGGGGGGTACGGATTCGAGCCCACGCTGGGCATTCCATGAGTATGTGTTTCGCTGAGTTTTCCATACCACACTGGCATGGTTCGGGGTCTGTGTATACTGCGTGTTTGTCGATTCGGGTGGTTTGGCACCGGATTCGAAATACTTTTTTTGCTTCCGTAAGGGTGAGTTTCGCTATCTTGGGAGGGGGGCGGAATTCCCCCCGGTGGTGGTAGTTCGGTATTGATTGTGTGTTCCATTCTTCCAACAGGTGGTCGCGTAGTAGTTTATTTTGGTTCCACTTATCTCTCGCATTTCCGGGAGTCTGATATGGGAGTAGTAGGGAAGCGATTCGGTGTAGGCCTGTTCCTTTGATATTTGCTTCTTTGTAAGGGAGGAGCTCGATCAGGGATTCATTGTTGGGGTGGGTTGCCTCGGAGCAGAGTATTCTGGTCCCGTACTTTCTTGAGCGATATGTCAGGAGGTATTCTAAGGGGGGTAGGCCTGCTTCCCGGAGGAGTTTAGCTCTTTTAGTCCATCGTGGTAGGCCGGTGATGATCCGGGCCGCTTCATTATATAGTGGTTCGAGGGATCTTATAATGTGGTCTGCGCTAGTCCACCAAGCCTCTGATCCGTAGAGTAGGCTTGGGAGGAAACCTTGTGTTATGATATGATGGATTGTTTTAACCGTTATGCCTGGCAAGCGGGCTGTGTATCGAATCTGGTGGAGGGCTTTAAGGCCTTTTGCGATCGTTGCTTCGATGTGGGGCCGGAAGGAGAGGGTCGGATCTATCCAGACTCCTACATATTTCAGTCTTTCCTTGGGGTGTATATTGATATTGTTAACTTTGACCGGAAGTCGTGGTTGTTGTGTGGACGATGTGGTGGGCCGGAAGAAGATCAGGTCGGATTTATCCGGGTCGTATTTAATTTGGAGTGGCTCGGCTTTTGTTAGTCTCTCTCTCATTCGTTCCTCCATTCTCTTGATTGTGAAGCCTGGTGTTTTGGATATTTGTACCAGCGCGTCGTCATCGATATAAGTAGTGTCCATCTCTTTCGGGCTGCTTGTTGGGTCCAGGATTACTCCAGCGTAGATCATAAATAGTACCGGGGACATGGGGCTACCTTGCGGCACTCCAGAATCATAGGACTGTAGCTCTTCTAGCTCATGGTTGAATTGAAACTGTAGTCTTCTGCTGGTATTGAATTCCTTGCACCATTCTGTTAAGTAGGTAGGGAATTTTTGTTGTTGCATGATTTCCGCGAGGAGTAGGTGGTCAACGCAGTTAAATGCTCCTTGGATATCATTGGTTAGGATCCCTGGTCTGTCTCGCCGAGCGACTCCGGTACTGTTTTTCAGTAGTAGGTTTTGTTGTATTGGCGTTAAGGTTCTCAGCAGGGCGTCGATTGCCGAGATGGTTGGTCTTCCTCCAAATTGGTTCACTGAGAGTGTGCCTAGAATTTCTCCAGCGGTGCAGAGTCTTTGGGCCACTATCTTCTCCAGGATTTTGCTGAAACATTGTAGAAGGGAAATGGGCCGGTAGGCTTTTGCTTCATGATAGTTTGCTTTACCGGGTTTCGGGATCGGGATACACTTAGCTATTTTCCATTCCGCTGGGTGTACGCCGTGCCGGAGCATGGCGGAGAACATGTCTTGGATTAGAGTTGTGTTTGCTTTGACTATTGCTTTAATAAAGGTATAAGGAATGCCATCCGGGCCGGTCGCCGAGTGCGCTGGACAGGAGTCGATTGCTTTATTAAGTTCTTCGGGGGTGACTATGTCGAAGGTGTTGCTAAGGTCAAAAGAAGGGGGTCTAATGTTTAGGGGGGGGTGGTCGGGGGACGTCCGTTTCGAGGGGAAAAGTTGCGCTCTTAGAGCTTGTCACTTCCCCGCAAACGTTTCTTCACCTTGTATGGTTGGTATGATTGTGTCTCTTCTTCGTCCTACGTTTCGGATTCTCCAGACTTCACTACCTTTCGCTTCGTTCATCGTCTTTTCCCGCTGGTCCGCTTTTGCCTTCCGGATCATGACTGTCCACTCTCTGCATGCCTTCCGGTGCTCCTCCACGTGATTGGGTTTCCTCATGTTTCTCGCCTTCCTCTCTGCCGAGTTTACCTTTGCCTTCATCTGTTTCATTTCATCTGACCACCAAGAGTTGGCTCTTACCCCCTCCTTCGAGAGTGGTGTTACTATGTTGACTGTTGACCTGACCAGTTCTAGGAAGAAATCGACAGTTTGTTCCGTATGTTCCTTGGTTTCCCATGCCTCTGCGGGGATAGCAATGTTTGACATATGGTTCTCCAAGAGCTTCCAGTCTGTTTGTCGCCACATCCGTCTTGGCACGAATGGTGGTTTTTCCAAGTGTAAGTGGACGGAGGTTCTCCCGTGGTCTGAGCCCGCTCCGTAGGGTTCAGTGCTCCATCGTAGGTTGTGATCGAGTATTGGGCCTTTTACAAATGTAAGGTCGATGGTTGTGGGCCTTTTCCCTCTGTTTCTGGGGAAATGCGTAAAGACGCCTGGTTCATTCAGGAGGGACAGTTTCTGTCGGGTTATCCATCGTTTTAGTCGTGCACCATTGACGCGGTCTGCTCGAATATTGTTTCTGTATTCATGTGAATTTACTCCATACCACATTTGATGGTGGCAGTTGAAGTCTCCCATTACTAGACAATTATCAAGGGTTTGGATTGTACTTGCTATTTGAGCGAAGGGGCCACTTCGGCCTGGGGAGTATATGTTTAGGATTTGGGTTTTCTTGTTCTGGATTTCTACCGTAATCGATACTATGAAGTTATCATGTGTATAGTGGTGTTTTGGTTTCAGGTTGGCATGTTTGCGGACATATGTTGCGCATTTCGTATTGGTATTGCTGGCTGTAAAAAGGTAAAAGAGATTTGATTCTGGTGGATATCCCTCTGTTGAGGTCCATGGTTCTTGTAATAGTAGGAAATAAATGCTCGAGTCTGTTTCTGCTTCTTCCACCGCCGCCTTGGTGATTAGTTCGCTCCGTGCACAGTTAAGTTGGTGTGCGAGCGCGGTTGTTCGAGGCCTAGGCATTATTCGACATGTGTTGGTCGTCTTCGGGAACGGGTGTGGCTTCGACCGGGGCGGTGGCTGGTACTTGGATTATTGAAAGTGGCTCTTGGGCGGGTGCGGCGGGTGGGTCTTGGGCGGGTGGGGCGTTTTCCTTTCCTTTGTTGAGGAATCGGCGTTTAACTCTTTCAGGGCATGCTGGGTCGGAAGCCTTATGGATTCCTTTGCAGTTCAGACATCTGATTGGGGTGTGGGTGCATCTATATCCTCCCTGGCATTGATTGCATGGGTGGAAACTGGTGAGGTGATCTCCGGCGCAATGGCCGCATTTCCCATTGTTCTTACATTTCTCTTGGCGGTGGCCGTACTCGAGGCACTTTGCACACTGAGTATCCGGGAAGGTTGGGAGGAAGGCCTCGATATGGCAGCTTCTGTTGAAGAGAGATAGGAATTTAACTCCTAGTGTTTCCATTGTAATTTGTCCTGGGAGCGCGATTACCATTGATGAGTGGGTTTTCTCCATTCGAGTCTCTGCTCTGGAGATCCAGCGGGGAACCTGTGCAAGTTGGAAGTTCTCTCCATAGTTGCTTCTGATTTCTGATGCTACCAATTGTCCCGCCTCGATGCCCTCCCCGACCGTTGTGGGAATTCCATGGAGGAGAAACTTTGACCATTTAGAGTTTGCGCGGATGACAGCGACTGGTACCTGTAGGGTGAGGAGGGCCTCCTCAATTTCTTTGGCATATTCCATTGCCTTTGTTGCAGGGGTGACGAACTTTGTTTCCAGGATGAAGTTGTCCTTGGGTGTTCTCCTTGCTGAAATGAAATGGCAGGATTCGTCCTGAATCCTTGCATTGACTAGGGTCCTGATCTCAGAGGGGTTGACGTCGGATGTGGCAGTGGTTTCAACAATGATCTCCCTGTTGATTTTGGTGTACTCTGGTTTGAAGAGGGGGTCCGCTTTTGGCTTTGCGGACTTCTTTTTCCTCTCGACAACCTGGAAGTTTCCTTGGGCAGGACCGGGTGCCGAGGCCACGGCGGCCCAGGTGCCTGCCTTCCATCCCCGGGGTGGGGCTTGTTGGGGGGGTGCGGGTGGGGGGGCCCGAGGAGCTGCCTGTGGCGCTGCTTGGGGAACTGTTTGTGGGACCGCTGGAGGGGGCATTCTCTGTCCTTGCGGTTGTTGTGGTTTTCGCTGTTGTTGCTGTTGTTGCTGTTCTTGCTGTTGTTGCAATTGCTGCGGTTGCTGCGGTTGCGGTTGTTTGCTCAGGAGGACGTGGATCGCCGAATGCATATTGGTGATCATATGTGTCTGCGCCTCGATCTGGTGTCTCAGTGTATCCACTGTTCTCCGGAGTGTAGTTGTTTGCTCTTCGAGGATTTCAATCCTGTCGGAGGGTGGGCAGATCCGGCTGGTAGCATGTCTGATGGCCCAGGTGATATAGTTCAGGTCTGTCTGGGTGTGAGTGTCCTGGGGGACGACGCTCGGGTAGAGGTAGTCAATTCTTGGTTGGTATGGGTCGTTGTAGTCGGATTCTGTTGCAAAGGTCGAGGAGAATTCCTGTTCCTGAGCTCCGGATGGGGTTGGGTCGGGGACCGGAGTGTTCCTGTTCTGCGGGGGGGCTGTCCCTTGCTGGGAAGACTGGGTAAAGAAGGACTGGAGCGAAGCTTGCTGCGACATGATTGAATGTCCAGTTCTTCTGGCGGCGTAGAGTGATGTTTCGGAAAGGTTTCTTTTCCTTCCTTTCGGGAGGTCAAGGCTGGAGAATTCTTCGCTGGAGGCCAGTTTTTCGTAGATTTCTTTCGCTTGGAACAACAAAACGCGACCTTACGATCGGGGACGAAGTGGCTCAACCTGGTATAGTATACCAGGGTAAACCGAGGGGAATAAATTAAAATGTTTTTGAAGCGAGGTTTGTTATCAGGGAGTTCTTCGCGAGCGAGTAAAGTACAGAGGTTGCGTAAGGAAAGAAGGAAAGAGAGAAAACAGATAAAAACACGAGACAACGCCCCCTTATATATCCAACCATAGTCCGATGATGACTAATACCTCCGCATAACAGAAACTAAAAGAACATAAGAGAAATCCCAATTACAAATCCTAATCCCACTGCGCAATACCACCTCTTCTCATTCCAGTTTATCACCTAACCGAAATACATATCTACCATTACAGGTGAAGGATAGGCTCTCAATGGAGAACATATTGTCATATTGCTGGATGAAGGTCTTTAATTGCTCCGCTTTGCCTTGGAACTTGCAGGGGGTGGTGCTTTTGGTTCTTGGGCCCTGCTAGATGCAGAAGGGGGAGAGGCGGCTGGAGGTCGGTACTGTTGGGACCTCATGGCCAACAGATCCTTCTGCTGCTTCTCCAACTTCTTCTTGAGGTATCCCCACCAGCCTCTTCTATCACCACCTTCTGGTTCCGAGCCTGAACTGTCAGAACTATCTGAATATCCTGGAACGTGAGCGCGGGCCACAGGAGGTGAAGGGTTCTGATTTCCACCTCTTCCACCCTATGCATTAGCTGTAGGGGGATCGGTGGCTGCAGCAGGAGGAACCACAGGTGCTACTTGTGCCAGGTTACTGGCCAATGATGAGGTTGCTGCTGTATAAGCTGCTCAAAACATTGCGATCTGTTGCTGGTTCCTGACTAGTACGCTAAGAGGTCCTTGGCCTCCACCTGAGTAGAGCTCACCCTCGTAGTCAAATAGTCAGTAGATTCCTCCAAGGAGTGGGTATACTCTACTAGATTGGTTAGGTGGTAAGGGAAAGGCTCTCACCACTGGCTGTACAATAGGAATGACTCTCCTAGTGGATCGGACCGGAAATGCTGCGAAGGGGCTGTTCCTTGGTACATTGTTCTGGTAGCTGCTCATACTGCCCATACTGCCGGTACTTGTATATCACTGTACAACTAGCTTCTAACAATAAATCTCAGCATGTAACTGGGCCCTGTGTATATTCATACCCCAGACAGTGGAAATGGCACCGTTATACTCGCCTTTCACTTTTGTAATTCCTTTTCTTTCTTTCTTTATGCAATGTATTTTTATTTTCTGTTACTTTTAAAACAATACTATTGTTCACCTTGTTCCCCGATTTTCATCTTACTCTCCCTTTGTAGGACATACCAGAGGGATTCTGAATTACCCCTCGTATTATCCTATTTCTTGGACAAAGTTCCTCACGATTTATTCTTGCCTCCAAGTTGAACTCGATTCCTTTTTACCCAGTCCGATTCATACTCGAGTGTATTCTCAATTGATTCTCGTTCCCGCCTTGCCCCATTAGATTATGACAGGTTTGAAAGTGCCGTAGTTTGGTTTTCAAAATCTTTTCCATCTCAACTAATTAAGGGCCTTTTTGTATAGAAAACTATTTTTTATTTAAAGAATTCAATAATTCTTGAATCTTAGATTTCCAGTATAGAGACTTTGGCTTAGGTCTTTCCCTCCCTGTCAAGCTTTGATGTTGAATATCATTTCTCATAACCTTTTCATTTCCAGAGGTACAAGAGCATATATGGTACTAATAACTATCCAATAAGAGAATATGGGGAATCATTAGCTGTACAGGAGCTGTTATTTGTACTTCGTATTTTGGTAATAGAGTGAATTGTTGAATAAATTTTTCAACAATTTCCACTTTTGATTTTGAACCACTATATCATTTAACATAACTATAAAGGGACATGGGATCCACAGCCAATTGACATATAATACAAATGAGGATTTTGTGCATCGGATTATATAGTAAATTCAAACAGCTTGCATAAGGGAATAAAGCTAATTTTTATCTTGAATACTTTTGAGGACAAAACTAAATGGAGTCTTTGAAAATGGTGTATTAATACCATTTGAGCCGGTACCAGATGCTATAATACTAGCACTTCTTGGGAGAGGTATCAGAGGTTGATGTGGTTCGGAAGGTGCGTCTTCTATTATTTATAAATGTTGGTGGAATCAGTGGATAGACCAATAACCCAACGATTGTAGGAATAAAAGTACCATTATTCATTGTTAACATAATAATATCCGGCATTTCTTGAAACTCAGTGTTTGCATTTGAGTTTATTTCCGAAGGTGCTGTCCATTTGTATATTTGTCAGTATAAACCATATTTATATTTTATAGTAGAAGTAAGACCCTAACCCGACGTCTGGTTCGAGACAACAATGGAGGTATTAACTAGGTAGCGGTAACGAGCCTTGCTAACTATTATTGCCGGCGGGATGGCCTACCCCTCATTGTTCTAATCACAACCTCGTCAAATTTACAACCGAAATCACCAACCATGTGTTTCCATATATAACTCCATTTGAAAATTTCTCCATCTGACAGTTGCGCATAATTGCGCTCGTTGTAGGGTCTGTTGAAGTTAGGGCTTGCGTGCTGGGTTGTGACTGCGGGCAGGGGTTGATCAATGTCACTTCTCTTCTGTGATATCTATACTGGATAATAGAATCAGCACGATCTTTAATCAACGTTCAATTCATTCTACAAACTTCAAACGGACCGTTATCGATACTAATGGGATCCCCTATCTAATGTACCCCAAACCTATTCTACCAGACGGTTTGCTAGTCGTATCCCGAGAGGGCCACACCGTCTCGTCTGTTTGGACAACTCGGCTTGCCTACTACTAAATTTTGCCCGCTGGTGTCATGACAACTAGGAAAGGGCACGCACGCAGCTTTTAGATCAAGCCACCATATCACCGGTGGGGCGTTCCCGAAGCGCACACAGCATGTTAGCCTAGGATCCGGGTCATGGTCCAGCAATAGCTGTATCATCCCCTCCACATTCTTCACCTTCTCCTTTAACCTCCGATATATCGCAACATCCAGCAGTGAAACGTCCTGTGCAACCTTAAGGTCACTCGGCTGCATCTCGAAGCGCGCCACCTCGAACAGCCAGTGCACCAGCTCCACATCCCCGCGTAGGACTGCCTAGTGCATCATCTTCCCGCCGATATCTTTGTCCATAGTCCAGGTCTGATGAATAGATTCGACAGGACTGATACCATGCGCCAGGAGAAGCTTGAGGAAGTTCATTTCCGTGACGATTTGGTCCGGCCCGAGCTCAATCGCATGGTGGCGTAGGGGACTGTACCTTGTTGTTGTTGTTGTTGTTAACTCATGAATTATATGAAACCCGAGGGTCACGACAATCGGGGCTTGTACCTGAGTAGGGGGTTAAAAAGTCACCTGCGCTCGAGGCGGGGCGGGCGTTCGACGCTTTCCCACGCATGTCGGAACCTGGACCCAAGGCTGTGTTGCACTTCGCGCTTGAGCCTGTCTCGGACCCAAAGTTCGAGCTCAAGGTTTGCGGTATCGGGGGTGGGGCTGAGGGCGAGGGCAAGGATACCCCGGAGGGATGGAATGCGGCGGGTGCTGACCGCCCAGCTGGTAATTTCTCTGAAGTCGGCGGTGAAGCGGCTATGGAGAGTGGGGGCGAAGATATGCTTGAGGGTGCGGCTAGTGCGGCAGAGGCGTGACAGGTCACGCTTAGAGAGGCGGTTTTCGATGAGCAATATGAGCTCGAGCGGGAGACTGGGGAAGAGGTTTGAACCGGTGGAAGACATATTGCTTCTTGTTGTTGGGGGGTCGGTAACGGATATATATGACGTTGTGGTTGTGTATGCGAATAAGTATTTACATACTCGCGACAGGCAACATGTACGAAAATGCAGCTGCATTGCATTGGTGTATTTTCCAATAGTATCTCCAGATCAAGAGGGTATACCTATAACATATCTGATGCGAGCAGTACTAGAGTACCAAATTGCACGGCGTTTCCGAACACGACTGCCATTGCATGCCATACAAAATTGCGGACTTGGCGCGGTTTTGTATGATATATATGCAATAGAAGCCGTGTTTGAAAACGCTATGAATGGATAATAATCATATTATGCAAAGGCTCTTTAAAGAGTCAGCGAGATATGTACCAGTCTGCAATGCCTATGTCCGCAATGTTGCATGAGGAGAGGGATGAAATGGTAGGCTGACCTCAAATCTGCGCTGCTATGCATGGCCCCCATTGCATGATGATGGCCTGAGGTTTTCCAGGTTTTCGAGGCATACATACATTCAGGCGGCCAGCCAAGTCCGCCAAGGAAAAGCTGCGCTGGCACTCTGTCCTCCTCTGGGGGAGCAGACTCGTAGATTAGAGTAGCTCAGTAGAGTACTCGCCCAACCTTTAAGTCTACCTATTCTGAAGTCTACTTCTATACACAAAGTATCAACAGACTCGAAATTCGAGTACAAACCTTCATCTCTCCTCTCACATGGCCCCCACCCAACGACTCAAACGAGGGGCATCCTCCGCAAGGGGCCCTGCCTCCGCCGCCGCTCCCGTCCCGTTCGTTAAGGTTGAGGTCAGAGCCGACAGTACGTTCTCGCCACTCCCATCCAGCCATCGGTCCTATAGTGAATGCACGCCAATGGACATCGACCCTTCCAGTCAAGGGACACCGACACCGACACCGACTCCCCTAGTCATAGACCTCACAGGCGATGATGAACCACCCACAGCCCAATATCGGGCGAGACGACTGATGCAATTGCCGCCTGTGCAAGAACCCGTCGTCCAACGCACGGAACCGTTTCCTCAAGAATCAGGAACGAGGACAGCTGATACTAGGACGGCGGGCAAACTCGATATCTTCATGAGACGGCTATCACAGCTCGAGGAGGGTCATAGGAATCACGTTACGGAGGTTAAGGGATGCTTTACCCAGCTGTCAGAGAGGATGGATCACGCCGAGAGTCAACGCAAGGAGGAGGAGAAGAACCGTCAGCAGCAGCGTGAAGAAGATCTGAGACTGCGTAAGGAGGAGCGTGAAGAAGATCTGAGAAAACGCAAGGAGGAGCGTGAAGAAGATCTGAGACAACGCAGGGAGGAGCGTGAACAAGACCTGGGACGGCGCAGGGGGGAGGAGCAGAACAGTCACGGACGGCATTGCCAATTGGTTGGGTTGCTCGCGCAGGGCATCCACATGGTCCATCAGAATATGGGGGGGTCCAGTTCTGCTACTTCATATCGGTCTCACATCCGACCTTTCAACATGCCGCCGCCGCCGCCGCCCGCAGCGGGGCCTAGTACAAGGGCTGTGCCTCGGAGCGCGAATAGGGCATGTTATCCGGCTACGTCCCCCCGGCCCGCGTACAACAACCCCCGTAACTCGAAAGGCCGGAGGAGGAGGCGGAGCACCGCCCACGCCTGCGGGGCCGGCGCACACACGCCCTCTGCCAGCACTGCAGGCATAGCTGCAAGGGGCACGGGGGCTGTGCCCGGCGGCATCCCGACCGCCGACGGAGCCACGGGCCCAGTCCATACCATCAATTCTGCGACTAGAGTTTATTCCACCACCGCGACGCAAACCCAGCATTCTCCATCCCCACAGGCATCGTCCAGTACTGCACCCGGCAGCAGGACTGACAACCGCCCGGAGAGTCGCAGCAGCGGGACCGATTAGCCCGCACCCCTCCGCCCCGCACGGCGTCTAGGTAATATATTGTGAGGAGCGAGCGCGTACGAGGGGTGAATGTATACGGGGTCCCAGAAGGTTGCATATCTCTAGCCTTGAGGTCACGAAAATGCATAACAAGCCAGTCCAAGAGTTGCTGGTGGATTGCTGTATCTTACACTTGCTCGGTCCGATAATACAGTAGCTAGTAGTACTATAGTGTACTGCAATAACAACGTTAATATACCGTATTGAGCGGAGTAAATCCTCTGTTACTACACATGTCCTGGGCGTATAAGACAATGGAGAATCTCTCTGATGCATTAGCGTTTCGAAATTGGGTGTAAAAGAGTCGGGCAATCAGATCAGGGTTCTCAGGGTTCTCAGGGTTCTCAATGATAGTGCGGCGCG
This sequence comes from Morchella sextelata, assembly GCF_020137385.1. NCBI lineage: Eukaryota > Fungi > Ascomycota > Pezizomycetes > Pezizales > Morchellaceae > Morchella > Morchella sextelata. Next base: position 2,300,177 of record NW_025408619.1, on the reverse strand, counting down.
GTATGGTGATGTGTATCGCCCAAACCTATTCTCACACCAAGAAGTTTGCGCGGAAGCCACTTGAAGCCACAAAGAAAAATACTAGTACGTATGTACGTACAAAATCAACCGTAAGCTGCCGGCCAATCAGTGGCAGTCCATTGAATTTGTGAGGGGTTGACCGACGTCCCCCCGGCCCTCTTATTCAGTTGTGTGCAGCGCCGCACAGGGCTCCAGCACCAATCCCACGTCTCCATCACCATATATAGCACCTCGATCTTTTCGGCACAATCATCGCTATGCCACTAGTACCACTGCCACCATCCACACATCTCCAGTAGTAAGATCTAGGTGTGTTCACAGCCACCCTGCCGGGCGGGTTTGGTGGACTTATGTTGGGTGATATCCAATTTCTGTCCTCGAGAGGTTTTTGATGATGCGTATGTACTCCGCTACGATGCGAGTATCAACTCATGTGCTACAGGGGTGGATGTTTGATGCCTAGAACCCATATATGTGCGCGACACACATGCATACACATTACCAGCGGGCGGATGTCTTGGCGCGAGTGATATCGTGTGATTACTTGTTCCGGTTCGGGGGCGGGATGGAATCTGTCTCCTGGAGGAGAGTGCTGGAAGCTAAGCGAGGGCATAGGAAACACAGAGATACATGTAGGAAGGACTGATTGAATCCTTTCGTGGTTGCTGGTTGCTGATGATGTTTCCAGCTTCCGCCATTTCAAGACCTTCTGGCTGGTTTGACCCTGCTCTACGGAAAACAACTGGGACTACAACGGTACAAGCAGGCTTCGACCAGCATATGACATAGGTGTCTCAGATCCTCACAAAGATTAATCAACAGATGAGGCGAGGGTGTTAAGGCATCTGCCTTGGCGCTAGCCGATGATACAAACCGGTATTTGTGTATCCAAACAGAGAGATGTTCCAATAGCATTATAGTGATGCACCGATACCCGATCTCACACATTGTTCTCATAATTCTCCAACTAGTTTCTAGGAAACATGACAGACGTCAAGGTTGACGCAACGACTGCTTCCATTGCGCTCACCGTTTTCGTTCTTATCGTGACCGGACTTCCGTATCTGCTTCTTTCAAAAAGATATTTGCAATATAATCCCGATCGTGAAAGGATTGACTCGACACAGATACCTACGAGGAAAAATGAGCAGAGAAGTGGGTGGGCAGATTCGAGGATTCAGCTTCTCACATCTTCCCTGAGCACTCAGCGCACGTCTGTGCCTGCGGAAGTTATCAAGAATGAACCCCAGCTGAAGTCGATGTCGAGTTACAGCTTCCGTATCTCTGACATACCATCCTCCATTTCGGAAGATCAACTTCGCATATTTTTGGAAGAGTTGACCATCACAAATGGGGAGAGAAAGAATGGAGAAAGCGTCCTGATACTGTCTCTGGCCAAGTCCTGCTCGGGGACCGATTCGACACGATATCAGATAGCAACAGTTACCTTCCGCCAGGTACCAGGGAGACTTCGCTCGTCTACGTCTCAATTCGAGACTGTATCAATTTTGATAACGACAGGAGATAAGTCTACTGAAGTCACTTTTGATTCTCATTTCCTTGGCCTAACACCGCTATTCGGTGCTCAAACCCCCGCGGTTGAGTAAGTTGGATATCATTTACCTCCTTGGTATATCAAGCACGCAAGCCTTGGCTAATTTGGGCGCGGTTATTCAATATAATCGCTGTGACTGGGCTTGCGGGACACGCATTCGGTTCTTGGAAGGCCCGTGGCGGCGTGAAGATGTGGCTTCGCGATTTCCTTCCGTAAGATCTAAACCAAGACGGTCATCATGTTCGAATTTTAACATATGGGTATGATTCGACGCTGGTGGGTAGTTCATCGGATGCCTCGGTCCATGAATTTGCAAGGAGACTTTTATAGGCAGTAAAGGACTCTCGATGTCAGCCACATGTCAGTACAGCATTCCTGTAATATACAAACCAAGTGATATAGATATATATATGTACCCTGGATATGAAAAACTATGAAGCATGGCAAGCTGACCTGTCATCAGGAAGAGTACCGACCAATCATTTTCATCGCGCATAGTTTAGGTGGCCTGGTTCTCAAGCATGTATGAAGGATTCCATCAAAAATAATAATGAACAGTCGTTCTAGCTAACGGTCTAGGCCCTTACCGAGGAAGCACAAGGCGACTCTAGAGACAGGGCCGTTTTTCGATCATCCTACGCGGCGTTATTCTTCGGAGTGCCAAATAGAGGCCTTCTGAACTCTCACTTAATCTCGATGGTGCGAGGTCAGCCAAACGCGCAACTCGTGAGAGATCTTGGGGAAGCTTCACAGTTTCTCCCACAGATACATCGAGAATTTCAGCGTCTATTTATTTTTGAGGATGCCAAGATATTTTCGTTTTACGAGTCGAAGGATACCCGGTCGGTCGTGGTAGGCCTTACTTTTACATTTCCACATATTCATCTGAGAAATATACTGATCATGATCAAATTTACTCGGCTCATAGTATAACCCGATGACGATGAAGTATGAGAGGACAGGTCCGCTTGTACGGATGGTTACGCGCGACTCTGCGACATACTCGGGTCCAAATGAAAAGATCTATCAGAAAATCAACATCGACGCTGACCACTCAGGTATTGTCAAGTTCGGAAGCCGTTCAAACTTTGATTATATGACGGTCAGGAGTAAGATCAGGGAGTGTCTTGAGGAGGCACCACGGGCCATTAGGGCGCGGTTCCCGGATCAGAGAGAAAGTGTGTAACCCCGGTCCGATAGGCAACTATTCCAAGCCTAAATGATATTTGTAGTTGGTCTTGAGATGTGTGTATATATAGATTAGCCGGCTAATGAGAAATTGCAATTCGTTTCAGAAAGCTCCGAAGAGAAACAATGCCTCCGTTCCCTCCTCCCAGGCAACAATAACCCGACCCCGAAAACACCAAGAGCAAGACTTCACCCAGGGACTTGTGAATGGCTACTTGGAGAGGAAACATTCAATGACTGGCATCTCTCCGAAAAAGACTCTTCTAGATTCCTCTGGATCCACGGAAATCCTGGAACGGGAAAGACAGTTCTCATGAACTTTCTGCGAGAGCAGTTGGCCACCGACTCGAAATCACGTATCGCTTACTTCTTCTGCAACGACAAGGACGTCCACAACCGCACAGCGGTGGCGGTGCTGAAGTCCTTGCTGTATCAGCTGCTGCATCAGAACCCGGGATTTTTCCAGCATATCCTCCCAGAATATGAGAAATTCAGGTTGGATAAGGAAACGAATTGGTCTGCTGCCGCGCTATGGAGTGCCTTCCATAATATAGTCATTGATCCGGCCGCAGAATCGGTGTACTGCGTTGTTGACGCCCTGGATGAGTGTCTTGATGATCAGGGTGGAAACGACTACCGCAGGTCGGATCTGCTCCGCGACCTACATGATCTATACCTTTCTCAGTCATCATCACAGTGTACAGCACGAATTGTACTGAGTAGCCGCCCTCTTCCGGCAATTCAATCGTTGTTACCAAATATCAGTCTTGTCATCCGCCTTGAAGACTTTAATCGCTCAGACATAGGCCAGTATATCTCAGATGAGGTCGACAGACTAGCTATCAAGGGCAAATATCCCCCTGGCCTGAAGGTGGAGGTTCAAAAAACCATTGAAGAAATGTCTGGTAATATGTTCCTTTGGGTTTCCTTGACCGTGAACGACCTGAGCAAACGCCGCACCATCAAAGAAGTCCGCCATCTCCTGAATACCGTCCCGCGGACATTATTCGCATATTACGAATGTATTCTCGCGAGTATCAGCAGCGAAAACAGCGATCGAGCGAAAGTTCTTCTTATGTGGATTGCGCATGCTGCCACGCCGATAAGGCTCGAAGAGCTGGCCCTAGCGATTGCGGTCAGAGATGACGCTCGGTCAATCGCTGAAATTGAGGAAGATATGCCATTGAATATCGAGGATCATATAATGGAACTTTGCAGCCATTTGGTTGAAATTGTAGACACCTACGTTGTGCTCATTCACCAGAGTGTCAAGGAATTTTTAATGACCGCCGGTGAGCGCGTGGGGTTGGACAGTCCTCCTTTCGAGCCACGCTACCACAGGATATACCACGTACCGTTGCAGGAAGCAAGCTCTAAACTCACCAGAACATGTATAACATATCTTACGTTTATCAACCATACACAAAGACCGCCTGCTATCGATGTTTCGGAGTGCCCCGTGTTGGGCTGGCCCATTCATGCCCGTCTCAGCGCCCCACTCGACGACAAAACTAAACATGTCTTTCCTAAATTCTTAGACATCAACAGCGCCCACTTTAGCGTGTGGATGAAATACTACTGGGATTTACATTTGGCGGGGGAAAGCTTCGAAGGTGAAATTCAGAGCCATATCCAGCCTCTATACGTTGCCTCGCTCCTGCATATCACACCTCTTGTGAAACTGCTTTTAGAGGATGGTGCCGATGTGAACAACCAGGGAGGAACGTATATCAACGCACTGCAATGCGCAGCATCTAATGGGGGCAGCATAGATATAGTAGAGATCATTGTGGGGGAAGGAGCAGATGTGAATGCGTATGGCGGATTTCACGGAACAGCGCTGATGGCAGCATCCTTTAGTGGCAACATAGAAGTGGTCAAATTTCTCTTGGTATGCGGTGCCAAAACCGATCTAGTGGGTGGAAAGTTCGGCGATGTCCTTCAAGCGGGAGCATGGCGGGGAAACCTCGATATCATAAAGTTATTATTGGATAGTGGGGCCAGTATCAACGTGCTGGGAGGGGAATTTGGTAATCCATTACTTGCGGCAGCTTGGTCGGGCCATCCTGACGTTGTTGAATTCCTTCGGGATCAGGGGTTGGACGCAAATAATCGCGGTCGACTAAATCGTTTTCCACTTCAGGCCGCAGTTAGGAGAGGCCACACAATAGTGATACAAAAGCTTTTACAAAGAGGTGCAGATGTCAATCTGAAAGGAGGGGTTCACGGGAGCGCTTTACATGCTGCGATCATTGCGGACGATACAAAGCTTGTACAGCTATTGGTCGACGCCGGAGCTGATGTCAATATGCCAAACCGGAAACATGGGCCTCCCTTGCATACCGTAGTTCTTCGGGGTTTGGGCGGGGCGGTGCGGACTCTTGTATCCGCTGGAGCTTCAACTACCGCGCGAAATTTGAAGAATCAGACCCCGTTAGATCTAGCGATCGAGCAAGGTCATATAAGCATAGAAAATCTTCTGCGGGGGCTGGATGTGAATATAGGAATGGTGAATAAAGGAATGGAGAGCTTGGAGGAAAATCTGGTCGTTTTAGATTGAGTTGACTCATGTGTATGTGGTATGGATAGCGTCTGTAGAAGAGTACCTACAAAGATTCAGTGTTTTCTTCTCAGAGTACTCCAAAGTATGAAATCACAATGACAAATGGGATATTACGCAAGAGGAAGCAGCCTAGATCATTTGGGCGTTGGCAAATACAACATACACGTGCGGGGTATACTACAACTCACATATCAGGAGGCCATCAAGCCTTAAGCCCACGGAAAGTATGAGGGTCCGCGCACAGGAAATTCTTTAGTACGAGCGCTTCAACAGCACATTACGGATACCTGTTCTTGGCCAACTTCTACGGCTAACCTATTAACTATAGGGCCACTCAACAATTGGTAGGTCTAGCTTATCAGCCGAAGTGGGCCATATCCCTGAATAGCTGTAGTATCCTCAGTTTGAGAGATTGAATAGGAAACAAGATAACGTACAAAACTGCATCAGCGTTGGGAACATTTAGAATATCGTAACTCTTACGAAGCGAAGTATAAATGTGTGGCATAAGAAATGACTGGAAGCTCCTCGCCCAATGAGCTACACGAAGTACCAACCATACGAGAGGGGGGACATATCATGGAAATAGGAGAAATGGCTTCTATAACAATATACGGAAACACTAAACCACAAAAGAAGGAAACGCGCAGAACCTGTACTGTGTGACTACATAGGACCTGTGCGGTTCGAAATCAAGCAGGAGGATGCAACAGGTGGGGGTAAGTATATGAAGTCCTAGGACTTCTATTCCATATGCATGCTTTCGAAAAGGCTATTGTGCTCGAAACCTGCAGCACGCAAAATAGCGGAATCTGTGGATTCATATAGTTGGATAATGCCATTCACAGTGTCTGGTTGCGAGCTAGATTGATCCCGGGTACCGCTGCTGATCTGGGTGCTAAGTGGAGTTTTGATCTCGGAGGGCGTAGGGACATCTGACTGAGTAGGAGATGTACTTATCGATTGTTTGGATGCCTCAAGGAGCATTAACACTATATCTGTGTGCCCATGGCCGGTCGCAATAGATATCGCCGTCGAGTCGTCATCTGTTGGAACCATCGCATCTGCACCTCTCTCCAGGAGCACCTTTACCACGTCCAAATGGCCGGTCTCCGCGGCGAGGTGCAAGGCATTCCAACCATCAGCCTTTTCTGAGACATCAGCACCTCTGTCCAGCAATAACTCTGCCAGTTCCGTGTAGCCATTCGCTGCGGCAAGGTGAAGAGCACTCCAACCATTAGGGCTCTTTACCGAGATATCAGCACCGTTGTCCAGCAGTAAGTTCACCACTTCCAAAAATCCATACTGTGCGGCGGCGAGCATCGCATTCCAAGCATTAGACCTCCTCTCGATCTCTGAGATATCGGCACCTCTCTCTAGCAGTAACTTTACCACTTCCAAATGGCCACACACCGCGGCAAGGTAAAGAGCATCCCAACCATGAGACTCTATCTCCGAGATATCAAGAGTATCTCTGTCCAGTAATAACCGTACTACTTCCAAGTGACCATTCCGTGCGGCGTGATGTAGAGCGTTCGAACCATCAAGGTCGTTGTCTGAAATATCGGCACCTCTCTCCAACAACAACCTTGTCACCTCCAAGTGACCATTCCTTGAAGCGTTGTGGAGAGCACTTGAACCATCAGACTCCTTGTCTGAGATATCAGCATCTCTGTCCAGAAACAGCCTTGCCACTTCCAAGTGACCATTCAATGCGGCAATATGTAGCCCATTCGAACCACGAGGCTCCTTCTCCGAGATATCAGCACCTTTATCCAGCAATAACTTTACCACTTCGAAGCGGCCCTTCCCCGCCGCCCAGTGTAGAGCATTAGAACCATGAAAGTCCTTGTCTGCTATATCCGCACCTCTATCCAGTAGACACCTTGTCACCTCCAAATTACTGTGTAGTGTGGCGATGTGTAGCGCACTCGCACCACTACGCCACTTTGCGGAGATATCAGCGCCTCTCTCTAGAAGTAACTCCATCACTTCAGGATGGCCGCACTCCGTGGCGACATGTAGAGCGCTCGAGCGACCAAGGCCGCTGGGTGTAGTATCAGCAGCTTTATTCAGCAAACACCTTGCCACTTCCAATTTATTACTCGCAGCGGCGAGATAAAGAGCATTCCAACCATGAGACTCCTTTGCCGAGATATCGGCCCCCCCCTCCAGCAGCAAGCCCGCCACCTCTGCATGACCTGTCTGCGCAGCGATGTGTAGAGCATTGCAACCTTGAGACGCCTCCGCCGAGATATCAATCCCTCGGTCCAATAGCAAGCTTACCACCTCCACGTGACCTGCCTGGGCGGCGATGTGCAGAGCGTTCCAACCGTCATCCGACTCCGCCGAGATGTCAATATCTCTATCCAGCAGCAAGCGTGCCACCTCCAGATTGCCATACTGCGCAGCGAGGTGTAGAGCATTGTGACCGGTGGATAACCGTTCCGTCATGTCTGCCCCCATATCTAAAAGAAAACTGACTATTTCGTTATTTCCGCCTTCAGCCGCTCCATGCAGCGGAGATGCTTTCTTACTTCCCCCTACCCCCAGATGCGCGCCATTTTTCAGTAACAGTTTGATTACGGGCAAATGCCCATGCTGGGCGGCCCAGTACATAGCTGTATATCCCTGGCTATCTGCCGCCATGACCCTCGCCCCCCGCCGTAGCAACATTGTAATTAGCTCACAGTCGCCATTTTCGGCTGCAGCAACAAATGCGTGGTTTAGTGCAGCTGTACGAGCTGGATTAGTTTAAATGGTGACTTCGCGATATAATTAGACCTCGGAATGAATTGCACCATACCTGCTTGTACAGGGGTAAGGTAATTCCCCACTCCGTTGCCCGAAGCTCCAACACTCGACAATGGGCTCCACACAGTCGGAGGCTCCTCGTTCGACTTTGCAAGCCACGAGTGCTCCTTTGCTTTCTCTGCTGGAATTCGATCTTCAGGTAAAGCCTTTACCAGGCTAGCCATGAACTCAATCGCCGAGGGCGGTATATTTGGTGCTTGCGGGCCAGAGCTGGGTGGAAATGTAATCCGGCCTTCGAAAAAGTCTAACACGTGCTTGTACTCAGGAAATGGAGGTTTCTTGGTAATCATAAAGTAGACCAGGCATCCCAGTGACCATAGGTCGACAGCGGTGGTATATTCACTGGTCGAGCCATCTCCGAGACCCCAAACCTCAGGTGCCATGTAGGGTTGAGTTCCGGTGAAGGTTCGCCCAGCAGTTATCCCGTCAAAATGTTTGGCAGCACCGAAATCAGCAATCTTGACCGTAAGTGGCATCCACCTAGCAATTAGAATATTACTAGGCTTCAGATCCCGGTGACAAAAGTCCTTCCTGTGCATTATTTCCAATCCTTCGAGAATCTGTGTTGTAATAATCTTTGTATCATCCTCGGATATGTCACTTTCCTTAGTCAATGCATCTAAATCACCACATGGCAGGTATTCCATAGCCAAATAGATGTTGTATTCATCGTCAAACCACCCTTCCAGTTGAACAAAGTGTTTAGGATACTAATATTGGAGAACAGTTAGTTTACTTAATTCTGGGATGGATCGCGCGGGGGAGGGGGCCGGGGGCGGAGGCGATCAAGTAGTACCGCAAAATCTCAGGGATAACGAACCCAACTGGCCGGACTGGAGATATCCGCTCTGGGACCGGTCGAATGCGCGATTGATCTCGTAACGTTCAGTCGCCTTGGCCAGTGGGAACATGGCTTGGCTTTCCAGTCCAGTTCATAATCACCATATTCGTTATTCCTGAGAGTTTGCGGTTATTGGGAACCTTTACCGCGCGGAGTTGCGTTAAGATTCCAAGCTCATTGGATCTAGCCGATGACTTCCGAACCTCCTTGACCGCCCGAGCGGCATGAGTCTCTCTACATATCTCTTTATAAACCGTACCAAAAGCGCCCGCCCCAAGCCGTTCCTTCCTAGTCCAAGTTTCGATTTTCAAGGGACGGCCGGGGATCGCGACCGTATGTCTATAGCCTCCATCGATAAATTCCGTGGGAAGCCTATGCTCGCCGTATTGTGAAAAGGTAGATGGCATTCTCGCTTTGTTGGTCTATAATTCAGTATTCAGGCGTGCGGGGCATGAATGATGTTCCGAACGCTTTCGAATTTCTCGGCGGAGGAGGCTGAATTAAGTACTTCTGCACGTCACCCACTGTGTAACGATTAAAAACAAAATTGATATCATGGATCAGAAGTGGTGATGCATATGGTGAGATCGAGAATAGAAGTGTCCAGGGTAGGTGGTTGCCTAGAACATGGGGGGCGTAGGGGCGTAGGGGCGCCACCATCTCCAGCCCACCTTCGTCGGATCGATCAGATCTAGCTACATATATATATAGCTATTATTTATAAGGGCTGGAACTACATGTAGTAATCCCCAAATAGCTCTATACATATCGTTATATAAGTACAAGTGCAGTGCGGGCTCCAGCCACTCTATACGCATGTAGTGAGTAAATGAATCGATTAAAGATTTGTCTATTTAGTGCATGGAGGTCGACTTGTTCTGTCTGTCGTATAATTACCAGATTCGCCAAACCTTCGAAGTGAAATGGCACTGCCTAATCTATTTACGTTCAGTTCATGCTATTACCGGTCCGAATTGTTAAAACCTCTGGCATGAGTACTTACTATACCATATATCAGCTCTTCTCTCCCAACAAAGGGCTCACGATCGGGATCGGGTGCCTCTACGCGGCACACCGACCCCCCCTTGCTCGCACTAGTTCGAATTCTAGGTTAATATGTAGTTCACAAAGAGATAGCCTTACCCCTTCTGAAGATCTACTTGGGAGTTCAAAGCTGATATATAAGATAATACCCACAATTCTGTCAGCCTGCGCTTTCAATATTGACTCCCCTCGATCACTTCCCAGATCGGGAGCAGTTCTTTGTCTATATGTGCTTCTATTTAGGCTGTTGCGACCAATAGAATTGTTTCGTGATTACAATGAGGTTGAAGCTTATCCCTTAGACGGATGAAACTGTCAAATTCGCAGCTTGCCTTTTTGAGCTAATGCTAGCCTAAGCAAGTAGCTGACAGTTATTTTTGATTGGCTCTGTGGCTATTATTAACCATTAAGAGCAACGGATATACCCAACTAAGTGCGTGCACGGTCCAGGCTACGAATTTGACAAATTTCATCAGTGCAAGTGATACTATTCAGATAATGGTTGATCCAGGCCTGGCCTGCATACATGTAGCCATAGCTTGCCCCGAAAAGCAATCCATGGGAGAACCCTCTAATATTCACATAATGTATCTTCTTTATGCATAAACCTAGGCCTTCGTGTTGAAAATACTTTATCATATCCGGCCATCTGCTTGAAACTCGCGCCTTGGGTGTCTATTATATGTTAGCACCCGACGGCTTGGCGCTGCTATAAAATATTATCCATGGTTTTCTGGCAGTAGTACTAGATATACTTTAAGGCGTCAGTAAGGATCCTATTGCTGTTACTCGGACCAAATACAGAAGCCATGATATAACAACTATACGGATGCATCGCCAAAACCGTAATAGACCACCGGCCCTCACCGTGGATACTCCTCTGGGATGTTTTTCTGCCATATAGCGGTAGCCTATACTCATAGTGGCCGTCACCATTCTATATTAGTCGTTACAATTAAGAGAGAATTGCCTGGTGTGGTGGTGGGTGTTACATGTTGCTAGCCCTAGATCCATTGTACCGTGTTCCGGTAGTGGTCTATCCGTCTCTTTGCCGCAAGGGTTTACACTAGCGCGAGGCCTTGATCATGAATATATAATAGTGATGGGCCGGGCACGAGATAAGTTGTCTCGTGACCTTGGGCAAAACAAGACGAGACTGGGGGGTGGACAAGATGAGACGAGACAAGACGATGTCTGGAGGTCTCGAGACCTTTTTAACCTTTTTTCCCTCACCTAAATATGCTCTTCAGTCTCAGTTCTAAAAAAATGAACAAAGCCTGGACTTTTGATTTCCATTAATTAGCATGATAGCGTAGCTTTCCCAGCCCTAACGTCACATGACGTAAATTATAAAGTCTCGAGACTTTGAACATGACGAGACTAGGCCATTGTCTCGAGACTTTCAAGACTCAGTTCGAACAATACAAGACGAGAGGGGACGAGACGAGACTTGCCCAAGTCTCGTCTCGTCCTTTCTCGTGCCCATCACTATTCATGACCATTCAGTTGCCGTTCTTGGCAATGAACGAGTGAAACTATGTAGTTTTTTTCCAAATCAAGAGAAGTGTATCTGAATTCCTCAATCCTCTTTTGTATTGAGGACAGCCAAGGGAAACGGCGACCAAGTGGCCACGGCGACTGGCCAGCCTCGCGCGGCCGCGCGGTAATATTTCGCAGAAGACCTATAAAACGGTTATCTTGGCATTCGAGTGACACACTGTGATCAGTCGCCCAATTCTTAATGTCACGTTGACTCGACTTACTACAGCCAATCGGATTTGTGTGTTGCCCGCCCACAACCGCCCGGAGACAGAAAGATGAAACGGAGGATTGGTCAGCGCTGTTTGAGAGAAGAATTTCACCAAATGCACTTAAGGTCCATACTAAATGTGATTTGGATTTTAATCCTTAATCTAGTCATCTTATCGATATCCTAGGAATTGCTGAACTGTGAACAGTCTTTCGTTATTACCTCCATAAACTTCCAGAATTATCCTCTTGTAAATAATCCTTACCCTACGCTAAAAATTAAGGTATGTTTTAAACATTGCGATCGCGACAAACACCCTCGATCTGAAACCTCTCACGTGAGAGCGCGAACGATAATACCCAATGCTGAGAAACTTATTTTTGTATATCTATGAACCTATGGTGCCCCCGTGAGTGGCACGGGGAAAACGCCAAGTCTCGAATAACTTTTCAACCACAACAGTTATTAAAAATCGGTAAAGTAAAACTCTTCTTCATCACGGTATCTGCTTTTTTCTTTACAGACTTTTAATAACTGTTGTGCTTGAAAAGTTATTCGAGACTTGGCGTTTTTCTCATGTTACCTTTATGACTCTGCGCACCATACTTATATATCACTCCAAGTGCTTTGCCACTATAGCTTTGCTCCCAGCCCCAGACAGTTGAGATATCGATATATATATATATGTATATCTCATTATTCCCGGAATATCACAATTACAAGTCCATGAGATATCAGCACCTCTGAGGCCTCCGGCATCACGCCCCTGTGAGGCTGAGAAGTCTTCTCCGGGTTCAAGTATCCCATGGAAACCTTTACCCCAAAGCTCGATACATATTTATAAAACAAATAATATGCATATTTTATCATTGATAATGAAAACGTATTCCAAAACAACAGATTGTGTAAAAAAGGAAAAAAGAAAAATAAATCCCTTAGGAAGTGCTTCAGAGCTAATGACATACGAAAGATACATACATGTAACTAGATCCTGCTGCAAATGGTGTTTTTTAATATCATCTGCGATACTACAATAAATCCGCCAAACGTTGAGACCGACAAGCACGCTGTCACTGCTGCATTACAAATCAAGTATCGCCACGGGTGGTTGGCTACCTGGCCCCCTTTCCTATTCAACAGCCAAAATGTGATCACTCCAACAAATGCATTTCCGATCTGTCCGATAACAATCCAGGACATGATCCAAGATCTCTGACTTATGGTACTGTCCTCTTTGTGGTAGCCTGTCAATAGTTCGAGGATAATGTATGGTCCGGCGAGGATGACTGATGTAAATAACGCCACCGCCCAAATCAAAAAGGGGTAAATCTATTCCCAGTTTTAAATTTTAGCTCGTTCTATTATCATTGATGTTGAGTCAATATGATAGGGAACGCTTACGACAGTCCGCCAATTCGCACCCCCCGCCTCCTCGCCTTCCACTTGTCGTTCTGCTCCCCTCCGCCCCCTAAAGTCTCCATAGGCTATGCCGACCGCCCCGGTAACCTTCCCCTCGACTTCCTCCATATCCTCTGGTGTCCACCATCCTTGCGGCCACTCAGCTTCACCGCCGGTCCCTGATATTTCACTCTGGCCCTGAGCTATCTTCCCGGTCTTCGACGATTCTCCTGTCCGTCTAGTTTCTCCATTTTTATATTTCCCTGGGGGCTTTAGCCCTCCATATTTAACAATATATATCGCGGGATAGCGTGGTGCGGTGAGACTCGCCAGTAAATTGGTTAATGACATAAGAATGTACGGGATTACAGCCAGTGAATAAGCTGCATATCCATAACCAACAATCTGACGCTTACTTCCCATATAAAGCTCAAAGGATGCGTAGACTATTTGGAACATAGCGGCACATGTCTTGACAAAGCTATAGTTGGAGGAAAGCGTTGAAGGTTCCATGCTCCCGGGTGGTGGCTTCACCTTCTCCCCGGCCCACCACCTCTTGACTTTCTCCCACTCTGTGGGAATTGGGGAATGATTTGCCAGCGGGTGGACTTCAAACCAATGTGGGACGTATATCAGAGAGTAATCGGCGTGAGACGGGGTATTGTAGTCTACTGCATCGGCCTCCGGATTAGGCTTACGTTCCCTATCCTTGTTATGAGTAGCTAGGTATTTCTGTCCAGGAACTTTGATGTCGGTCGGGTACTGGCCGTGTACCTGTGTGTACAGAGGTATAACGGGACGATATGCTCTCGGATAAACAGCGTACTCCTCCCAGTTCACCAACGGAGCTCCACTGGGTACTACCTCCTGGCCCGATATTGCCGGCTGAATCTTGTCTTCTAGTGCTCCCGGAGAATCTGTTTCAGAATCATCTTTCTCAGAATCTAGACGGCGTGTGGCCGACGTCGATGCAGACCTAGTCTGCCCGTGAGCAGGACTCGTACTACTGTCGGGACCCTTCCGGGTACACGGATCTGATGGTACTAGCATACAAAGTGCTTCTGACCTCAAGGCCACACGAAGGTGCGTTGTTTCTAGAACTGCCATACGATAAAGGACCTTGAAGGACGCATCAAACCCCACCGCAGGCATCAAAATAGAAGAAAAGGTATTGAAAACAGTGATGATTATACTGCTTCCTGGCGGAGTAATGACGGTGACTGCATGGAGTGCGAAATTAAGGATCATGAACCTGACGACATCTTTCCAATCCGCTTGTCGACAAAAGGGTGTTCCTCGCTCATATGTCTGCTCGGTACAGTTCATGATGCCACGATATATATACTGTGCTATCGCTATCTGTAGTTCTGTACGCGGCGGTACGCGGTGTATGATAGTACAGGGTGGTATTCCCACTATGCTAGCTAGGCGTGCGCAGCTGAATATTCTTGCGATGGATATATATAGGGAATCGTAAATTAAAGATGAGAGAAGATGTGAAAATGATAGCACCTGTAAATGTGTAAAAATGAGCTTATTCGCTTTGGCTGCGGTATCTATTGCCGGGGGGTGAGGGAAACATCAGGGTAGCTCACTGATGTTCAATACAGATATATATATATTTCAACCGCACTAGTAGATGTCCCAATAGCCTCGACACCACATGTAGTCCCGCGACTATTCCTAGATATTCCCCCAGCTATGGGTCCACCACATACTGCAGCTGGAAACCTTTGTAAATCGAAATATTCCATCTCAAGCCAAATGACTTAATTTGCCAGTGACTTGGAATTAACACCTGGGCTCTAGCTAGCTCTAGGACTATGCCCCACAGCCTATCGTCATCATTCATTCCTATATCCGATCATGCACCATATTGCAATTCTATCGATTACTCTACGTACGTAGACGACTGTCCATTAATTGAAGACTCTAGGCCCGAGATGATAATCAATCGAAATCGTGTAACTTTGAACTGAGCGAAACATGCACGTTGAGTCGTGTATTTACAATGTAGAGTTGTAAAACATATGTGTATCTCCGACAGTTGTGCGCAGAAAAACATAAACTTGCGCATATGGATCCGGATCTTTGACATGTAAGCGAGGTGATGCGCGCATGCATGCTGCCTATCATTATATTATGGTATATGCTGAAGCCACGTTCCGTCCTATAAGTGCGTATGGATGTCTAGAGCATCTTACTTTACAATTTGCAGGATGATGCTAGAGTCGCGCGCCCCGAGGAGCCAGTACGAGGTCAATGGGCTTCTATTACCTACAGGCAGCATAAGATCCCACTAGAGTATCGACAATATAATCGATGTATGGGCATATGTCCCTACTATCATGCGGGGACATCCACGACTGGCTCGTAAATTCTCGCCACTAGCTCGAATAGCATGCCAACCATTATGCATTATTATGTTGATCTAATACAGTTGACTATGTGAGCCCTTTTGTATATCTGATATGTCTTGGTTATTCCAAATTTGCAGCGAAAGAGTTTTGTATTTCAGCTTATCCCCATTGATAATCTCGACATAGCGGCAGGCCCAAGCAACGACTAATAGGCTCCACTGGTTATCATTTGTCCACTGCCCAGTTCGTAACTGCCAATCGGCCGGTCTAACACTCCACGTCTGACCTTAGCACGAACAGGGATACTTGTCCCGTCAAACTTGCACATTTAGACACATCAAACAACTGCCTTTCCATTTTTTTATACCAGATAATATTGTAAAATCTGGTTTCGAAGTGAGATTTTCTTACTACTCATATATCCAGTGGCTGGCAACCAAATTAGTGAACCAAGAAGGAAGTAATGCGTTCAAAACAGTTCCTACTGATTGTTTAGATCTAGAAGCAGGAGCTTTTTACCTCACATGTTTGGGAGTTATAGTAAAGCGTAGTAATTTTGAAGAAATAGGTATACCTGAGCGGGGATTTCACGGCTGGCCGAGATAGTGAAGACCGAGAAGATTTATCCCTAGAATTCTAGCACTCCCTGTATTTACCTAACTCAAACTTGGAAATCGCGGGATATTTGCGAACTAAAATATATACGTGAAGTAGCTACATGTATGTATGCAGTAGTGGGATTAGAGAATAAGGTGTTCAATCGTGTAGTTACATGTAGTCAAGAGCCAGTCAGACTGAGACGTGGTCGGATCGGGAAAGGATAGAAGTGAAGGGACTTGGCAGTTGCATCGTGTCAGGATTAGTTAGGATGGATAAGAGAGGAAGGTCTCTCCTCCTCTCGGAGAATCATCATCAATAGAAGTACTATCATCAGTCATTCGAGATCGTATCACTTCAATGTAGGTACATGTAGGCAACTCTAAATATGTGTCCGGCTGCACAATAATTACTCCGAGTCAGCCCCGTCGTGTTGGGTGCGCCTCGCAAACTGTAACGATCATAAGAAAAGAAAATGCTATCGAAAAAAATAATATACAATGTGAGAACTCGGGTTACCTAATTAGGCATCCTACATTAAGCTTTCGACAGTATTGCCCTAGGGCTGCTCATCATTGGAGCATTGTTATAGATCTGAATATTCCATTAGCCTATTGCGTCTCTTAAGCTTTCAATTGGCTTTCTGGGTCCCCGAATTCCCAGAAACCTACTGACTAAAAAGTTGACCTCTCTCCTCGAGGAGACAAACATACATAGCTAATAGACGTTACGAATAAACATCTTATTCCTATCGATCATAGGTATGATGAGACTTTTGGACATTAATCTCATGCGCTGACGTTGCACTTTGCCCATCTAAGCAATAATTGACTTGACCTTCTCTGCGCAAAACTTAAGATCACATGACTACCAGTGCGCGCTAATTTTTCAGAGTGGCCGTAGGGTTTAATATAAAGCACCGGGCAGGAGATAAGGGGCACATGAGGGAGGGAGAATCACGGGGAATCCGATACTCGCGTCTGCATCGAGTCTCATCTTTTTCTGCGCATTAAATTGAAGAACGAGTCGCTAGAATGAAAACACATGTTTGTTGAAGATCTGTAAGGCTAATTGCACTTGTGTTGTGTTGGCTGCATTCACGTCGGAGACGCCTCGTGCGGTCAACGAATCGTGATCTTACCCGAGCCAACTCTGTATTATTTGCTTTTTCATCCCGGTGGATGATGATCCTGCTTCGTCCACATGCATCGTACATACAACATAACTAGGTACGCTACGGTGTAGTATCGAGGAGTGTTACGGGATCGAGCATACATGTATACATGCATGGAAGGTAGGGATTCAGGACACTCAGGACGTCCCGGATCACCGGTACATAGAGTACATGTTCGGGTGTGCACGTTAAATACCGAGACGCCTTGAAGGAATATTGGTCGATTTTGTACGGGAACCGCCCATGGCAACCAAAAGCAGCCAATAAATTTTGGCCTGGGCCTCAAAATTTATATGGAAGAAAAAAATACCGAGACATTTTATCTATCTTCACTTAAAAATTCAAATATCTTCCTAAAAATACAAAAGAAATAACCACTGAATAGCCCTTGCTCATAGGTTTACCTAAGTACTAATTCAAAGTTATCAAAGTTTTAGTAAAGTTCGAAAAGAAGAAGAGTAGATGCAAAAGCTGCGCGAGACACACTGTCCAAATACCTGCTTGGCTGCCAAGTGTCATTTTAATTATATCAGCCCAATCAGGTTCCTCTCCAAACCCTCACTTTTCGAATGCAACACATGGAGATTCGGTTTTCGTGATCTATTACTAATCCTAATGATGGAAACCTGTCTCGTACCCAGCTAGGAGCCAATTATTTGGCACTAACTAGAAGGCTGGGTACGAAAGTCTCTAAGGGCTATGGATCCGTCACCCCACGCACCCATAATCTGGTTTCTGCTCTCCACATACCAGTGTTCAAGGGAGACTGTACGCGAAATCCCCGTATCAAATCACTTCACTGGAATTCAGTTCATGTCAGGTTACACCCCTTTTCTTTTTCATATCTGCGATTTCAATTACCTCCTATCCCTTAGGCGGTCAGGCCGGATCGCAATGTGTTACTGAACCTGATATATACAGCTACTCAGCTAAAGTATTCGTGATTTAGTTTTAATGTCAGTGCGCAGTGTGGCGCACCCGTGATATTGATGTTATTAATATAGAGATTCAAAACAACGAAAAATATATAATATAGTTCGTGGCTATATAAAAGAACATCATAGGTCATTGATCTTATTCTTCATTGATTCCGGGCCCCATCGGTCACTAGGGAAATTTTCTCTTAGGAGGGTTTTAATGGTCCGCCACGGTTACATATAGAGAAATGTCTCACTCCGAAATCGGAATCACGAACACTTTTGCGGGGTGGTTGTATATTGTTAATGTGCTCTGTTGAACTCTGTTACTGTTCATTCTATCATCGTGGCGATAGAGCTCTCTAGCGTATGGCAATAAACTCGAGGAGACAGTGAACACTGAGAGTGTTTATCAGAGCACATTAACCATATCAGGTTCGGTAACACATTGCGATCCGGCCTGACCGCCTAAGGGATACCACCCCCACAAGGCTATTATAAGCCCAATCATGCGAAATCACTCGCCAGTTCATCATGAGATAGCACTCGTAGGTCATGTGATCTGTCAGCTACTTATGTCAAGCCACCACACCATCCTTGCTACCCTCCCCCCATCCCACATCTATTTGCCTCGCTGCATTCTCCCATGTGCGCTTTATTCCAATAAATGTGGCCCAACACTCATAGTCAATCCAACGTAACAATACGAGATCTCAGCTAAATCGAGGAAATTGATCCTTTAAGAGTACTGATGAGGACTATTGTTTGTAGTTGAGGGCTTAAATTCACTTACCCCCGTCCTTCTACCTAGCTAGCTAGGGCTGAATGATGAAGCTATGAGCTGGTATCTGTCAACATCACAGTTCAAGGCACCTCTGCGAGGCTAGGGCAAATGCGCAAGGACTAAATCAACAGATTTGAAGAATTAAAAGAAAGAGAATGCAACAAAAGAAAAAAAGTAGACCGAAAATTAAATTTGTTTAGCTGTCGATCAGTGGCGACTAAGTAGGATAGTGGAAGGATTGAAAAAATTACGGTTGGTCTGGGAACGGAAACAGATTGTATCCCGAGATCTAGACCGGTTTACATTCGTTTTCTACGGCCTTAGCTGCGGGCCCTGAAAAGGTTTCTCGGTCTTAACTAGTGGCGGATTTTGTTTCTTGAGACACATGTCGGCCTACCGCTAATTAGCCCATCCTATGGCTACGTTATACCTGTGTGTCAGTTGCATGAGTAATAAGTATATAACCACTTCTTCTTCATGACTTGGTTATTGGATAACGATTTTCCCACCATATATGGGCTATATACAGCCACTCAGCAAAAGTGTTCGTGATTTAGTTTTAATGTCAGTGCGCAGTGTGGCGCACCCGTGATGTTGATGTTATTAATGTAAAGATTCAAAACAAAAAAAAATATATAATATAGTTCGTGGCTATATATAAAAGGAGATAGGTCATTGATCTTATTCTTAATTGATTCCGGGCTCCATTGGTCACTGGGAAAGTTTTCTCTTGGGGTTTTTAATGGTCCGCCACGGTTACATATGTATAGAGAAATGTCTCACTCCGAAATCGGAATCACGAACACTTTTGCAGAGTGGCTGTATATACAAGCGGAGTGCGGCCTCCGGCCGCCCAAATGTAGTGAGGAAATGAAGGTGCGGGGGTACTGCGATAGTAATTTCTTAGATTATTACTATCATTCTGGATTGTTAGGTCATCTAAACATACAGGCACGCACTAAACCTCATCTCCATCTCTCCTTATAGGTAATCTGTGATGCATTAGCTCTAGTATGCACTCTAAGTCATTCAATGAGTAGCTTTAGTACATATGTACATGTAGTTCATGATAAAATGCTATCAGGGGAATTCGACCTTGATATATAAAAAATATAGCTGTAGTTCTGTCAGTGTTTGTTCTTTTATATCCATCAATTGCAATAGCTACACGCCTTTTAATATATGCCAGTTCCCTTCCATCTCGGGAGTAGTTCTTTGTCTAATGATATGCAACCAATATTAGAAATAGTACGCAACCAATAGAAAACGTTCCTGGTGACGATGAGGAAGACTATATAGTTTTGATATTTACGTGTTAGGATAGCAGAGGCTGCCATACAATCTTCTAGCCTTGTTCGGCTCATGGGTCTCGTTGAGCTCCGTGTTCGGCAATAGAGGCCAATGAGGGTGTAGTGAGTGTGATAAGACTGGTGATGGTGTGGGTGGAGAGAATCGGTGGTCTTATGAATATAGAATTCTCGGGCGGCCGGGTTTAGACTTACTCACGTGACGCTGGTTGGCAGGTTTTTTTGCGCTGCTCACAGGTCATGTGATCAAGTCAAAACTCGGCCGCGTGAGTTGGTTTTGACCGCTGATCTTCCTTGTGTCTGCTCTCTGCCTTGTTTGTAAGTTAGTCTTGTTGTGGGCTTGTATGCGTTTGCGGACCTTTTCACGGTACCATATATAAGCCATAATATCATTAATCATGAAAGCCTTCCCACTCCGATAGGGGCAGATGTATCTCGTGGAAGGGATCGATAGCTGTTTAGCGCTTGGGGTGAAAGGATTGCTTTACATAATGATTGGGCTGTTTTTCAAGCGACGCTCCCTTTGTGGTGCCGGGATATATATGGGGGCTGCAGGCTTCTTGATCACCGTGCAGCTTTTATTGATCCTACCACTGGGGGCTGTATGCGGAATCTTTAGTCTAATTCCCAATTTATTGGTACCGCGTACCGGGTGCTCAACTTTGGGCTTACAAAAAGCAGAGCGTTTGGACGCGATTGGCTCTACCTTGAGGCGAGCGGGAGGGGGTTGTTAAGTTGCGAGTTGGCATCCTATAAGCCCAGGTTGGCTCTGCTTTAATTTTACGTATGAGAAGGTACCGGTTATCACGTTTCGGAGTACATGCGATTCATGCCGCATATTGAAGTACCGTAGGGTTTGCAGGCTGTATACCGGTTTTTGCCTTTCAGTTGATGACAAATCTTGAATTAAATTGGGGACAATGTTATAATCCAAGCGAAAATGTCTAAGGATAGAAAGTTCAAATGGTCGAGTTACAATATATGTACATAAGTACACAGCAACGTGGTGTGGGCTGCACATGTGTTCGCGTGACACCGAGTGCTTGCTTGTGATCACCTACATGCAGAGCAAATATGCATATATAACCGAGTGCTGTAATCAGTCACTTAAGAGCAAGGGACAGCATCGGTTGAAGAGGATGATACATTCAGACCCTTTGTACCGCAGGGAGAATAGATATATCATTGTACTGTTTTGAGTTTGTGCGTGTGATTAAATGTGATACTATAGGGATGAGGCTAGGTATTGCAAGGTTTTGGTGAGAGAATACCACGATATATAGTGTAGAGGGACTTGTCTTGCATGCCTATCGCGTGTGTTGGATCGCACCGGCCTGGTGGTGGAGCTGCTCTAGACTACTGGTCTACCGCCAGCCAGCTTGAGCAATCATCCCATCTCTCCATCAACTAGCTTAGGCACTTGTTGTATCGGTCTAGAGAATAACAACTACATGTACTTAAGCTTATGAAGTACTTGTAATTCTAGCTAGTGATTCCCAGATAAAAGACCTCTCCTTCCCAAGAAACGAGCCTTTTCCACATTTCCTGGGTTTTATTCACAGATAAATGGGTCTCACCTCTGATTGATTTTCTGCGCATGTGTTGAATTCTCGACGAAGTATATACGTACTTGTTTGTCCCTTTTTCTCACCCGCGCAGCCGGTACCCCCAACCACACAAACACGCACCATCCTCGTGAGTCGCCTCGATAGGTGTACTCTAGTCTACCCCTGTCTCCGTAGACGAAACTCTGCACTCCTTGATAGAGCCCCCGTGGCTGTGGCTAGTATTATATATCTGATAACTGTTTGATGTGATTCAATTGATCAATTCCTAGGCAATCCTTCTCTTGGAATCTTCGACAGACAAGGTGTACGTCTACGGGCATGCTTTGAATTATCAGGTCTTTGCCCCTCCCCCAGGCGATGGGTGTATGTAGCCTTTTTTGCAGTTTTTGCAGTTTTTTCTTCGACGGTGATTGGGATTTCTAGGCATGTACTCAAACCTCCATGCGACGCTACGCATCGATCATGCATCCAATGGCTGGGAAAATTAAGCAATCCCTGATACATTCATGAATCAAATTATAAACCTCCCGTCAACCGGCTCAGACGCTACTTTCAACATAAATATAGGACGTATACATGCATGCCACTTCTCCATCTACCTAACCACGTCATTCCGTTTCTGAGAGCTCTGAACCGTTACCATCGTTCTGCGAACTGTCATCGGCTCCTTTATAAACGTGCCTGTTTCATCTAGATCCCTTCTCTGTACTGGCGGGAACAATACCGTCTGAACCGTAAAATGGTGAGAATGTTTTCCGGTCAACTCCTCATCCTCATCAACCGTGTCGGTCGTGTCTTCCATGATACTAGCCACGTATTTTGACCCTGGTTGGATTTGCGGCAGTAAGAATTCCGACACTTGTCGCGAGGTTTCGAATCCGAGATTGGCCGCCTTCTCCAGGATTGAGAACAACGCCTGTCCGCATTTATCTTCACACCCTGCTTTCACAAGGCTACTAAATAAGCGGTAAACGCGACCTGTCCGATAGAAAATTTGGGCGCGCAACTCTCGCTCGAACTTGGGATTGCTCATGAGCAAGTTTATCATCTGAGCTTTCAACTCTTGTCTTTCACGGTCTAAATGCGCACCTCGCACCGGCGATTAGGTATTACTTTCGCTTAATTCCTGATCTATAATGCACTATCGATCGAGCGTTCACATACCCGTTCCCCCAAAATCTTCTAGCATAATAGGCGGGCGCCTTTCGCCAAGAATTCTAAATACCAACTGCCAGCGAAAAGCCCATTCGACTACCAACTCGGTGATCGATGCTTCGATATCTTTCATCACAACCGTTCTATCCGGCACCGGGTAGTAATCACTGATGGTAGCTGCCATTGCGGCTTGCAGTCTCTGCGGAAGGCTTCTGTGGTTTACCTCTGGTCCGTCGTCGAAATATCTGAAGGCCCATTGACGGATAGCTCCAGCCAAGCCTGAGAACTCTCCGTCGAAATAGGCATCGTCTCTTGTGACTGTATTGACGCTGGGTGTGGATCTTGATATCGCTTCGGTTAGTTCGGCGATGTTCTGCTGCTTTACAGCCAATGTTTCTTCAAGCTTCTTCATATGGAGATCCTGCTCATCCATCATCCTTCCGAGGGTGGTGATACGGCGATCCTGTCCCGCGATAACCTCATTGAGATTATCTACCTCAAGCGTCATCTCCTTGTTTTTCTGTGAAAGAGATTCAATCTCAATATCCTTTCTTTCGAGTACGGACTTTGCCGAAGCATTTCTCTTCTCAAGTTTTGCGTTCTTCTCCTTGTATTGCTCTGCACGTCTCTTATAAAAGTCCAGTGTGGTCTATATTTCCTGTCAACGGACGTGATGACTGCAATATTTTGGAAGAATTACATACTGGACGCTCAGAGGGCCGAGGTTCCATGATCTCGGCATCAGATTCCACCTCGGGAGGTTCAGTGCGGTCTAAAGGATGGCTATTTCGGCGGTCTGTTTCACTGCTGTACGTGTGGGGAGTCCCGTCTCCCGCTTCTTTGGAGACAGCGATAATTCCCTTGAACCTATCGTAAAGCATCGGTTTTGAACGATATAAGGCCTCAAATTTAAAAATACGTACAAAGTGTCGTTCAGTGCTTCTTTCTGATATGGAGGGCGTTAACCGAGCGAAAGTATGTAGTAGGATTCAGAAGTTGTGTCTGCGAGATATGGCTGCCTGATATCACTCCAGCCCTGTCAACCACATGAGCTGGTTCTCTAAAGTGCCTACACACATAGAGTACACGTACACCGAGAGAGAGAATTATTGTAGAAACAGGGGTCCAAAAACAGGGTTTAAGTGGCTGACTCGGCCAATAGGACTCTTCCCATACTACGTCTGATAATTTCTG
Source organism: Morchella sextelata (assembly GCF_020137385.1). NCBI lineage: Eukaryota > Fungi > Ascomycota > Pezizomycetes > Pezizales > Morchellaceae > Morchella > Morchella sextelata. The sequence goes on along the minus strand of NW_025408619.1, from coordinate 2,275,947 downwards.
CAAATGAATATTTTGGGCAGACTACGCGGCTGTGTGATTGACAGCGCCAAATCTATCCACATGCATAATTATAACCGCGATGAATTAAGCCCCGCGGCCCCGACCCCTATATAGCTCCCTCCACCCACACACCTAGGTATGTACAGTAGACGCCCATATACCGCTCTTCCCTTGGCGCATACTAGCAGGTTTATAACCTACTCTAGAGTATATTAAAATCAATTTGATTTCCTCTATCTGTCGACCATTAATACAATATATTAATAGTTGACTCCAAAAACGAAAAACCTATTTTCCATACCGCTTTTTAGCCAATCCTAATAGGAATTCAAGTGAGGGGTTGTTCGAGTGGCTATAAGCACTACATTACTCTATAAATGTTACATACATACATGTATGTGCATAGAGGCTGCTGCCTAGCACAAAGACCAGATCCTGATTACAATTACAATTAAGGCATCCAATGCCCACCCTCCCCACCGAAATAACGAATGATGTGCGGTAACTTGAGTAGGCGCGTAGAGACAATCCATTGAGATATAAAGACATCAAGCAATATATATATTAGTACTGCTCTTCACCTTCCTTTTCTCAAATTATCTCTAAGAAACTATATATACGAACTTCAAAACGCAACAAAACTGCAGCATTTAATTACGAGCAGAGTCTTGACTAACTACTAGTTACAGCCTTCTACCCCTCTGGCAGCTCGACGATACACTAGCACTTGCAGAACATACGCTCTCCGAATCCCCCCGTCAGCTGATAATCGATAGAAAATGGCCTCTCATTGCCTCAAAGTGGGGATAGACTTTGGAACGACGTTCTCTGGGGTCGCATATGTAGGCTGCCAAGCAATGCGCAACTTCTTAAACTCGCTAATGACTTCTTTAGATTGATACTGCGAAACCAAACGATGTTATCTCAATAATGAATTGGCCCGGTGTAAATGAACCTCTCATCTGCAGCTGATCATCATCGTTGTGACCACGTCCTGTGATCCGAAAATGATCTTGCAATTGTGCTAAATTAACAGTTCACTCTTCACACAATAGGAGCCGAGGAATTTCGAGAAAGTACCCAGTGAAATTTCATATAATTCTGCCGGAGAAGTACACAAGTGGGGCTACGAGATCAACGAAAAGGATGAGAAACTGGCTTGGTTCAAGCTTCTTCTGGACCCAACCCAGTATGCCAGCAAAAACTCGCCAGCTCTTTCCAGAACGCTTGCCCTGCTTCCAGGTGGCCCACCATCGAAAAAGCCAGTCCATGTGGTTTCGGATTACCTTTCGTGCCTAAGAAAGCATACGCTTGCAACCCTAGAACGATCTTACGGAAAGGTTTTCATGAGCGCAATACCGATAAAATACACATTAACAGTTCCTGCGGTATGCGAATAGGAGAACCCCTGGTATTGTCATTTTGGCATCACTGATTTATTCTCTTGATAGATGTGGAGCGATACTGCGAAGGCGCTGACTCTGGACGCCGCTGTTGCCGCTGGCTTGGGGAGCAGGGATGAGATTGAGTTGATGTCTGAGCCGGACGCTGCTGCAGCATGGACCATCCTGAAGGATATCCAGTCTACGCATCTCAAGGTCAGGCTTGGGTACCCTTCCCATGAAATTACCTATGCTAAGACGTGAAACAGCGAGGCGACGTCTTTGTTGTGGTTGATTGCGGCGGTGGGACCGTTGTAAGTTATTCTCTAGATTTATATTTTTTCCCTATATCGTCAAACACAGTCTGCAATTGTTGTCTCTTATTTTTTTCGACCACAATCCATTTCCCATATAGCTAAGTACATATCACATACCATGCCACGAACTACCGTGCGGTGATAGGACAAAGTCTCTCCGCATTATATTAACTAACATACGTAGGACCTAATATCATACGAGATAGTGTCACTCAGCCCAAGTATCTCGGTGAAAGAGTGTGCCAGTGGTAAAGGAGAACTATGCGGTTCCACATTTCTCAACCAAAGATTTGAGAACTTGGTGATATCACGTGCGGGGAAACAGTAACTATAGCCACCCACCTCATGAGAGACAGATATCCATGCTAACTCGGATCAGAAACTTTGATAAGATGAAGACTAGGTCACTAAATAGGATGCTGAAGGAGTTTGACCAATCCCTAAAACGAAACTTTACAAATGCGGAAGACGATGATGAATTCGTTTGCACTGCGGGTGGATTACCTGATAAGCCCAAAGCAGGGATCAAACGTGGCGAGTTTACTTTTACAAGGAAGGATATGCTTGGTATATTTGATCCTATCATTGATCGAATAGTTCCGCTTGTCCAAAACCAAATCGATTTGGTTGAAGCTCAGCATTCGGGACTAAGGTCGCCAGTTTCGGTACGTTTGTTGTCCTACTGGTGGTGAGGTGTGCACTCCCGAATCGTTCCTTCTCTGATGCACAGCTTATAGGCTATCCTCTTGGTCGGGGGCTTTGGCTCTTCGCGATATCTCTATCAGCGCTTGCAGAACGAATTGAAGACGGGGAAAGGAAGTTACACATCGTCACCGGAGATTCTTCACCCTGTACACGCGTAATATATATACATACCTATCGAATGATGGAGCCTTGGATTAGAAAGCTGACATCTAAATATAGTTGGAGTGCTGTTGCGCGCGGTGCTGCGCACGGCATTCACATCAGCAGTCGAAAGGCACGAAGACATTACGGCACGCTAGTCCACGCCGTATTCGTCCATGGCAAACACCCAATAGAAAATCTGGAGATATGTGAATTCACCGGTAGGCGGTTGTGCACGAACGTCATGAACTGGTTTATCAACTATGTACGGATATCCGAAATGGGGAAAAGAAAACTAGCGTCGAACATCTACTGATACAAGATGAATTAGGGCGACCAAGTGTCGGAAAACGCCCCAATATCAATCACCTACTACAGAGAGGTACCACTGAATGCTAGCTTGATATTCCATGATTACCTCTATGAATATACGGGAACAAGCGCGCCAGAATACTCGAATCAACCTCACAATAGAAGTAAGTTATATCTAGTGGTCCCTTTTACCCATCGAAGTAACTGCTTACCGCTATCAGCACTTCGAAAACTCTGCGAAGTCACTTCTGACCTCAGCAATGTCTCAAAGAGTTGTTTTGAACTCAGAGAAAACATATATGGAGATCCCTACTACGTAGTTACGTTCAACTTGGTGATCACAATAAAGTCAGCTACTATCGTTTTCCATTTGGAGCGCGACGGTGTGAAGTATGGAACTGCCAAAGCAACTTATATACACGACTTCAATGCCATGAAAGAGCCTGAGGCAGATTTGGGGGCTACTATCGGGGAATGAGAAAGGAACCTTGGAATCACTACGAAATATGTATATTTCCTCAAAGATTGATGGCCTTTTAAAAGAATTAATTGTGAAATTTGTATTTAATCGGCTACTTCCAGTTGTGGGCGCGCGTCAGAGCTCAGACGCGAGCTCATATCTATAAACACGGCCAATATAATATAAACGTAGCTGATGTCTGATGTGGTATCGTCAACCCCTTCATCTTGGGATTCTATGAGCGGAATTTTTACAAGCAAATGGCCATACTGCAACTACTTCAAAAGATCCGAATCTTTATCCGCTTTTTGTTCTAGATGAAAATTGTTCTGTGCGTGCAATGCCCCGCCGGTAGGAGCGTCTGCAAAAATTCCAAGAATCAACCACCTCCACCCTCCACCCCCCTCCCCAATTCATTCAATAACCTTTTCTCCCTCAAGTCCCGTATCCTATATTCTCAACCTTCGATCTCGACCCATTTTGGATATGTAGGCTGGCGTGATGCATAAGTTTATTGAACGTGAACCCAGGTGCATGGTGTCAACATGTATATATTAGAACTAGCTCAAATTTCGAATCATGCAATTAAGCAACTACATGTAGGTTGTCTCAATCATATTACCAAACCTCATAGTGATTGAGTTTTAGGTCTATAAGGCAGGACAATCGATTCCGTTTACGACATCTCCTTTCTCATACATCATAACACTAAACAACAATGCATGTTATATATATATTTACCCAATTCGATAACCCGTAATAAGACTAAATCGACCCAAGCCAGCCCTCACTTATAAGGGTTTTAACCTCAACTCATCTTATCTTCTTTGCTCCCGTCCTTCGTAGCCATAACTCAACCAACTGAAGTATGTTTACTTCTCAGAGATTCCACCTAGAGTCGGTGAATACGGAAACCACAGATTAAATCTAATTGCATCACTCGACTCCATCATAGAATATCACTCAAGACTCAAAGAATCATTCTCCGTCACTCGTATAGTTATTCCTGCATCATACCATATTTGGTTAGTGTAGCAAAGGTCAGATCCCAGGTAACGAACCTATCGAGGCATTTCATCCCATAGACCAGACCTGATCCCTATCTGTGTGTTTTAAAACGCGTCAGGGACTGCTATAGCATACTTTATGAAAATCGCCTCCGAGAGGTTTGATTTATATTGTTCTCCATGGCACGAGAGGTCTTGAAGTCTTACTTTCAACAGATCGGTTAAACGTAATAGATTCTTCTTGACGCCGGCTTAAAACCTCCTAGTAAAGATATACCAGTAAGCTATCGTAGGTGTTGGTAACAAAATTAATTGCTCAGTCCTCCCCCGAGCTTCTACCAAATGACTCCCGGGAAACACCGTAAATTTCAAGTATCCTTTCAGCAACTAGGCCAGGAAGCAGGTAACATGAACAGCAGGATCATGCACGGAAGACACAAAGATACTTTTGTCAGAACCTTTTGTTGGAGTTTTGGCTTACAGCCGCTCACCCGGATGCCTGTCTCGGGAGTACAGGCACGAGAAAATATGAGACCAGTACTCTCATTCCGCAAAACGAGCCGGGACTAAGCCTTATCCTTCATTGCCTCGAGCCATGTGGTGGAGAACTACCCCTAACAAGCCTGTAAAAGCTTTGATTATGACTTGTAAACAGGAGAATGGAAGAATTTCGTTTTACATGAATATGCATATATCTCCATCTGGTATTCAAGAGATCTGTATAAATGTCATCAACAGCAACAAAGATCAACCCTGATATTCGCCAGATATCTTGTAGTTAGGGTTAGGGTTATTCTTAGTTGGCATTATTCACCCTACAAACGAGGGATGCCCCTTCTCCGGAGGCACGTTTGTCGTTCTATTATCTCTCCAGAACTGTTTTTTTGCAGAGGATACGGTAGCGCAGGCGCAAGTCGGCTGGAGCCTCTATATCCCTTAGGCGGTCAGTCCAAATCGAAATCGTGACCGAACCAGATATGGCTGGGTGTGCTCAGTTGAACGCAATTACTGTTCATTCTCTCCCCATCTCTAGTGGAACAGGTGGAGCTTTCTAGCGTGTGAGAAGAAACTCGGGATATAATAAACAGGAACTACGTTTATCAGAGCATAGCTACCATATAATCTGGTTCGGTCACGAGTTTGGTTTGGACTGACCGCCTATCAAGGGATACGTAGAATACAGCGTTTTATAGTGAGTCGTGTTCTCAGGACTATGTGGTGTTTTGTTTCTAAGGTGGCAGTTGGCTATTTATTCAATATCTCCTACGGACAATGTACAAACTACATACTGTGTGTTTTGTTCAATATCCCACAATATATATATATACATATAAGGAGAAGCCAAGAAAGGTTCTTATAATAGAGCGTGATAGCTACTCTGAAGAGCAAAGACTTTGTACGCCCTCAGCATACCAAAACACAGCTAGTACTAATTCCGGGCAGCTTGTTTAAAATCCCCGCAAAATTGCAATTATTTTACCACAACAGAGTTTAACACGTTCAAACCACGTATGGCGCCCGGAGTTTAAAACTTACACCTCGTTTCAAATCCCTAAGGCTTTTCACCACAACACAAAGAGTTAAAACAAAAACTATATTCTCATGAAGACGAACTATGCCTCGGTAAATATAGCTTTGTTCCTCTGAAAATATGTGTTACTGTTGAGGAGGAGGTTAGTTTATCGATCTATTGTCGCCAAGACCATTTCACTTCAGGTGTTGGGATTAGATGATGGGCTCCATACTTCATCCGCAGCTGGGTTCACACCTCCAGCCTTGGCCCTTGGCGTCCCTCCACCTCCCCACCCACCCGGCCCGGGTCACTGTGACCATGTCCCAACATGACCCCAGCGCACTACACGTGCCTTCTCGTTACCGGATGCTTGTGGGTGCGTCCTCGGCGTAGAGTACACTGGGGTGGGAGTACAGTATGGCAGACCTTGCTGCATATCTGGGAAGGCTGCAGTGGATGGGGAAGTTTAGGGTGGGGTTGGATGCTGTCGGTGGATGTGGGTAGGCTACATAACCTGCCTGGATACTAGTCAGACGTCGTTACATTGATCTTTGCTGTGGTTGTTGAAGATACGTGCGTGTTCCTCCAAAGCTAGCATATACACATGTTACATAGCTAGCGAGATGTCTACAGGAAGCTCATGATCTTGGGGACAGCGTCGACAGTTGATATCCTACAACACGACTACAGTGTGGCTATCAGAGCTGGGAGACCGCTACACGGACTAAGTATAATCCTCCATCCCCTTCTACATGCACAAGAAGCGCCAACATGCGAAAATAGAGTAGAGTCTTAACCCCCTATATACGTGCTATATAAGGCAACTATTTGATTGCCACCATGAATATCCCTTTCTATCAACGGGAAACAAAAGGCCAGGCACGCCGCACTCCTGGTATATATATAACATCACTAGCTAGACCTGGAATACCTACCTCGCTGCCTGCCTAGCTAGATGTGACGGCTCGCGATCGATGGTATATTGCTGTAAATATCGACACGCGAAATTAAACCCAAAGTCGATGTCCATCTATCTATGCAAGTAACCATCAAAGAGGGGGGGAAAGAACTATATATAGCAGACCGCAAAACCAAACCAAAGACCCGGAACACCCACCTGCCTCCCTCGCCAAGTGGTTCACCCCGCGAATCTCAGAGTATCGACAAGTCTCAAATCCCCTCATCCCCATCGACAGCGCAGGCCAGCCATACGGTATATATACGCCGCACTGACACTACTCTAGCAACCATAGCTATATATATAGGCTGCACATCATTAAGCGAAAGTCGAGTGTTTGGGCCATCACCACGTGTGAGTGCGAGGGATTGTCGGTGCCGAGGAGGGTGTCTTCTATTTTTGGTGAGTGTGTGAGTGTGTGTGTGTGTCTTGCATCGACCCGGCTGTCTGGATGGATGGGTGAGTGTCGAGTGGATGGTGCAAGGATGGCGCAAGTGCCAAGACACAGCCTTATCCGGGTGATCAGCCATGACGGACAGTGAAAGAGAAGGGGGGAAAAGAGAAGCACTCAACCAACATGCAATTGTTGTTCATCCCTATCTTTACCCGAGCGAGCACGTTCTTCTCTGCGGGGGGAAAGACGTGATGGATGGGATGGGATGTCTCGCGTGGCTTGAGCCTCTCTTGTAGATTCTATCGATATCGTGGGTTGCTGTTGCTCTCTCGCGTATCTATTTTTACCACGGGCGCTTGTCCAGCCAGCCAGCCAGCCAGCCAGCCAGCAACCCGACCGGGCTCACAAAAGACACGCCGGGGGGGATGATAATAGCAACAGACAGTTCTCTCTCTCCCCCTCACCACCAGAGCAAGATATTCTTAGAAGCGGTGGTGTATCTATAGAAATTAAAGCTATTGAGCCACGCCCAGAATATCATTTCCTGAGATCGCTACCCCCACCCCCACCCCCCTCTCTTCTTCTGCCTTGTCTATGTAGCAAAGAAGAAGATGTTATTCAAAGCTCTCTTTTGCGAGGTATTGTCGTTGCTGCGTTGTCGCGACTGGCACCACGTAGGTGTCTGTAATGTCTGTTGTATTTACGTCCCCTCTTCCCTTCCTTCCCTCCCGTTCCCTTCCCACACTGCGCTGCGCTGCACACTCACGGTTCTCTGTCCGCAAATAACTCTGAGTGAGGACTGCACTTTCTCTCCCCTCTCGAATATCAAGAATAGTAGCTTCCGAGAGTAGACATCTACTAAAGATATTAATACCTGAATCGCTACTGGCTAGCTGCTCTGCTCTGCTCTGCTCTCCCCTAATGTGTAGACCCTGGCGACGATCGCTTTAGCACCTCATCCCACAGCCGCCCGTGCCCACCCCTGACCTCAAACCCGTGAGCGTGAAGAAGTTACAGACAGGACAGGACAGGACAGGATATGCACAGGCCTAAGGTCACAGCCTGCATCCCGTCCCATCCCATCCCATACCTGCCTGCCTGCCTGCCTGCCTGCATACCCCCACTACTACTCCTATCGTCCTTGCATCAGACAAACAAACCCACCGCAAACAATGGCCCCCCATCACCCCCCCATTCGCCTCTCCGGCCACCACCCCCCCACATGCACCTGTACCGCATTGCCGGTAGGCCCCAAGACCGGTACCGTCTGTGGAACATTCTGTGTCCTTTCCGCTTTGGGCGGTGACGATGGTGGAAGGAGACCGAGCACCAGGCATGGGCAAGGAAGGGCAAGGCAAGGCAGGCAAGGAAGGTGGTGGTGGGAATGCGCGATACATAAAGAGTGCGCCTTCTCTGTCTGTCTCCGGTTCTGTTCTGGCTATTCAGTGTTGTTGTTGCTGTTGTTGTTATATATCATCATTGTGGTGCTTGATTCTTTTGGAGACTTGAGATATACAGACACGGATATACAGATCATACACATACACACACACAGACATATACACAGAGACAAAGAACAGACACAAAGGTGTGTACACATAACCCCATCCTGCCATCTGGCTTCACGGCTAACCTCCCATCACAGACTCTCTCTCCTTCTTCTTCTTCTTCTTCTTCTTCTTCTTCTTCTTCTTCTTCATCATTCTCACCGCATCTATCAATCCACCATCTATCCATCTGAGCATCACGACAATCCCCCCCCTACAATGTCGCTCACAACCCTCCCCACCGAGCTCCTCTACATGCTCACCGACTCCCTCCCGCTGGCGGACATCAGCTCGCTCGCCCGCACCTCCGTCCAGCTCTACCTCACCCTCTCCCCCCTCATCCGCACCACCGCCCTGCACCCCCGCCACTCCTCCGGCGCCCTCTTCTGCGCGGCCGCCAACCAAAACGCCCCCATGGCGCGCTACCTCCTCGCAAACAGCCCCGACCTCACCGTCGCCGGCTCCACCCCCACGGAGGTGATCCCCACGGACCCCGAAGAGCTCCTCACCCACGTGCTGTCCAAGGGCGCAAACCTCATCCTGCACAAGAACGACGGCTCCGGCCACGCCATCCCCGCCCTGCACTGGGCCATCCACAACTCGCGCCGCGCAATGATCCGCCTGCTGCTCGACACCGGCGCCGACCTCGACGCCCGCTACAGCATGCACATCGTGTCCGGCCCCACAGCGCTGCACGAGGCTGCGCGCCGCCGCGACGGCGACACCATGCGGCTGCTGCTCAAGCGCGGGGTCTCGCCCAATGTCCGCGGCCACCGCAGTCTCACCCCTCTGCACATTGCCGCGACCAAGGACCACGTCGCGGGCGCGCGCCTGCTGCTCCAGTACGGCGGTGAAACCGGTATCGTGGACGCCTATGGCTTCACGCCAATGCTAGAGGCAGAGCGACACGGCGCCAAGAACGTTGCCAGGCTGCTTCTGGAGGCGGAGGACCCGCGGTCCTACCAGGACCAGTATGGGCGCAACGTGCTCCACCTGGCGGCCATCTATGGGCATGTGGAGCTTGTGCGCTCGCTGCTGGAGCAGGAGGACATTGATGTCAATTCGCGCGATGGGGCTGGAAGGGCCGCGATCCACTATGCGGCGAGAGAGGGGGATGCAAAGATCGTCGATATGCTGGTCAAGAGGGGGGCGAGCGTCAGTGTGAAGGACTACTCGAGGTCCACGGCGCTGCACTATGCGGCCAGGAGGGACATGATCGCTGTTACCCAGCTGCTGCTCGAGGCCGGCGCCGACGTCGAGGCAAAGGACAAGTACGGGAAGACGCCGCTGCACCTGGCCGCCAGTCAGGGCGCGAGAGTCGTGTCGAACTTCCTGCTGAAGAAGGGCGCAAAGATCATGGAGCAGGATGCCTCTGGCAAGTCTGCCCTGCACATGGTGGGGCAGTACTACCTCAAGCTTGTCTCCGAGAAGACCGCCTGCCGATAAATGGCCAAACACAATGGCATCCGTCGTATATCTTTATCCAAAGGCTTTCTAGGACCTCCTTCCTGGTGCATATCATCATCATCATCAATCACTACAACATATAGCTGGCACAGAATAGCATAATACCTCCCATCAGTATACACCAATCTTGCCATTCCCGGGAAACACCCCCACCAACGGTGGCTTTAGCATCTGACGGTCGCCATCTAGCGGCCAGACCAGCTGCCGGTCGAGCAGACAGACCCCGACGCACTACCCGCTGGACGAAGTGCTCGACAGCGAAGCAAAGTAGGCGTTTCGGGGAAAACTGGCTTTGTACCAAAAACATTTGTGGAGGCTGCGTCTTACAGCCTCAGTGGAGGAACAACACACCTTGTTTTCTTTTCTTTGTGAATACTTTTTTTTTTACAGATCTTTTTTTTTCTTTTTCTTTTCATTTGTTGACATTGCATTACATTTGGAGTTTGGGGTTTTGGGGCTGGGTGGGGGGGAATCAAAAAGGGAATAGATTTGCTTGCAGCTTGTAACGAAGAAACGTACGGGAAAGATTCTTAGAATAGCTTAGATAGGAAAAACAACATTTTACCCATTCTACCCAACAAGAAAACGAGACCTCTCCTGCTCCTGCAGTCAACGCCTCATACGCGACTGAAATGCGCCTTGACTAGACCCCAGCCCCGTCACAGCGGACTATTGGGCTTGGATTTCGTATTCCGGCGGGGCCTTGTGTTGAGAACCCCGTAAGTTAGCTTCCAAAACCTCCACATCTGCTTATTCACTTACCTCCGCTTCGGCGCTCTCAACAACCGGCGATCTATCTATTCAGCTTCCATTGGCCAATTACAGTTTGGAAGTGTCGGTACTCACACCAAATGCCACGTCTTATGCTTATTCCCCCTCGCAAACTTCTTATCCTTACACTGCACCTCCACCCCGCCATGCACCATGCCCTCCCCCCTCTCCAGCAGAAACCCCGTCTTGTGATGTATCAGCTTCCAGTTCGTTGTGCAGCTCGGATCAATCTCGAGCTTCCACGTATGGGCCGAGATATCGTCCTCCGTCAGGTCCCAGTCGTTCGCCGACACCGCCTGCCCGCCGATGAACGGGTACCTGTCGTTATACACGCACCCCAGATACCCGCCGGTGAGCCGGTTGCGCACGCACCACGTGTTCGCCCCCGTGCCGATCTTGTAGTCGGGGAACAGGTAGCTCGTGTGCGCGAGCACCCACTGCTCCGCCCAGCTCTCGCGGAACTGCGGCTGCGGCGGGCTGGCCGGCGGGTTCAGCAGCACGGGCGGGTTCGAGAGGTACGACTGGCTGAGGAGGTCGAGGGTCTCGCAGTTCTGGATGCGGCACCAGCCGGGCGGGAAGGCGACGATGGGGACGATGAACTCCCAGGTCTTGACGGGCGTGGCTTCGGCCTTGCCGATGTTGCAGCGGGGGCCGGACTCGCCGGACTCGGCGCCGGAGCGGGCGATGGAGAGGAGCTCGTTGTTCCAGACGTTGACGATGCGGTAGTATGGCCTGGGCAGCACAAGAAAGGGTTAGCGGTGGTGCCCAGCGTAGATATATTCTTAGGTAGCATAAAAAGCTTGCCTAATTAACTACATATAGCTACATAGCTAGCTAGCTTATTGGCTGGTGGGATAGATAGATAGATAGATAGATAGATAGAACCTACTCGTCCTTGTCGTCCGACACATTCTCAATCCTCCATTTCTGCCATGGCGCACCCTTGTTCTCGTAGGCCACAAGACGCCATTCTCCCTTTGTGGCTTCTATCACATAGTATCAGCAAATATGTATGCACCATCGATCTTCTAAGCTCCCCCGGCCAGGCCTCCCAACGCACCGTGTCTCGGCATGTAATAAGCATTCGCACCCCCCAAATTCGCATCCAAGCACCTCCCCGTAGCGCAGTTCGTGATGGAATATGTCACAGCTTCTCCATCATCATCATCATCATCATCACCACCACCACTGGTCGGGAAGGGCTCGACCCACCAGACCTGCTGCTCCGGATACCTGGATTCGTTCTGCTCGCAGGCTACAACGCTCCACTTCTTGTTCAGAGAGGCGCTGGCGGTGGCGGGGTTGTCGACATGTATGACGCTTGAGGTTTGCTTGTTGCGGATGACATATGAGCCTGTTGGGATTTGGTCCTTCATGGTTGATGTTTGCTCGCTCGCTCTACTGTGCACCTAGCTAGCTAGCTAGCTAGCTTCATGGTTGATTCACTGGGCCCGTAGTGGGCGGTAGTGGGCGGTAGTGCCAAGGCTTGTGTAACGCTGCCGCCTGAAGTCCATACATACGCACACGGGCTGAGACACAAATACTTGTAGTGAGGGCACAAATACTTGTAGTGAGATCCCAGGCGGCTGACCCACAGAATTTTGGTAGTGGGGCACCCTGCTACTACATGTAGGTACACGATCCTGGCAATTGAGAGGTCTCCTAGAATTCTTATAAACACGGTAAACACAGGAGGATGGTATTCATATATACAGTCAAAGTCGGCAAACTAAAGCTCTGAACAAAATCAAACAAACAAAAAAAAAACTCTAATTGACGCACTATGGGTGCTCTAGTGAAGACGATGATGATGATGATGATGATGACTGTATCTCAGTTTACATCCTCTCGACCGGCGACAATCCCAACAGCTTCATCCCGTTATTCAACACTTGCCTGGCACTCTCGTAAAGGGCAAGCCTGGCCGCAGCCTTCTTCGGGTCCTCTCCGATAACCCTGAGAACGTCATAGCTGGAACTCAAAAGATGGGTCATCTTGAACAACCAGGTGACGACTGTGGTGGGCTCCAACGTCTTGAGGGTGTTCTGCAAGACATCTGGGTACTGTGCGAGGCAACGGAGAAGGTTAGTGGCGTGAGTCTCGGTCAGCAGGTATAGGTCGGCGTTCAAGATGTCTTCCTCGGGGATCGCAGCCTTGCGAGAGATCGAGCAGAGACGGGAGTGGGCGTATTGTAGGTATGGACCGGTGTCACCCTCGAAAGAGGTCATACGGTCGAGGTCAAAGTTGTAATTGTTGATCCTAACAATGTCAATGGTAAGAACGGCAACTGATTTGGATATACTACGAACCTCTTTCCAGACATATCTTGGATCATGACACCAGTTCTGCCGACAGTGTCGGCAATGGCATCAGGGTTCTCAACCTGCCTGTACTTTTCCTCGTTCTTCTTCATCACCTCGTGCATTCGATCCTTCGCCTCGGCGAGAATGTCATCCAAAAACACTACGGTTCCCTTCCTGGTGCTCATTCCCAAGACCATTCCAAAGTTGATGTGCTGAACCCTATCCGCCCAGTCAAATCCCAATAAACTCAAGATTTTGAACAACTGCTGCAGATGCAAGTCCTGCTGCGAAGCAACAACATAGATCATCTTGTCAAACTTGTACTGTTCATAACGCTCCATGGCCGCACCGATATCCCTAGTAAGATACAGAGTGGTGCCATCCTTCTTCTGGACGATGGCCTTTCCAAGCTTTTTGCTATGCTTTGTGAGATCTACAATAACAGCCCCTTCGGACTCCTCGGAGATGTTCTTCTCCTTGAGCAGTTGAGAAACCTTTTGCATGGTTTCTTTCGAAACCTGGGATTCGCCGGAGTATACGTCGTATTGAATGTTGAGACGGGCATATGTGGCGATGTATTTCTCGATGCTGAGCTCCCTGAACCTCTTCCATAGAGCAACAGCCTCCTCATCACCTGTAGGTTATCAGTCCCAAGACTCCAAATTGTATCAAAGCTCCCGGGACATACCGTTCTCCATCCTGACGAAAAAGTTCTTGGCTTCCTCGTCGGTGGGCCCATTGTGTGTCTATGAGGTCGGAAGATCAGCACCTCCGCCGGATGAGGTATCTTCGGACCCCGAGGTATTCTTGTTTGAGCAATTAAGGACTCACCTGCTTCACCCCAGCGGCTTCGGCAGCCTTTTTCTCAACCTCCTTCTCCTCTTCAATTATTCTGTTGATTTGGACATAGACCTCAAACAAGTGGTGAATTGGATCAGCCAAGAGCTTCTCCTCTGATCCAAAGCGCTTGAACCCAACACCGAGAATACCTGGAGGAAAGCACTGTCAGATACAGATCGTTTGAAAGGTGGATAAATCGCTTTTCCAAGGGATAGTTGCGGTAGAAGGGACATACCGAATTGTTTTCCCCAATCTCCCAGATAGTTCATTCTAACAACGTCCCATCCGCAGCTCTCATGGAGATTGGACAAGAAACCACCGATGATAGTACTTCTGAGATGGCCAGCATGGAAAGGCTTCGCAATATTGGGACTCGAAAATTCCACAATGACACGTTTGCCCTTGCCGGTGTTGACGGGTCCGTATGCCGACTTCCTCTTGAGGATTGTTGGAATAACGAGCTGTTTCAAGATATCGGTCTTGAAGAAAAACTGGAGAAATGTTCCAGCGACCTTGATAGGGAGTGTGTACGGGTTTTCTGGAAACTGTAGAGGATCAAAGGTTATTACTGCGCGCTAGAAAGAAACCTTTCTGATGCTCCGGCTACGGGAAGAATCGTTTTTTCTTCCAGGGAAGGAAGGGTGCCCACCTTCTCAGCCCACTCTTTTGCAATGGCGTCTGGCTTTTGCCCCTTGAGCCTCAGCCTTGGGATTGCAAGAATTAGGTCCCCTTTCTCAAAGCTTTGAGTCCATTCCAGCGCATCGTAAATCAATTTCGAGTCAACACCAGATATGCCTGCCAAAGTGTCGGAAATATAGCATCTGAAGATATCGACGGGGTTTGTGGTCGGGTTGGAATACGGGAACGCCGGGAAGGAACCAGAGAAGACTCCCAGCGAGCTTAGCTGCTCCTGGAGCGACTCGATGGACGGAGGGGTTGGGAAATCTTTCATTTTTTCGAATGTGTTTGCAGCTGGTATTGATTCTCCGGCTTTCGTAGTTGCTTGCTGGTGGTTGTAGCGGGGTAGAAGGTAGGACTGAAGCGGGGCACCTTTGAGATCACGGATGGGTTGGAAATGGAAGGGGAGGAATGAAGGGTTTTGACGGTAGATGTGAGTCACCGGTCCAGTAGCTGAGACAGAAGTTAAAGGAAGTCGACACACTCGCTTAAACATCCAACAGTCCGTCGCTATTTAAGATACTTTCGATGAGTCGATGAGCTGTTCTATCAGGCACAATTACAACAGAGATGAATATTTTTTTTCCATGGTGGGGGAGTCGAGATGTGGGGAGTCGGGACGGAATATTCCGCGTGGGGCAAGCCGGGTAACGGAAACATATCGTATCACTCGATAGCTGTATATACGGAACACCTATCCCCATGTAGCCAAGCTATTCCACCCAGGCCCATCATAACACAAGGCTACCAGGTAACTTCACATCCTACAACACAAACAACTTACTATAAACCTAGTTTTTAATTCGGTTGCGGCCATTACGCAGTAACATCAGGTGCGAACATCCTAAGCTGGCTCTTTCGGCGTTGTAATTAATGAGACATGCATAAACATGGTATGCTCGAACTTGCGAACGTACTCAGATAAACTTCGCCGTGGTACTCATAAAATTAATTGATGCCGCACTCGGAGTTACTTCATATATTACAGGTATCAATCTCCCCCACTGGTTCTCTCCAACTCTTTTGCTCTTGAGACTCAGCAAATATCGTATGTAAAGTACCTGCGGTTTATAAATTTAAATATGGAAATACGAATCCCAACTGTTTCTAATTATCGCTTCTTTACTACAACAAGCTAAGGAAGTAAAAGCAGGTATCACTCGGGGATAATAAAAGTTTGTCTCTCCCCTCTCTCAGGATCAACCTCTTGCCCTCGGTTCCTACTCATTGTGCGACCAAGATTTCCCAAGTGCGGCAATTCCCATGACTTATTCGACGTTAGGGCGGACATCATTGGTAAAGTTGGTGATGTAGCTGATTTTGGTGATACAGGTGATACAGGTGGAAGAGTGTATGAACCTTGCTCTGGATCTGATGTTGATTGTGGTGGTCGCTCTGACAGCGCCGGACTGATAAGACCCGATCGAATACTCATGTTGTCAGACACGCTCGAAAACACTATTTCAACAGGTCCTGATCTTTTTATACCGCCAAAGGCGGTTCCTGATCCGCTAAAAACGCTTGTTCTTAGACCGATATCCTTCTCATGCTTCACAATATCTTTGAGGAGTAGGTCCATTGAGCTATGCGCATATTCTCCATTTCCCGAATAATCCACGGGTGTCGACTTATTTTGTATTTGATTCTCAGGTTGCCGATATTTACCAATGCCACGGGTTGGTATTTCTTTCAAAATGGCGATGGGATCCCACAACCGTTGCTTCCATGGCGGTCTGATATTTTCGTCTAAATCGATATCCCCCTTAATCGTCCCCTGTCTCGGACTCATCGGTTTTGCGGGGGTGGGCATGAAACCTCTAGATGAGCAATCCCATCCAAGAAGTGTTTTGGAAAAAATCAGCAACAGGAAATAATCGGCAATGATGGTTAGAAAATGTACTGGTAGCAATGCGATCCTTAATGGGATTATTGCGATAGCCCAAAGCGGCTCGGAATGGTTCGGGGGATTAGACCGAGAGCTGGCTGTCATTTTGACATATCCGGTGTTCATGAGGCACCTCAAGCCACCAATTTTATAGAGTTCGGTTGCAGGGAGGAGGAACAAAATCCACACCATGCAATACCATGTGTACCAAAGCTCAGAAGGAACACGTTTTCCTCTTCTTACAAGATTCTCCGCCTCGTCCGTATCTTGTAAAAGCTTTCCCTTTTCTGCCCAGGAGTCTCCGACCACGAGCATTGACGACTGTAGGTACGTGCCGAATCTTTGCGATTTATTCGCAAATATCAAGATGATA
The DNA here is from genome assembly GCF_020137385.1 of Morchella sextelata. Lineage (NCBI taxonomy): Eukaryota > Fungi > Ascomycota > Pezizomycetes > Pezizales > Morchellaceae > Morchella > Morchella sextelata. The sequence goes on along the minus strand of NW_025408619.1, from coordinate 2,258,894 downwards.
CTTCCGAGGTTGAGTCCCAGGATTAAAGTAGTCATGATGACTAGCCCCATTGTTACTCCAAAGGCGCTGAGAGTCTGATATGTTTCAGGCATAAACGGCATGCTATATAATGCCTAGAATGAGCATTATACATGCGTTAGATTAAGATCCCGCATACAGTCGTTGAGCATAGATACATACGATCACGACAGTAAGCGGAAGAAATATGATCATCAATACTGTGAGCGTGTGCATGCTTTCAGCCTGAAAATGTGTGGATTAGTCAAATGGTGACTATACAACTAGAAGTCCAAACCTAGATATATATATATATATACCTGAGAAACTGCTGCCCGTGATTCTAACACACCAGAAGCGCTGACCAAGGCGTCTCTCTGAACGTATAAAGGTTAGTCCTTTTGATGTTTTGTATTCTTCTTGTATGTTTCGGGCTTGTTACTCACAAAATCTTTGATCTCGGAATATTTTGCCTCGATCTTTGCCCTAAGCTTCTTTGCCCTCTCAACCTTCCTTTCAAACACCTTTTCGGAACTGAGCTCAGCTTTCGTCATTCTCACTCTCGACCGTATTCTATGCGCTTGTGCGTTTCTGCGTAGATTGGGGAGGGATATTTTCTCGAACTCTTCAATGGCAGTGACAAATTCATTGATACCGTCGGACATCTTCTTAAGCCATTGTAGAGCCCAGTGGTACCGCTTTGTCCTCGAGAATTGGTGATCGTCAAAGAGCAGCTTCTCGTTCTCTTCTGTAAAAAACAGCGCGTCGGCCTATGACAAAAAATGTTATAACTAATGTTCACGCTCGGAATAGATATAGTTACCCGATCTCCCAGTTCCATCTCAAGTTGGTCCAAGACTTTCCACATCCCATCATCAACCGCCCAATCAATCACTCTCGCCAACTTATCCAGAAACACTTCCTCCGGTGCTGTGTATTTCTCCACATCCTTCACATTACGAGGCTTTTCGAAGGCCTTGTCATCAGAATATTCGCCTATCGATGTCACTGTCCAGTTTGTCCCGGTTTCCGTGGCCATGGAATCAAATACAAGAGAAAGCGTTGTCTGGCGGATATTCTTAGGCTTGGAATGGCGGTTTATGTTTTTGGGCGCAAAGACGCCCTCCCACTGAGATCCAAACTTCTTACCTCCGTACGACTTAGGAGCGGAAACCGTGGCTTTGCGTTGATTAGGGTTGTCTTCGTCGAAAAGTTCGAAAAATACGGCGTTGAATGCGAAGGTATCATGGTTCATATATCCCTGAGGGAGCTCATCTTAGTAAATTGCTCCTTAGCCTCGAGGGACTGCTTGAGGCGGCATACCACAAAGTCTTGAAGCGAATGTGGCTCCGGAGAAAGGGCGATTGTCATTGCGGTTAGCAGAGAATCCAGAGGCTCTACATACTCCAACTTCAAACCGCTATAGGCGGAGGAAATTAATAGAGCAATTGCGACGTTGGGAGTGAGCTGTCGGACCACTCTACATGACCAAAGGTTAATAGGTGGACCAGCCCAGATATATATATCTTCAAGGAGATACCAACATCTCACGTCCATATGTGAGATTATTCTCTCCATCTTCATTTATTGCCTCATAAGCAGAAATCTTTGTCATGGTTAGCGCATGCTCTATATTGATAGGTTAATGCAGATCCAAAGATACATATACGTACTTTATCCCAGCCAGGACGTATCCTCGTATTTTTGAGCTTCATCCCCAGTTTTCTCTGTCGGTAAAGTAGTTGGATAAGCATTTGGCAATAATCCCGGATATAGAAGCCAGGACATGTCTTACGGGTCTGGCAAGCGCCTGCCATAAACCTTCAAAGTCCGTTGCTTCATAGTACAACACTTTCTCACAGGACCTATCCGTAAAGTCCCGTAAGTGTATATCGACCGATTGATGGCCGCCGCCAACAAGACTTAGGAATTCGGGGAGCCGTAAGTCATCCGGTTTATCCTCCTCCTCATATCCTTCTTTAGGAACCCAAGAGAAATTGAATCCTGCTTGTCTCAGTTCGTCACTGGCTGCTTTAGGATCTGGAATCGATATATTGATGAATCTTTCCTCGAGTATTTTCACTGATTGAGGTTAGTTGAATACTTAAATTTCAGGTTAGTAGTCGAGGTTGTTGCTACATACTATTTGATTTCAAGGCATCTTCATCAATCCCGCTTAATTCTGCCCATATACTGATATCTTGGTCAAAGGTTTGCAGAGTACTGCTAACATTTCCTAAGTAAGGTGCTGCTTTACTGACGGTTTTGCCGCGAGCAAGATTCTGAGTATTGTGCGGTTGCTGTGCAGATTTAAGTGCTTTCCGCTGAACCTGTAGATACTGTGAGCTCGCTGAGTTTTTCCGGCCCATACTGGTATCGGTACTGGAGCCGATATTCGTGTTGGGCATTCTACTGATAGTTGAGCCGGTATCTTTGTTGAGACTGATACCAGGGCTGGCATTGGCTTTGGAACTAGTGCTGATATTGGCGTCAATATTCGCAGCAGAGGTATTGATCTTTTTGCCATCCCCAATATGCGATACGAAAGCTGCAAGTGCCTGGGTTTGCTCTAACTGGCTCTTCTGAAAGGCCTGGAGTAGGTTTTCAAATCCTAAAACCTTTTCTTGGAGCCTTTTGACTTCCTCTATTTCGGGGGCGCTTAGGTTTTGTTCGCTCATCGTATTCTGCGTTTGAGTTGTATTTGAGATATATATTTTGTGCTAGACACCTGGTTAAGGGCACAAGGGTATTACCCACTATATCATCAACTTCAACTCTATGCATAGGCAACCTACCTAACCCGGGAATACACGCTTTGGCGCATCTCAAATCATATCTGCTTCAATAACAATCACTGTATGCCGATCATATACTCTTCAGGTTAGTAATGCAATGAATACCTATCCCTGTTCAAGCTATGGGGCATTGGCAGCGTGGGCAGCAGATTGGCTAATTCTTAGTATCGCGGTTTATCCACAAATTGGGAATAGCCTGTGGATATTTTCGGTTTCTTTGAAAATGTTTCATGATGCACCTCTCACCGGAGGTGACTCAGGAGGTTGAAGATCGAGAATTAAAAGTGCCTAGGCCTATAAGAAACTCGCCCGTCTCTTTGATAATTACGCGCACTTATGATTAAAGGCTTTCAGATCGATTCGAATAGCGCAGGAATCGAGCACCCAGTGCAAATATTGAAGGAAAAGCTGGCCAACAATGGAACCGAACCCCTCAAGACAACATCACGAAGATAGATATGTGCTGGTGGATAGCCAGTCATAGTTCTATATTTAACTGTTTTTAAGAAGAGCTTAGATGCGAGGACTTTAGCCAATGGTGAAGACTTGGCTTGATTGCCAAGTACCGGGTGTAGGACTCCGGGCCTAGAAGCGCAAATTCGAAAGAAAAAGCAATTTCTTAGGTAACTACTTGTCTACTAACATAAAAAAGTGCTTATGTATGTACTCTACTTCCAACTCAAACCCCACTTACAAGGCCGAAGTGAATTTTCTATGCACTCGAGGATCCTATGGTGGTGCTCACAACGCATGTAGCTAGATAACCGATCTAAAAAGACCAGGTAATAAGTCAACTTTATTGCCTCATTTCTAGATCTCATCTACTCTATATACCATATATACTCTAGATTCACTCACTGCATGCAACGTACTCACTAGCGTTAGATATCCGCAGATAAACTTAAGCTCGATCGATATATTTCTCACCAGGGTCTGTGCCACTGGCCAGCTTACTCTGCGTTAACGAGGAAAGCTTTAATCAACTTTATCTCGTGCAAGGTAAGCTACCTGGACTAGCCTTGCTTGGTCCTAATCATAGAAACCAAGTGAATAGCTAAACGGGGTGAGTCATCATCACTTCCACAACATATCTAATATAAGTTGTTACGATCATAAATTCAATAGATGGCCGCGTATGGCAACGTCTTCGGGCTTCAGGGTGTTCGCGGGCTCGTCTCATGGGAATTCTTAATGACCAGAGACCTCGGCATAATCCACATAACAAAGGTTTATTATAGTTATTCGCTGGTATAGATAAACGCCTTGGCACCTTGGCACCTTGTGCATGATTAGAAGCGGGATGTTCGGCCGTGGGCTGCAAGTTGCAGAACGTATAGATGGTATATATTTGTATGGTATGCAATAGTGGTTCCTTTTACAAACGTCACGAAAGTACGAGTAGATAGCGTATGTAGGTGCATGCTGAGATTTGTAACGCAATACACACTCTGAAGAAAGCTCCCCTTGGATCCCGCAGAGTTTTTATCACATCTCATACTAACGCAAAGACTTGGAACATACTATCTATAGCTTGTTCTCTATCTATGTGCTTCTACATCCGTTTACCCCTATTCCGGCTCCTTCACCGTGCCCAACCTCCTCCATGGCCAGTTTATATTACGCTTACAATGAAGGAGGCGAAAACTTACCCATGAATACATGTACTGTTAAAGAACACGAGGGTTCACACAGACTTACAGAGAGTACGAGACACATCACGTCATCAATCCCACCGCATCGTCAATGATTGATGTGTTGCCTTAATGAGACTTGGTCCCTACATGTCTTGGTTTACTACTGTCTCGATATGGTTACGTGATATTACCATCCTACGGTTACTGTGGACTCAAATCCCTCTCCTCATACATCAGAGCCATCAAGACAGGGTTCCCCCCGGATGGCCCCCCCAAATCTCCACCATACGATCTCTCATCCGACTCCGACCTCACCTCGATCCCATCAAGCTCAGACCCCTCCACAATATAAACAGCAGCATGCTGCAAGGCCCGCAAACACCACAACCATTACAACCAAATTATTTCTCTCTGTTTTTCCTATGTCCTGAGATAAAATTGCGTAGCTGGTATGAAAGTATAAAGCCCGAGGAACAGAACAACCGAATCTCTAAGTTTGCTTTTCTGCGGAGGGAATGTCAGGATTTCTTTTCAGTTATTGCTTCATATTTATATCTTCCCTTTGTTTACTTTCTTTCAGCGGTAAGGTTGGGGAGGGGTGTTGTTCACGCCATAGCATAGGCTCCATGCGATATTCTTGTATGGTGCCCCCAGTCTTAAAGGTAACATGAGAAAAACGCCAAGTCTCGAATAACTTTTCAACCACGATTGATATTAAAAATATGGAAAGAGAAAAGCTGGGTACCATGATGAAGAAGAGTTTGTCTTTCCATATTTTTAATATCAATCGTGGTTGAAAAGTTATTCGAGACTTGGCGTTTTTCTCATGTTACCTTTAAGACTGGGGGAACCATACCCAGAAATAAATGAAACACTGATATAAAAAAAAAAGAAAAAAAACTGTGGACTCAAATCTGTACCGGCCAATTGATTGCGGCGCGCTCAAAAGGAAGCATTCTTTTTCTTCTCGATCAGTGAAAAGCTGCCGCACAGCCGGCTTGAGACGTGTGATAAGTAAAGTTAGTATCCTACATAACTGATATCTGTTTGTGCTTCTCGCGATCGGTTTCACCAAAATTCCTAAGTAATTGGTCCAATCGCTCAATTTATATACTTACTGAAACCCAGAGTTTCCAGTTCAAATTATAAGCTGTCAAAACCCACCAATCAACTTCCTCTATCAGTATGTATGTAGGATACGCGTTGCATATGCAGCCACTAGATTTATCTACGTACCTAGCGTCATTACGTTGATGGCTATTCAGGTGGCCCTTCCAGCGTTAAATCCTCATTCCATCTGCAAACTCAGTCGTTCTTAGATTTTTCTCACCTGAAATCTACACTAGACTGACGACAAACCCTAGGGGTGACGTTAGACATTGCTGTCTACATACATGTATTCCTGGCCAGGAATGCACGAAAAAGCCAAAAATTATTCAACGTAGCTTCTGTACCGGGACGGGGGGTGAAAAGGGCACGTCGAACAAATAATCTTCAATATTGACTACTAACAATAAATACACGTTGTCTAAACAACGTAATAAATGTCGATCTCCATCTTCTGCACATGATTCGCCCAACCCGGATACTAACACAGTCAGCACTTCTTGGAACAATATTCTAGAATCTAATTGATGAATACCTACCATAGCTCTCGCTACAACCGATACTCTATCTCCTGCCTTCATGCTCCTGACGAAATCACCTCCATATCCCGAACCACCCGCAAGCTGTGACCCGGGGCGATCATCCCAACTCCACACAACTGTATGGCTCTTGGTTTCGGAGCTAGCCCGAACGTTACATTGAATATGGCATCTCTCGCATGTTTCTTCTGTATTTCCCTTGGATATAGGAACAGTTTTCCACCCAAGTTCGAATTGACGCGCGGACAATACGTCTCTGCCCTTGATGTTGATGGGGTTTGTCAGTGGCGTTGCTCCCCTAGCTGCTGCAATAGTGACTGGACGCTCCAGAAACGCCTCGAACCAGGTAAAGGATCCTTCATAGATGTCTAAATACTATCAGTAAATAAAGAGCAAGACTAAGATACCGATAAACCCCCACCCCGTCCAGGATTACTACTGCTCCATCCTTGATCATGACTCCAAATCCTAAAAACCACCTTCCTCGCCGGTATGAGAGTCCTCACACAAACCCCACCAATATCTACCCCCTCTGTCTCGCTCTCTGGAATAAATGTTCCCGGCAGGGGCTGGCTCTGCAGACACAGTTCCTCCCCGTTATTTCGGACTATAGTTCCCTCCGCAAGCTTGATGGTATTGTGGGGCCAGTACTCGGCAAAACTGATGATCTGGTCGACTAGTTCAATTGGGACCACTTTTAGAAAACATTTTTTGACTGATAGGACATCTTGCAGGGTGGGTTGATGGTTATTAGCGTTATTGCTAGTACTTGAGGCCATTTTATTTCTGGATTTGATGACTGGGTTGAGGAAACGAACGATGGAGGCTATCATAAAGCTACTCATTCTGAACAAAGGAAGGATATGTATGAAGTGGGATTTGGGGGGGGGAGGGGAATATGTTTGTTTTATGGCTTCAGTATTGTATTGTTGGTGTTTCCTACTTAACATGCAGCCACGTTTACCAACCACATGCTGGCTGAGCTGCTTATCTAATGTTATCGTTCGACAATCTTCAGCCGCATACATGTATGTACATGCATTCTCGAGGCTTGGCGCCCCTAGAGATCTATGCACTGAATTCCCTTGAATTGATACAATCAATTTGTAAAAACTTACTCGGGAAGAGAAGTTATTCCGTGTATGATAATTCAAGTACCTACGGAGCATGCATCAAGTATCACTCGGGCTTGGCGTACTTATACGCTAATTGACGGTTCACAGCCTCTCACTCGCGTATTAGCAGCAGCATGGCACATGTTGGTTTCAGACCTGTTCTCCTTGTGTCAGAAGGTGGTTATAATGAAAGTTTCTCACATTCTAATACGATTCCAACAGTTATACGAGCACATAATGACCCTCTATTGTGTTCTAGTCAAGCAAGTAGCCAAGTCTCGTATACTTCATTTTAGACTCTCTATTCTCTTCACATACCCACACGTACAAGTATAACGTATTTAGAAAAGACAAATTGATTTTTAATTTATCGATCTTACGTATACAAGCTTACAAAAAAATGATATAAAAATTAATAAATCATTGAAAGAAAGCATACTATAATTATTGCGCGCCGTGAAACCTCTTTCACAATACTAAACAAAGGAAATCTTCTCATCACAGTTTAAAGTGAACATACGCCTGACGAGAATTGGCGACTGATGAAAATCCTCAGACTGAACAACGAATACCGAAGCCCTCACACTGGGGAGTGTCAGGATTGTGTTGGAGAGGAAGGAACTAGAACCGGTGTCCCGACCTTCATTTTCCTTATTCGACCACGACCTCAACAAGCGCTGATCCGACTTAATACTGTAGAATCTTCAAAGGCCGAGTAGTGAATTGTTGCGAGGATCACACTACTTCTCTCACGCGGAGAGACACTGGTTCTCCTCAACTAATAGGGCCAGAGGGGTATTTCTACTATAGCCTCTCATCTCACACTTTTGACCCGATGCAGAGTGAAGTGAGCGACATCTTGAATTGGTACCGGTGTAACAGGGTCCTACAGTCATATCAATTAGCCAATTGCATCAGTATTCTGATTGGGGTATATTACCATCCCATATGCCACCGCATTCAAATATACTCTATGAGCTTCACCTATACTTGAGCCAATGAAAAATCCGTCCAAATAGCTCTCATCTGTAGTACGCCAAGCTAACCTGTTTCCCTGCCACACAAAATTTCCGCTAGGGCTCTCATCCGGAGTGGTCTCCCATGTCAATTCCAGTGCTCCTGTCAAAAGAGGGCTATCTCTCTCTACTACATGAAGGTATAATCTACTGTCGTTGGGGATAGTTACAGCTAGGTGCCTTCTTGCGATATCATTGTTGTGTGTTTGACAAATTTGCAATTCGCCACAAGAGTTTTCTGGTCCTAGCTGGAGGAATCCGTTCTGAGCTACGTTTCCCGTTCGTAAGCAGATTGTATTGAAAAACGGAGGTGTAAAATATACATACCTGGCACCTGAATAAATTCCCTGTATGGCCTTCGTGGCTCCTCCATAGAGGCTCTTAGTTTGAAACATACCAATTTATCGCCCACAAGTGGTAGACTTGACAGATTATGGATGTACTGTGAGCATTTCTGCCTAATATTTGTCTGGTACCACCATGCATAAAGGCACAGTAATACCAGCACACCCAAACTGCACCCACCAGTTAACATCCACACGCTAAGCGCCATCTTCCGATCCAGTTCTGTATCAGTCGCTAACTGGACCATGAAGTTTCCATTGGGATTTATAAAGCTTCTCACTCCAGCTTTGCATATACAGTTCCGGAAAACCCCGGTAAGCTGCATGATCGTTCCACCAACCCCGGAAAGGAATGCCAACATGAATGCGAAACCTCGAAGAATATTTATCAACTTTTTCGCCCACTTGGGCCAGCCGGGTCTTTTTCCTATTGTCTGTCTAATAACGAAAATCCCAATCAACTCAACTTGGGAGACCCAATATAAAAAGAACATAAAACTCCTACAACCAAGGCCAATTTCTGGAGTCTCGAAAGAAACCAGAAATGCAAGCCAGCAAGGAGCTGACATAAGGATTGCTGCAGAGAGACCTGTAAAATATATCGATGTGTTGGTTCCTAAGTATCCCTCCAACCCATTGGCTTTGGCCCATTTGGAGGTACTTACACCACGATCCCAGATGGATACGGGCTTGTACCTCGAAAGAAACACTTCGCTTGCACTATCCCCACGGGTTTTTGGCGGAGCGGTTTTTGAGACTATGCCTTCGAGGGCAGCGGGATTATTGCAACCTAGTAGGCACTGTATATAGAGTTAGTCGATGGTAGAAATGGGAGCTGGGGTATAACTTGACTTACTCCACAGACAATTGCTACTATCACAAAAACTGAGTACCAGATACCGAGTGCAATGGCGTGGGAGGTATCATTGTCTCCAAGATTCTTCAGCGCATCGATTAGCGCATAAATGAATGATCCTACATAAAAAATCACCGGCGATCCAACAACAGCTCCGAAGGATCCCTAGAGATAATTGCACTTAGCATTGTCATTTCTCCAAAGGACGAGATGAGCCTTCATACCTGCGATTCTAGCAACGAGTGTAACCTTGCCTTTGCCTGTATCTCTGATGCGTTTACAATAAATTGCTCCGCGCCCTCCTTTGGTTTCCCTTCCTTTATATTCAAATTTCCCAACAACAAAGTCACCAGTATCCTCCTCCTCCGCAGCTCCCTATCCACCTTGGTACCAGTGCCTTCGGGCTCGTGTAATGTTGCCAATTCCCGCAAGAGTCTATGGTCTAAAAGCATTTCATAAAGCCCTCCCACTAGTATTGGTCCTGCACAGACAAAGACAACCGTAATCCATCTAAGTGTCTCCACCGTCACAATGACCATTGCGAGAACAAGGTTCATGGACCCCCGCGCTGTAAACCAATCCTCTTTGAAAAGCCTCCCGGGAATTCTTAGCTGCCAGCCCCTGGGAATAGAAATACTGAACACTAAGGCCGGGATAAGGAATCCGACCAGTGGGCTCAATATTTCATTTAAGTGGTTCCTCGACACGCGAGATGGTTGGAATCCTCCGCATTCTGCACGGCACCAGGTCAGGCTGACATATATGGGCAGGGCGGCGTCTTTCCCATCATCGAAGCTGGCACCACAGGTGTACGTGTTATTATTTTGAGAGTTGCTAGTGAAATAAAACTGATCTCGGGCCTTTTCACAGCACTTATGAAAGTCTGCGTATTGAATATCTGCACTCGCAAGCGGAAGGTAGACGAGGAGGTCGAATAGTATAAAAATGGGCCAGATATAGGCAGGTTTTGAGAATGTACGCGTCATAGTGTTCAGCAGGCTTGCCTTCTTCTAGAATTCTCTGTATATGTATTTAGCCTAGATTGTGAAAGTAAAAAGCTGGTAGATTGTAAAAGTACAAAGCTTGGGATAACGTCTATAAAGATGTGTAGTCTTTCTTGCTCATTATATACATATTATATGCAGTGAGGCTCCATTTTTATTCCAACCTCAAAATCTAGGCAAGAATATCTGATATGGGTCATATACTACATGTAATAAGTGGCATTGCAACATAGGAATGTATACATGTAGATATAGTAGGGCAACCACTTTATCAAAATTCCAGTCATTCGGTCACAAACACACAGGTATCATTTGATCAGCTGAAATAAAGCCAGTGTTCGCGTACAATCTTCTCCCCAAACATCCCCCCCAATCTGGTGGGGCATTATATCAGGAGTCAACTCAATTAAGGATCAGGTCGCACATGGTAAGCTAAGGTAGTACATTATACCTAGCAACCTCCTATCATCTGAGTCGGAATATTACACTAGTTCTCGTCCTATGTCAGGCAGTAACACAAAGCACCTGGGCTCGCTGAAACAGATAACCAATCAAACAAGGCTGTGATTGGACTCAAATAAAGCATGATGTTCTGAAGCCTTCACCAGGAAGTAGGGGATGCTCGGCTATATATTCATAAAGCATAAAATGAGGCGAAGTTAGGGCTGTGGCCAGTCAACACCGGCGAGAGCTATGGTGAACGGTCATAAGTGCACATGATGTATAAACTCGTGATCTTGGTGAGAATAAGCGAGAAGTAGGTACAGGAATTTGCTTAATCTGGGCGTTTGGATAATTTATTGCCTTCAGTTGCATAATAACATGTATGTTTATAACCTACATCTTAGTCTTTAGAAGCTGAGATATGAACGTGTTGTACATACATGTACATATTATGCCCCGGGCCCTAGGACATATGCGAAAGGCCCCAGGTCCTGATTTTAGTAATACATATAAATATATAGTGGATAGGAGTTATTTGGGCACTGCCACGTATCTGCCTTGCAGAATGTGGCATTTCTAAGTTCTTACGTTCTTTAGCTGAATGAGTGAGTCTGCCAATGCTAGTGTGTGTGCAGATGATCAGAGAGAGTGCTTATCTTCATTGATATTCATATATTAATTAATTGTAGGCAAAATTAACCCTCGCTTAGGCAGCACTCAATGTGCATACATCTATTTCGCACATTGATTTTAAACTGCGGATATAATATTCATCCGAACCAAGGTTGGTATGAGTAAGGGGTTATTCCTCTAGGTTCAATGTCAATCAGTGGGGGCCGGGAGCCCTCTAAGGAGGAAATCGCTCCATATATACGTCATAAATCTACATTCAGGTGTTCGGCGGTAAGATCATTGGCTCCGTGGTTTTAAGGTTAACTGCGCGCGCATCGATAGATACATGTATTCTCAGAAGTTCTGTCACGGACGTTATGTAGGTACTTTGTATACATGTACTTTGCATCCAAGCAAGGATATGGCCGTCTGATATGATATATACATGTATGTGATGTAGGTCACTGTGGATTAAGGACACAAGCATTTACCGTCGGTAATAAGAATATGAGTACTCGCTTATCAAATGTGCATATTTGAAATGCGAGTACATGTACTTCCCTTGCACACACGTCTTTACGTGTTTTCTACCCTTCCACAAATACAGGCTGCTACTAGTGCTTACATGTTTTATTGGTCGTTGACTGAGCGGGTAAGCGCGGTACACACTTGGAATAGTTGGTAGCAGCCTTGCAGTAACAATGGTCAACTTTTGGATAAGCGTGTCGAGAATGTAACGATAGCGCTATCCCCATCAAAACGGTGCTTACTATATGTAACCCAATTATATGTAACTATATTGTGGTCACTCATAGCCGAGTGAGGGCCTATGAGTCCACGATCTGTCACGTACACACAGTACATCTAGAAGCTGCGACCAGGGATTAACTGATTGTCTAGATTCAGGGCAAAGGACTTCTGTGCCGCAGAGATTGCCAAAGACATGTAGCTCGGATACATCGAAAGGTGATAAACAATGGTACGGAAGCCCTTTGCCCTTGGATTTAACATGGCTCATGGAATCCTGAGACTCTTCCATATCGATATCAACTCCACAGTACGTCGTGTAGTGTGTACATGTAGATCAACTGCGGTCACCAAGGTTCGGTCGGTTATTTAACATTTCGCACGGTGCCCGTGCGCACGGAATTTCGAAACTCTTCCACAACGTGTACTACATGTATCCATGAACCACTAAACTCCAGCATTCTAGCCCCGTTAACTCCGCGACAACGACTATCCCATATTAGATGATGTCATTAGCGGAAATCGAATTGCATCCCTTAGTTTCTACGGATTGATTGTATAATCTTCAAACTTTTGAAGCTCGACCCTTATATATATCGACATGAACTCATGTCAGTTCTCAATTCCAATCACAATAGCAATCAAATCAACACTTCGGATTAAACGATATATAGGCTAAATTTACAAAAATCATGACAGTACTACCCACTCGCCCACTCGGAAGAAATGGTCCGCAGGTCAACGCCCTCGGACTTGGTCTCATGGTACATTCACATTATCACTTAATTTTTCATTCGGTCTGCAATATGCTGACCTTTGCTAGGGATTGAGTGCGTTCTACGGAAAGGTGGACTCAGATGAGGAGCGTTTTAAAGTTCTCGACCGCGCTTATGAGCTTGGCGAGAGATTCTGGGATACCTCTGACTTCTATGGAGATAACGAGGAGCTTATTGGAAAATGGTTCAAGAGGACTGGTAAGAGAAAGGACATCTTTCTCGCTACCAAGTTTGCGGCAACGGTAAGCAAGTACCTACTTCCCTATTTGTGGTGTAAAAGAGTGGTGCTGACGCAGGAGATGGTGTTAAGACGAATACAGGGGGGAAAGGTGTAAACATAATCGTGAGAGGCGACAAAGAATATGTGCATGAGGCATACCAAAAGTCAATCGCCAGGTTAGGGGTAGATTATATCGACCTTTACTACATTCATAGGTACGGCTCCTTCACAGTGTTGGCATGAGTAGCACTAACAGCGTAGGTGAATACTATAGAGTGGACAGAAATGTCCCCATCGAGGAAACAATGGAAGCCCTGGCAGAGCTCGTAAAGTAAGCTCTTCATTCGTCCCTCCAGTGATATCTGCTAATTATCTCTAGAGCTGGCAAGATTGGACACATTGGTATCTCAGAATGTAGCGCTGCCACTCTTCGGCGTGCACACGCTGTCCATCCTATCGCTGCCCTACAAGTCGAATATTCCCCCTTCACCCTCGACATTGAGAATTCCACCATCAACCTCCTAAGTACCTGCCGCGAGCTTGGTATCACAACAGTTGCGTACAGTCCGCTTGGTCGTGGAATGGTAACAGGGGCTTACAAGAGTCCCGACGATTTCGAAGAAGGTGACTTCAGGAGGGGCCTGCCGAGATACTCTAAGGAGAACTTCCCGAAGAACTTGGAGCTGGTGGAGAAGTTGAGACAGATAGCCGACAAAAAGAAGTGCACTCCCGGACAATTGACGTTGGCATGGTTGATGGCCCAAGGGGAAGATATTATTCCGATTCCGGGGTATGTATTCCTAGTCTCTGGATTGAAGAGACGATACTAATATTTGTATTGACGCTTAGAACTAAAAAAATCAAATACCTGGAAGAGAACGTTGGCGCATTGGATGTTGAGTTGACTGCTGAGGAGGTTAAGGAAATTCGTGAAGCCACCGAAGCTGCTGAGCCAGCTGGCGAGAGATACATGGCTGGGTCAGTGTCCTCCCACTCTCTAGCACTAGATATAGTGATTTTAGAATGCTGACAGTTAATGATATAACAGGATTGCCCACACTTTATACGCAGATACCCCGGAAAGGAAGTAGAGGGGGGTGTTTTATCGCGTACAATGCGTACCATCACTGAAATCGAAACGGTCATAAGTCTTCATGACCCGTGTCTGGCAATCACATTGCATGTAGATATTTGAAGAAGCGGAGGAATATATAGTTAAATACATAAAATGCACATCTCTAAATATTTCCGTATTTCACTATAAGAAATTCAAATATAGTGATCTATACCATATTCTGCTGAGGCATGATATATATCGATAAATCTACTGGGTAGACTCCAAGACCAAGGACTGGAGTCTCGGAATGGCATGTGTCAATAACTTAGTCTCTAATAGCGTCTCTAACAAACTCCACCCCGTTCTATTACTTTACGAGCCTCTATAAAATCTATTTCTTCTCTAGCGCCGTCTGTTCCCTAACCAACTTCATGATCTCGTCCATAATCCCCGGCATGGGAACTTTAGCTGGGCTCCCCCTCTGGTCGACAAAGAAATCCCTATACACCTTCTTGTCCTCAAATGGCGGCTTCCACTCCCAATTCGAACATCCCAGCCTCTTGGGCTTAAACCTCAGCTCGCTTAAGATCACTTTGTTGAGTTGCGGGCGACCTAGAGTACGGATGGTACCGAGCGAGATCTCGGCACTAGGCGGAAGCTTCTTGACGTAGCGGGCGACCATCTCGCGAGAAACTCGAGCCCAGGGAGGGAGATGGAGATATGCGTGGGTCACATAGGGGGGACTGCGCATGACGAGTGAGTTGAAGGCTCCATAGGAAGATGAGAGGAGAGCATGTACCTGGTGTATTGCATGAACGCTATGGGGATGGTGCCGGCAATAATAACTGCAATTACAATGGTTATTCTGGCTTCGACTCATGCCTCTGAATAATATATATAAGGAACGCTTACTTCCCACAGGAGCCCAGTAGCCATAATCAGTCTCGACGCCAACCGACGGGGCGGCAATGAAGGTGCAGAACCCCGCGACAAAGAGTGTCGCCAACTTCAGTGTCGCCACAAATACAATCCTCTGACCAGCATAGTATACCAAAATCTTGTCGCCCAGGCCTGGGATCACAGTCAGTCTTCCATATTTCCCTCAAATACCCCGGGGGAGGATGTCCTTACCTTTCGCGGTAATTACAGCGTCGTCCTCTTTCATCCCCTTACGGCCCCAAAAGTTCAAATTGCGGCATTGGATTCGGCTGGTGAGTGAGGTGGGCTTTGCTTGGAGCCGGATTGCCCGTAGCAATGGTGTCGGTCTGAAAATCATTTTTTGGAGATGTATGAGCTCATCCTGGAAATTAGTGGGGGTTTCAGGGTTGTTGAGCGGAAGAATGTCTTTGTTTTTGTGAGTGAGTGATCTCCGATGAATGTAGAGATGCGGATACTGATCTGGCCAAGTTTGAACATGAATGAGCCTTGCCCTACATAACCCTTACCCGTTCAATTGAATAGAGCAACTGATAGACCATGATTTACGGATTTTTTTCCACAATAAACACAAATACTCTAATTATAACCCTAACCCTTCTTCGGATATGAGCATATTTGTCCCTCCCGATTGATTGATTGACAATTCATTCGTGTACGCAGCCCATAGGCTATGACACTTGTCCCTCCCTAGCAGCAATAAGATATGGTTTGAAAATACTGTTTTTGTACCAGAAACATACAGATAAAGCTAACCCCGGATGACCTCAACTAAAGTACAGGAGTACAAGACACTTTATATAGGTATTTGAACTTGCTGAAAAATCCCGACTCTCTATCATTATCATTCGCATTATACAGATAAACTCGGGTGTGCTCTACTATTTTCGATGACATATCCACAAAGATCAGCTCTTTAGAGAAAACCCGCAGACGCCCGCTACCGCTCTTGCCACCGAGAAAGGGATCGTGGACGCGTCCATCATTCCCGACGCAAACATATCATCCAAAAAGAACGGCAAGCTCCAATACAGCCACATTGTCGTCCACAGAAACCCTACAACCTTGTGCCACACCCGCACCTCTGCATGACCTCCCGTAGCACGAACATACCATGAAACCACTGCTTCCTCAAATAAAATTGCGATAGCCTGGGAAGCAAAGAAGAATATGGTACCAAGAGGGAGGCCATGATGGTCTGGACCTAGCATCACTCGCAATGGGAGTGCATGGAAGATTCCGGAGAGGGTGAAGGTGAGGATAAGGTGTACAATTGCACCGGTTTCGTCGGTGAGTCGAAGCGTTCGGACCGCAAATTTAGCATAGGAGCTGAGAGTCTTGGTTGTGTCAGTCCTTGAGATTCTTGATACGAAGTTTAGAGGAACCCTACCCTACGGATGAGTTTGTGCCAGAAGCAACCCCATACACGTCTCACAGTGAAAGCGTCCCAAATATTCCCATACAATGGTGGCCAGTCCTATGATTAAGATTTGTCAGTGACACGAAAATAATAAGCTGATGTGGATTCAACTCACCTCCGGGCGACTTAGACCCAGACCCACAAACGTGATTGAGGTCAATAAGTGATTCAACTGAATTCCACAGAACATGACATATGCCGCTGCCGCTGTAGTCGCGAAACTCCAGATGAAAGGGTGATCACTCAGCGGAGTATAATCCCCACCAATCGAGCCAACATGTCGGTGTTGGGAAACCAGGAAACTGTGAAGGATATCATATCCTAGACAGAGTTGAATGAACTGGATAGCGTGGCTCTTGACAAAGGCTTTCCTTGAACGGTATTCTCGCTTTCCCTCGATGCGTGCGATGCCTTTCACTTGGTAGTTCCAATGTATCCCTTTACCTCGCCCATTAGAGACATTCCAAGAGGGAGGGAGTGCAGGTCTCACTTACCACGTGGATTAAAGATTTGGGCGGCACCCCACTTCAACTTCTTCCACCCAAACATCCCATATCCTAATGCCTCGCCCGGCTTCTCGCCAACCCTCCAGAACACCGCCTCCGGAACACTAAACAACAACCGATCTATGGTGGCCAAATACGTGGGCCACGCCATCCCCAGACCATAGGTAATCTGCGGGTCATCGCTGACCTTTTCGGAGTGAAGAATCACCGCGCAAGCGACGATGGCAGAGACGAACACAATGGAGCGCCCTGGGAATGGAGGCGACCATAACGAGAGTATTTGGAGGCCGGGGAGGATTATGAAGGCGGTGATAGGCGATATTAACATCTTTCCGGGCGGCGCGCGCGTGGTGTTTGGAAGGGGCGTCACGTCGGTCAGGGGTTAACGCGATACCTCGTGGGTCTTGGGGACCATCACGCCAGAATGCCTATGTGGATTAGAGTAGGGGTAGAGTAGAGTGTGTATGTTGTACTTTGTGTGAGTTTTGATTCTCGGCACGGTGCGTCATTGGTCCCTGCATTTCTGGCCAGCTATGTTCGGAATTTATATGTTCTGTTCCTTCGGGCTCCAGAATTGACATCCCTGCCACGCGGGATGCCGAACATTGGCTTCGACCGCCGGGGTACTGTAGGGTAGGTCGGAATCGGTATCCCGTTAAAGTTGTTCAACATACTACATACTCCTAAATCGTGGATAGAGATCGCTCAGAACCATCCTCAAGGTTCCACAAGAGACCATGAACTCATCTCTTATGTCCTTATTCACAGACAGCAGAACAGATACGCTGTTTCACCTGGTGTGGTCCACGAGGCATTGACGCTCGAGACCTCGCCTCGAGAGAGCTCAAGGCATGGGGGTCGACGAGGCGAGCATACTCGAGGAAAACCCTCTTGCTCGCCTCGAACTGCTCGAGGTTAGGCAATCATAGTATTAGTGGCATATATTCAGTAGGGTTGATATTTCCGATAGGAACATTAGAAGTTTTCCCTACATTTGCATACCAGTATCACAATAAAATGCAATTTTGACAGATCTAAACATAGTAATTACATGTATCTGCCTCGAGCCAGCTCGAGCACCTCGAGGCATCACCTCTCTTTGCATGAGCAAGCAAAGGCATAGACCATACGAGGCAGAGGCACCTCGAAGCACTTGCCTCTACTCGCCTCGAGCAGCCTCGCGGACCACACTAGTTTCACCTTTTATGGGGAGATTAGTTAGAATCGGACGCCAACACGGCCCAAGTTCTTTCTTTCAGCCTTCAGACGCATCACAGACTTTGGAGATACTTAGATGTAATTTTCCCTGTCAACGAGGCCACATTCACAAAGCTACTTACGATTCGTTTGGGAAATTCTAACAGCGCTTTTATGGGCTCGGATTTATTTTCACAGATTCTTTGTAATTAGAGGAGGCACCGAGTTGCGGATAGATTGATAACAGGGCTGGTAAAAAAAAAAACCGTTTTAACATCACAGGCTTTTCAGGGCATGCTTTGCTCATATGAATGAATGGTTCCAGAGGGGGTCGAACCCTCGACCTTGGCGTTAACATTCAACCCTTGAGGGGTATGATATTAGCACCACGCGCTAACCAACTGAGCCATGGAACCGTGACATGCGTGCAAATTTAGTGCTTTTTCAATCATTGACATACTACTCAATTGTCGGTGACGGTTGAAGCTTGAGTTTGTCGAGTTGTAAAAGGTTCTGTTTTACCCTGTAGCTTTCTACCTCTTGGATGTAGGCATCGATCACCACTTGAGTTGAAACATTCATCCACTGTCGAAAATCCAGCAATATATATGCTGGATAGCCGCAGAAATGCCCAGAGTGAATCACTTTGTCCGTGCTGGTTCTCCACCTGTCGAGTTCTTGTTAGACGTCCAAGGAATCAGAGTTCGCATAGAGCCGTAAGAATAATTGGCGGTGCTGGGGTATCTCTCGTAAAATCCCTCTATATAAATCAACAGGACTTAATTCTACGTGGGTATATATCTACACGCGCCGTACCCTAAAATGTAACACTCCGAGATGTAGTTGTTGGTTCACGCCCTCAAAGCTAAATAGAACAATCAACTACTTTTTCAATGTTATGCCTGATCCACCGCCCACAAAATATGAATAGAATCCAGCTTACTCAGCTATAAGAATCACTGCTACCATCAAATCGCTCACTCATCAACCTGTACACTTTCCATACACCTCCAGCTCCAATCGTCGAGTTGAGATGACTTCAGTCGGCTTGGTGGTCTATGCCAGATATCAAGAATCAATTCCTATTACACCCAAGTTAGAACGTGTCCTCATTGCGTTTAAAGGAGGGGTCCGTCATTGGAGACAACCAATGTTTCCACCGGTGGCGAATTGCTTTCGTGTAACAGGTACTGAATAGCCCCCGTTTGTTGGGTAATCGTTTCGTGGCGACCTCAAGTGTTCGTCAATGCAAAGGTCAACCATTGCATCCGGCCGCGGCCGGGGATTTTGTATTTTAAAGATATCAAAGACGTGTTGAGTGATGAAGCAGCAAGGGCTGTTCATAGATGGATTTCCTTATGCCGAGGATAGTGTAAGGCTGGCGAAGGCGCAAGGCTTTCAGCGCCGATTTGGTGAAAGTTGGAAGGTTGTATGCATGTAGATATCAAGTATACCCGATGTTTAAAGCGACAGAAAGTATCCAAACAGCTGTAAACCAAGGTAACTCCGCGCAGAGCTTGGTGTATGATGTAGGCACGTACAGGTGCATTAGAGTGTTCTAGTCTAAGTCCAATCCGCTTAGTGTAGGGCCTGTCCCTACAGCATGCGAGAAATTTATGCAGCTGGTCCGCACACACGTGGCTTTCATACAGAGAGACAAAACGTTCGGTTCGTCTACCCTCCAGCTTCATGAGTCCATTCTTAGCCTCAGTCCATTTTTTTGGCATCTCTGCCGAATAGTGGATTAAGCCCCGAGATGAATCACTAAATCTCACTCGGCATATAATAGCAGAAGGAACTCAACCTTTATCCCTCCCAAGTTAACCTAGCGGATACTATAGCACTACTATCGTTTCTACCCATATCACACCAGCTTACTGTCGATACTTTTACGCCTTTATATTAAATCGGGAGGGAGTAGTCTCATCCTCGGGGGGTATTTTGGGCCGATAAAGCTGCGGCGGGCGTTTTTGAATGAGTGTAAAGGCGATGGGGGGGGGGGGACACGAGCTCAGCACTGCCACGTATATCGTTATCCGTGGATTATCTACCCTCTCAATACCTGTCACACGTAGTATGAGGGCAATAATAGGATTCTCAATTTATCTTTCTTCTAGGTGCCAGACAGAATGAATAGCAACAACGGCACGCCATCATATTCAACAGAGGCCCTTAGAAGGTCGGTCGTAATCACGACCTCATCATGATCACTCTATATATAGGGACAACGATGTCCTGGTAATCATATCTTGACCCTATATTACTCCTAATTCTTAGTCCTTCTGGGTCCTGGTTGATTTATAATGGCTGGCCGCAGTTGAGAGACATCGGTCGAGTGATTACCTATGACCCAATTAGCTGGTTGGGGCGGTGCTATCAATATACCTTCAGCTTTCTTACACACCCGCTCGTTCAATTTATGGTTCATTATATTCTTTATACGAGAACATGGTGCCCCTTTGATAGAAGTATAATTTGATAGTTAACCTTTCGCTCTCAGTATATCGTACTAGTACAACAACATCGGCGAAGCCAGTAGCTACCTAAACCTATCATTCCCCAACACCATCTATTACCATTTTAAACACTACATACAAATTTAAGATTTTATAAACCAGCCCATGGAACAAGCCAGTATGAAAGCGCTACTTATTTTCTATTTCCCCTTCTTCTCCTTGGTCGCCATCTCCCTCCCAACCCTCGCCGCCTCCTCCTCAAACCTCTTCGCGCATCTCCACCCCTCAAAGGCACACGTTATCAACCACTTCATCCATGGCCCGGTGTACTTCCACCCAGGCAACTTATCAACCTGATGCTTCCTGAGCCTATCATTCATATTCATGACATCTCTACTCTTCTTGACTAGTATGGCGGCATGCACCAACACCGCCGCATTGAACTTCCACTCAGGCTCAAACAGGATCTTCAGCACATCTGGCCCATACTTAATTTGCACAAATATCAGCACAGTCAATGCTACAAACTGTAATATCGACAGCCATCCCATGTAATGATCTGGTAGGAGGTAGCGGGTGACAATAATATCACTGCGTCCTTCATTGCGACGGGTGGCCTCTTCCTCCATCTCGCGGATGCGCGCGGCGCAGACGGTCTCCCATTCGTATTGCTCGCCCTCGGAGGCAGAGTCGGAGGGAATCGGGGGCAATGGAGGGGTGAAGGCAATGGTGGCGGTACGTGGGAGGGGATTGGCCCAGGGTTCGCGGAGGGGCTGCGAGTAGGTGACGGTCATAGACTTAGAGGTGATTTTTGTTACGAGAGGGTTGAGAGGTTGAAAGGCACCATCGTGGAATGTGAGGAGGGAAGAGAGATAGGCTGGAGGCAGCTGGAGAATGATGTTGCGTACGGGGATGGGGTGCTGAATGAGCGTTGTGGGATCCATCGTTGCGATATGTAGGACCGTAGCACTGGGTTTGAGGGATGATAATAGGCAGTCGACGCAAGGGACAGATATTTATGCAAAGAACTGATAGGGCTGTTAGGAGAGCAGGAGAGCAGGAGAGCAGGAGAACAGAACAGATCTCAAGAAGGAAAAAAAATATATCTTCACTTCCGGCTTCGCTAACTCTTGGTATGTAACATCTTTATCGCCAAGTCTTTTCCAAGACCACACGTGGGGCCTGGGGGAGACAGCGATTGGCATCCCCCCAACTACAACTATCCTGTGCTACATACCACCAATTACCACTGGTAGTTATATTTCTACTGTGCTACAACAACAATGTTTTCCTTTTTACAGCAGTGGACCAGTCTCCCACGCTTCTCGTTCAAGCTTCATAAGCGCCGCTTGCTTGTGCGGGAAGGCAAATTCTTTTTCTTTGTAGAAGCCCGCTTCGGTTAGGTATCTGATGAACCTGCAATTGATGTTTAGCCCTGCAGCTTGAAACAAACTAAGTGGTCGCGCGACCCATTTCCCTCATGGGGATAATAGTAATCAATAATTTATAGAGACAAGGGAAGAGACTCACTTTTCATTATCAACCCTTGGTTCCAGCATCACAGTCTGCGTCCTTGGATCATCCAGAAACATATCTACCACCAGCATCAATCAGTATCACTAACTCTCAGCACCATATATGCATGCCAATCATCACAGCCAATTAAATTAACACTCACAATGCACCAAGCTTGAAATCCAGACGCCCACCCTATGGGGCCCCCTAAATTTCTGCTCCCCCACCAAACAATGCACACCCCTCTCCCACGGCCCACAGCCTGTCGCAAATTTGCCCAAGTTATCTTCCTTCACCCAATACACTTCAAAATACCCAAATGGCTCGTTCCCCCAGAACCCAATCACGGGATAACAATGCCTACTCTCTAGTCCCTTCTTAAGGAATCCCCGTGTCTTTTCAACATCCCCACCGTCCTCGCCCCAGAACTCGGCGACCCGCGGATCGTTCATCCACCGGTGAACCAGCTCCGCGTCAGTCTCTGCAGAGGCCAGGCGAAAGCTAATGAATTCCTGCAAGGACGGAACCCAGCGCTCGTAGAGTATGCCTTGTTGCGGACGTGGGCGAAGAGGATGGCGGATCCCGTTGGTGATGGTGTATTCGAGAGGCTTAGGATAGAGGCGTTCGTGAACAGCCTTCCAGGGAACTTGCCAGAACGACGAACGGGCAGCATATACATGGACCTCCGCGGTCGGGGACGAGGAAGTGTACGAGAGTAGCCCTACTGCAGCTCCGAGTTCCACGCTTACTGGATCAGAGAAGAGCCCGGTGGTGGTATTGATATTGACAACCCAGGGTTTTCTCGGGTCCTTTTTTGCGGCAGGTTTAGGTGCAGGGTGGCAGAAATACCAGTAGAGGGCTAACCACAGCCTGTAGACCGCTGGAGACGAGTCAGGGTTGTGGCAGAAGAAGGTAATTGTGTCAGAGGTGCTAGATGGGAAGTCGGTTGGCGAGCCGTGAGTTACTTCTATGGAGCCTGGGTACTCGGTTGATGAGCCGAGTGCCTCAACGGAGAAGCTGAGGTGTGAAGACGCGTCTTTACGGATAACGAGTGTTTGGCCAGTGGGGAGGCGGAGGTTTGAACCTGCAGTCGGGGAGGACATTGCGTTTGTTTTGGATATTGTAGTCGTGCGTGGCTTACTGGATGACGGGTATATGGTAAGTAAGTCTATAATCTATAAACAGTATTAAGTCATCCATTCTCGTAGCACAGGAAACCTACAGGCAGCAGTGACAGTATCTCGTCCTTCGTCAGTTTAAAAACTCAATTGCAAGTTTCCAATGCACACTCCCCCATATTAATACCCCGCCCTTCTGCCCTTATCCAATAGCGTAATAGCGCCAGGGATTCCCTACCAACTAACCGGGTTGCAAAAGAAAGAAGGGAAAAAGAAGGCCCCTTTAATTTCTCAAGAACCGGTGATGGTATCATTACCACTAACTAGTTTTATCAGATCGTACGATAATCAATAAAATGCCTCATTCAATGGAAGAAAATTTGATCTGATAATGATAACTACATAACATGTAGGTTTCGTCTTGAGAAGTGTCTCACCCCCACGCTAATCTAACTGATAAGAGGTGAACGCCACTTTTGTGGGTAAACCATTTGTCATTGGTAACAGGGCTTGGGCAAGATAGGAATGGTGGTTGCCTGCAACGTGCACTCAAACTACGAGTAAGGGGGCAAAGGTCGTGAGTGGGAAATCTCGTAAGGTGCGCATGCGAGATAATGCGATTCATAATCCAATCGTTCGTACACAGGACCCTACGGGCACATATCGATAAGAATAGATCACGAAATAATCTTGCGTGTGCGGTCAATGTCACATCTGGTATCCACAAAGAATTTGCTACGAAGTCCATATTCGAAAATTTTGAGGATGCTCTTGAAGCTCTTTAATCCGCTATAAACATCTACGAAGAAAAGAAAGAAACAGCCCAAACACCAATCAATCAATCAGCCAAAAGAAAAATACTACTTATGAAACATGAAATAAAACCTTGCCACCATTAAACCCATTCAACACACTTATCTCTCTTTACAACCCCCCACGGAGACGAAGTACCAAGTGTAGAGTCGATTCTTTCTGAATGTTGTAGTCGCTCAACGTACGCCCATCCTCGAGCTGCTTACCAGCGAAGATAAGGCGCTGCTGGTCTGGAGGAATTCCTTCTTTGTCCTGAATTTTGCTCTTCACGTTGTCGATGGTGTCTGAACTCTCAACTTCCAAGGTAATGGTTTTTCCAGTCAATGTCTTGACAAAGATCTGCATACCACCACGGAGACGGAGGACCAGATGAAGGGTAGATTCCTTTTGAATGTTGTAGTCTGACAGAGTACGACCATCTTCAAGCTGCTTTCCAGCAAAGATCAAGCGCTGCTGGTCTGGCGGGATTCCCTCCTTGTCCTGGATCTTCGACTTCACATTATCGATGGTATCAGAGGACTCGACCTCCAAGGTGATTGTCTTGCCAGTAAGGGTTTTAACAAAAATCTGCATACCACCACGAAGGCGAAGGACAAGATGTAAGGTGGATTCTTTCTGGATGTTGTAATCAGAGAGGGTTCGTCCATCTTCAAGCTGCTTACCAGCGAAAATGAGACGCTGTTGGTCCGGTGGGATGCCCTCTTTATCTTGGATTTTGCTCTTGACATTATCGATAGTGTCCGATGATTCGACCTCCAAGGTAATGGTCTTCCCAGTCAGAGTCTTGACAAAGATCTGCATACCACCACGAAGGCGGAGGACAAGATGGAGGGTTGATTCTTTTTGAATATTGTAATCCGAAAGAGTGCGGCCGTCCTCAAGCTGCTTGCCGGCAAAGATAAGACGCTGTTGATCTGGGGGAATGCCCTCTTTGTCTTGGATTTTGCTCTTGACGTTGTCGATCGTATCCGAAGACTCAACCTCAAGAGTAATGGTCTTTCCGGTCACTGTGAACTGTTAGAGATGGCAAGGTAGAAGCAGGAGTTTCATGGAAACCTACAAGTTTTGACAAAAATCTGCATTCCTCCACGTAGGCGAAGAACCAAGTGAAGGGTGGACTCCTTCTGGATATTGTAATCGGATAATGTCCGACCATCTTCGAGTTGTTTGCCTGCAAAGATGAGACGCTGCTGGTCCGGGGGAATTCCCTCCTTGTCCTGGATCTTGCTCTTAACGTTGTCGATAGTATCTGATGACTCGACCTCAAGGGTAATGGTCTTGCCGGTGACTACAAGTCGTCAGTATTCAATATTCGCCACCAGCCCTTTGGCACGAAGGGGAGAAACTCACGAGTTTTAACAAAGATCTGCATGGTATTAGTTGTAGAAGGAACTTTGTGAATATAAGGAGATGGTGATTGCAATGAGATAGGTCTTTGAGGACGAGGGTGGAGAGGTTGATATATGAAAGATGTAGGAAGGAACGAAGAAAGAGAGGGAAGGGGACGTTTTTAAGAGTTGGGTGGCTGGCTATGGGCTCAGACCCATTCTACAGGTTTGTGGCTGAATAAGCTGCGCATGAATCATAGAATAATCGCGAACGATCGAGAGGCAACTGATTCCGCCCCTGCACTGCCACCTGTAGGCAGGCAAAACTAACAACTCAATTTCTAATCTACTATTAATTGAACCCTCCCATTGACAAATTTCTGGATACAACTAGCTGGTTGCGTCCTCTCAAAATGCTGAAATGTAGCTTCTCCGAGCTTCCCCAAGCTTCCCCAATAGCCAGAGTGCCCGAGGTTAAGGAAACAAGACACCTACAGATTGTGGTAGAATTAATGCGAAAGTGGGTTTCCCGTGACCCGATAGTCCCATTGGCCCTCAAAGGAATTTTTGCAGTGAGCACGGGCCAAGAAACCCACCCTTTTAGTTCTGACTTTCGCAATAATTCTACCGGACACTGTACATGTAGTAGTACATGTATGTGTCATAGGCGCTAGCACTGCAGGGGCGGTTCGCCGCTCGCTATGGTTGACCGCCTTATCTTCCCCGCCTCAGCCACACAACTAACCCTTGCATCCGATGGAGGTTCCACCTTCCCAATCTGCAGCTAACACCCTCAAGTCCTTCTTCCTGCTGCACAGAGACGTCATTGCTATGTCCATGGCCTTGGAACCTTCCCCAGAAAACACTGAGGGTTTCGGGTATCAGATGACGCTTAAAATTATCGATATGCTTGACCTCGCGCTTTTGTTTCTGTTATCGATAAACAAGCAAAGAGCGGGGCCCCCGCATCAAACTGAGTATCCGAGAGGTATCCCGGATTCTCGGCCCGTACTGGATGCAAAATGGGAAAAAAAAGGTACAGAAAACTATCGTGGGATATGCCTTTGTGGGAACCCGAAAACCAATGACCTTAAAGAAGGTGCACCGTCATAGATACAGTAGTACTACATCCTACTTGTACACGACAAGCCTTCGAACACTTGGTCAATACCAACATCAACAAATCATCTGAAGCCAAATCATGGTTGACCGCGTATAGAGACCTCATTCGCCTTTAATTCCTATGGATGACATCGGTCGGACCGACGACCTACCGAGTATTGATCAAAGCAATATCTACGTTCTGAAAATTTTGTATGCCCCAAGAAAATTCCCCACAATCTTACTCTATCAATTTCAGGATAAAAATTTCAGAGATCAAAGGTGAAAATGTGACCTTTTTTTTTTCACGCCTCCACGTGCACGTGCACCTCTTTTTTTTTTTTTTTTTTTTTTTTTTTTAGATTAAATGTTGAAACTAATGCCAGCAGAGACACTTCAGGATCACCAAAAATTCGGCAGATGAAGATTTAAACCTACACATTTCAGGCCAAATTTACAAATTAAGTCAATAGGTAAAGCGAAGAATAATATGTGGTTAAACACCTTTGAACCGGCGAAAGATCGTCGATTTGGGGCAGATATGAAGAGGAAACTTTCAAGCGGGGTAGCTGGACACCACGGCTCTTAAAACGGCTCTTGACTACCCTCGATTTACGGCGGCTCGAAAAGTGCAGTGATGTCTGCTTTTTGTTGTCGGGAGATTTTTTTATCTTTTGAGAGGTCTGCGTGGGTCCTTTGTTCTCGAATGACAAGACATTTGTTTCCGAGCTCTTTAGATATCTCAAAACTTGATCATTCGGCATGGGGTCAACGCTTTTCATATTTCTGCGGATAACATATGCATGAGGCCTGTGTTCACTCAGGTAAGTTTTGTACCATGGCCCGGTTCTTCATATCTCACATTTGGTGGTAATTACTGACGAATATGCAAAACATAGGGATCTACGTTTGAACCAGGAACCATTTGATGACATCCATAACAGGCGGTAAACATTGAGTTATATACATCAAATATTTGATAGGTAACAGCCCACCTCTTCCCGAAATTGTCGCCTTCACTGATGTATGGTACTGTAGTTAGTAGCGAAAAAAGAAGAACGCTTTCAGAAGTTGAGACAATGATCTATTGCATCCCCGATCCTCACAATCCAGAGACTATATCGATCGATGAGCCAATTTACAACTTCTGCCATTCAACTTTTTATCTCGAACCCCAGTCACTGGTTATACATTGTCTCGGCATTCTTACTCTCGGTATAGATTCTGCATGTTTCCTTTTCATGTGCCGAGCTTCAAGAATTCCTTTTTTTGTACGAGGAAAAGCTGTCCACTCGCACGGGGAACGGCGTTGATCCCGGTTGGCTGGCGGCTCGTTATTCAACGAATTTTAGACGCATTCGACCTTTTAATTCGTCCCGATGCCTTTCATCAAGCGCTTGTTGAGCTATGTTAGAAAATTATACGAGATAAACGCCAACACGTGACTTAACTTCATGCGGGGTGCTGTGCTGATCATGCCGGCAACTGGTCCGAGTAATGGGCGAGAGTGCTCATAGGATTTGCAACAGTTTTTATATGCTTGTGTGTCCACGGCATAACCACCCCGTTTCCCGCACTTGAAGCCAAAATATACAGACCCCGATTCAACAAAGAATTACCCAGCAAAAGTCAAGGGTTCTAGTTTTCGGCATGAAAAGGTCCTCTTATCGAAAACCTGAAGGAATAGCACCCAACATTCTCTACAAGGATCGCGCACAGAGCATTTGTATCACCGAAAAGAAATATAGTAATTAACCTGATCTCGACAAAGACCAGATACCTACGACTTCTGTATATCTACCGGAACCACGATCTCTATGGGGCACGGCATGCGGGCATTCACAGCAAGTCCATAAAATACAGGCTTGGAAGGGTTACGGGAACTGGTACCTACTGGATCACCACAAGCCATATGGAGTACAACATGGTTTCCAATGTTATGGGATTCTAAAAGGATCTCTGTGATCTTTAGGCCTCCCTTTTAGCCATTCTCCACATCCCTTTGTCTCCTACTCCCCGAACCTCCTTCAGTGCACGAACGGTACTTCCAAGATCTTCACTGTTAGATTTCATGGCCTAAACCATAAACCTGATAGTGTTGTATTTAGAGATGTCTGAGGAATACACGTTTGCGGGACACTCCTTTTCGTAAAGGGTGGCGACGTATATTTCCGCTCTAGGAAGATAAAGTTATTTTATTTTTTATTATCTTTGGGTTTATTCTATCCCTATTAGGTTGCGCTGGAAATATGGCCTGTCACAATAATCCTTACCAATGTTTGTTGGATACTACGGCATAGATCATCTGCACTCTTCGATCTAGAGTATCGATTCAATTAGATTGAAAGGGCTAATGATGAAAGTTGTTACAGGTTTTGTGGGCCCTGTCCCGAGGCAAAGGTGCCACTTTCACTCAGTTGTATGTGCCAGGGAGGACCTGTGAGGAAATATGAGGGAGAGGAAAAGATCACTGACTGCAGCGCTTCTAATCCAGGGTATAAATCAGAAGATTTCGGGGTCGACCTTTTTCTGGGATATCATTTAGGTGTTTGCTCAGGATCGAGGCGAGCCCGACTGGTATACACCTCTGAAAAATGAAAGAGTTCAACAAAAACGTGATCTGCCCGTGGTCATTTTCGAGATTCGTCGGCGCTGTTGTTGAATGGTTAACCTAAAATATAATTTGGGATCATCTAGCCATAGCTACGGAGACATTAAGTCCTCAACATGTGCTCGTCATGCCATTCGATGATTCATGACGCTTGAGCACAAAACTAGCAAAAGTGGAGTCTGGACAGCTGCCCTCTTCTCCACACGAGAAAAAGCGCCAAGGCGTCACGGTTGATAGATGCTCTCGTTTTACCAGCCTTCAAAGATTAATTTCAACTTCGAGCATGACTCAGAAATATCGTCAGTAGGTAATGTTTGTAAAAACCCCAATTTTTTGTACTGGTGATATAAGTAGACCTTCTTGTACATCAGCTGAGAAAGACATGTAGGTGTTGTATATGCGTATAACTTCCCTGTTATTGCAATTAATAATTTTAGGGAATCGAACTTACCACGCAGTCGAGCCGGATGGAGTTGTCTGGATACGGGAACATAGGTATGAAAAATGACAGAGGGCAGTGATTCAAGAGTCAAAATGGTGACGAAAGAGCGGGGCGAGAAGGCAGCAAATGTTATGGACTCCATCGCACATGTTTCTGCCACTTATATCCAGTGCTACATATGACCAAAATGCTGATATCAGAGCAAGATAGTAAAGCATCATTCCTAGCTGCAACTGCGATAGCCTTTCTACAGCCGGTGATATTTCTTTCGCGACTCGGTGCAGGATACGGCTCATATTATTAAGAGAAATAAATCGTCATTTCAGGCGATTTAGACCTCATATTGTATCTGGGTTTCAAAATGAATTATCCGGCTCTTGGTCTTTCTTCAGCGCGGTACATTATACTGGTAAGTTGTGGTATACCGGTATTATCTAAACAAGGTCAATAATCGAACTTGATAGAGCTAGAGTACCTATCGATCAATACCCGAACATGTTCGTTCATACGCAATTTATTTCTAATAACCAACAACTCTCCTCTCATACACGGCTTTCATTACGATACTAAACCACCACGTATCAGTCATTTTCAAAATGATCACTTTCAGAAAAATTTATAGATTGCAAATCATATGCCCTACACCAAAGTTTGTCGTATCAGCCATAACCAACCGCTTCTACCGACAAATAACCGATATGCTGGAGACAATACTTTTGAAAGGAATGGGCGAACAGTACCGCAGAGCTTTTCCGAAAACTAGGATTCAATGTGCTTCTAGTCAATATTGTGCAACAAAAGAGACCCATCAATTTCAATCCATCCCGATGTCTTGGAAGAGGCTTTTCGGAGGTTGCTAATTATTCCGATAGCACCACATTTCGGTATCCCAGCCGAGATCCCACTGCTGTCGCCCATTGATTGGTTCACCGCTTATTGTGCATATTTTGAACAATTCCGACATCCTCTACATCGGAACTCGCGGAAAACCACAGCGACTAAATATACTTAGCCAAGAAAATCGTTGAAGTCCTATCAATGACAATCAACAAGTACCCAATTATCAAAACTTTTTGTGGATTTACTTTATCTTTACCAACAATCTTCTCGTCGTGGCAGTCGGCCGGTCCCGTCGGTTGCGCGATACATAAGAGCATACATGTATTTTCCGATATATTTATTTGATGCTACAAGAGCATTGGATCGGACCGAAAACCTACAAATGTATATCCCTGTCACATATTCTACGATAATCTACATTAACCTTTACCTCTCTATCACGCACCACGCTCAATCACTGCATTCTTTTACGTCACTAGTTGCATTAACGGCTACTTGCATGTGTTGGTCTGATGCTATAATCAGATTGCGTCACTATCGTGTTAACTCATATTCTTTGGAAAATGAGAAGACCACGAGATCACATACATACACACATACATGATTGAATTCTGTCTCCGATAATATCATTACCAGGTCCATTGAGGGAGGTCGATACTTTCGGTTTCTGTCATAGACCACTACAGATTTCATAGAGGAAATCATCTCTATCAGCTCTCAAAATTCGATTCGCAGCTAGCCAACCTTACATCTGGCTAAGATAGTACGCATGCAAAGAATCACGAGTGAGACCGAATATACCGACAGATATACGTCTCACGTGCATGTTAAATACCCCCACTCATTTCCACTAAATGGTATTTGTCTATACAGATATAATTTTAAATCATTGATCCGATTAATTAATTCAGGTTTCATCACGACTAATCCGGATTTAGGATGTCGAATATAATGTGTTTTTTTTTTCCATCCGCGGTGTTTATGGAAAGTTTCGATGCTGCATATAACCCTGAAAGCGGTGGTACGCAAAGCTAGCATGTACCTAAGTAATTAATACCCTACCCCGCAGGAATTAAGTGCGATATCGTGGCACAAAATAGCCATGATGGGTAATTAAGGCGAGAGCATGCCGGCAGCATTCATATTCAACAGCTTCCGGAACGTGTGCGCTTGGATATGCTTTTCTTTAATTTATTCTTATGCAGTTTGTATGTTGCACCAACCATTGGAGGAATACTAAGAAACGTGCATGGTGATAGAGTGCACATACTGAAGTAACTGATAGCCAGGGGATCAGACTTCCATCCGTTGCGATTTCAATCATAAAAAAAACGGTGCTGTTAATAGATTGTAATCAAGCCTGAACTAATCTTGCATGCGTTTACATGGAAATATAGGCTAACCAAATTCAAATTCCGAATAGTAGAAATAATAGTACCTATTAACACAAATAACATAAGCTTCGGGGTCTTGAGCACCTACACAGTTTCCCAATCTTTAATAATTCTCACACGGCAGATCGCCCATTGAGTGCATCCAAGACAGGGGATCCAGGACACGTTTCGCCCTTCGATAAGCCCCCAGGCCTAGATATCATGAGGGCTCTGGTGCCAACATGTTCCTGACTCTGTCCATTTATACTGCATGATTGGTTATGTTTGAATGTGTGGTATCACTGAATATCAAGGCCTTTCTGCAGTTGCCTAGCGAAGAGCGGGGCGAGCCAAACTCAGACTTCGCCGCATGATTGCGAACCAGTTTCCTGGATATCTTGCCGACTTCTATTTGTTTATCGGAGTATTCACTGTCCAAATGCATACCAGTGTCTATTGAGGCGTCATACAGAACATAAGTTGGGATTCTACTCGCGTTTCCGGACGCAACTGCTATTGCATACACAGAAAAAACCCGCCAAGGCTATCTTTTGTATGGCATGCAATAGTGGTCGCGTCCGGAAACGTCAAAAAACTACGAGTAGTTGTTGGACTCTGGACGTTTGACAAAGTAGATCATGTGAGGTACTGTCCGATACATTCCAGTCTTTGGTGATTTAAGGTTGGGAAGCTGTGTCCGAGCTTCTTCTCGATTTTTGATATTTCAAGATTGATCTATCTGTCTCGAGCCAAATATCAACAGCTAATCGTCGAGTAAAAGTCGAACTCAGACTTGTTTTGATCGCCGATTCATCTCGCTTCCTTCTCCTTCTCGGTCTTTTCGACAACAGTTCAACAGGCTTTTCTTGCGGGCGCAACTGCTGGAATTGTGAACGGCACAGAAGCAGAGGGATTTTCTTTCCAGTAGCCAGAAACAAGTGAAAGTCAAAAAGACTTTGAATCTCCCACATAAAAAAGTCGTTCCGCTAGTTTTTGCTTGTATTGCGGATATCAGAGCGGCAAGCCCACATAAATCTGGTGCTATTTAGCAACATCAAGTACAGGATGGCGGTCTCACACACGAGAACATACTGGCAGTCACATCTGCAAGGTGGGTTCATCTTGCAGTTCTTAATTATTATTTGGACATTCTACTACATCCCCAAAGACACTTTTGTCTGATCACCCAAATTTTCGTATTCTTCGAACTATACTCACATGCTTGCGGTGCCACAGAGCTATGCGCAACCAAATCCCTCCCGAATCCTACTTACGAAGTCTTTGAGCATAGCGGCGGGAGTATACCCATGGACCGCAGCCCTAGTAGTGCAGATGCAGGAGGAAACGCGTCACCATCAGCAACGCACTTTGGTCAATCATGGTATTCTTGCGTTGTTAGTGTAGGAGAGACAGACTACGAGACCAGCTATGTGTACAAGGCCGAAGAGAACGCCAAAGAAAGGGCTGCGAAAAAAGCCTTCGAGGCCTTGAACAACAACACCTGAAGGTCGAACAGGAGCTAGAGTCTCGTTTCCAACATTCATTCATTCCACTGACAGGGCTGAATTGTGGGGTAGGAGGGACAATCATGGCAACTTGCATGCGAGGGGTCTCTTCGCCGTGCATAACACGGGATATTGGAACGGATCTTAATGTGCGAGACCTGGTTTTCTTTTTCTATTACCTTTTTTTCCTTGGGTTAATCGGCAGCATGCGTCTCGTGCCTGTTGCGAATATTTATACACTTCACTTACTGTTTCCCATTCCTTTTTTTCTATCTCGTTTCGTTTCAGTGATGTTTATTGATTTTACTCTTTCTTTAAATATTTGCTTAGTCGTCCCTTTTTCTTCCTTTGCGTACGCATACTCCAATGTATTTTTTTTGGGCGCTTCCAGAGGAAAGAGAGGAGGGAGACAGGGAAGTAATTTACTTAGCAGCTTGTCATATTTCATTTTATCTTAAGACTTGGTGCATATATGGGATAGATCAGGAGGAGGGCGACAAGGAAATTTAGGGCCAATTATTACAATACTTAAATCAATTCCCCAAAGATGCATGATGTAATATCAGTTATTTTCTAGATACGCTCTCTATAGCTACTGTACTAGCTCTGTAACTACCTCTCTATGTATTTCCTCTCGATTTCATCGACGCCCTTTGATAGAATAGGTAGATCGCTGCTTATCTTCCGGAGCTATCCCAATAGCAGAAAACCATCCTCTCTCCCCGTCCTGCACTGCGCATGCTACAGCGAGAGGTAGAATTATTGTAGAAACAGGGGTCTAAAAACAGGGTTTAGGTGGCTGACTCGGCCAATAGGACTCTTCCCATGCTTCTACAATAATTTTACCTCACACCGTAGCACAGGTAGCGATCCAAAAGTATTTGCGACTATTTCTCCCACTTGCTACATGCTCGACTGCTCCATGGTAGATTATACGAGCCAATCCTGTATTTTTTTATTTTAATTTACACATTTATAATCGACTTTCCTTAACGGGATATTCTTAGAATTATCGCAAAGATCACTTGTTGCCCCTAAAGGCACCACACACCGCACTATCATGCATCTATTCGTCAATTCTAGAGTGAGTGTGGACGAATTGCATTAGCACTCCTACCCCTCCATGGATCCAGACGTCTAGCTTGCAGCACATCTTCCGTGCAGACGACGAATCATATGTACCCCAGGAACCCCCCGGATTCCTCCATACTTCAACGTTAGCTCCTGCTCTCCAGTACCCGTCGACAAGACACCCAAGATATCACAATCTCTCTTAGACCCAGTCCAGTTTGCAAACGAACACCTGTTCATCAGCCCTCCTGCATGCTCCAAGCGCAACGAATCTGGTACGTTCACGTATGCGAGTGATTCTGACATAGGTTCTGGACAGAATTTAGTGAAATGCCCCCATCTGGCCTCCGTTGTCGTTTCCGGACGGAAAAATGGCAAGGGTGGCGTTTGGCGTTCGACCCCTGGCTCTTTTCATCAGGTCAATGATGTGAAAAGCAATCTGGGTAAGACTCGATTTGCAAATCCCCGTTGTGCAAGCGTTTTTCTAGGTTCTAGTGCAATGTTAACGACTTCGTCGATCATCTACACTGCCTGCGCGCTCTTCCCCACGTAGAGTAGAGCCTTGTTGTACATCTCCTTTTCGTGCAGGCAACTAAGTATGGGAAGAAAAAAAAACGAACGGTCATCCATCATGCCAGCGCATCAGTGCATCCATCATCGTCTATTAATTTGTTTCTGCCTATATTGTCAATTGGAAGCTTCCATCTCAGATTCGATAATCATCTTTCTTAGCTCTGCCACATGGAACACAGAAGGGCTTCGGTAAGGCAACCGGTGGGTCCAATATGTAAAACATTCAATTTCGTTTCCGAAAGCTTATGGATACGCTGGCTATCCTCTGTTCCTGTCAACCCTTTGGGGTCCTCAAGCCTCGTTCTCTAGAACAGAGACTTATCGAAATAACAACACGAACCACATCTACTCTAGGAAACCTTCGGCTATCCATGGGCCGTGGCATAGAGCACATGCAATATGCTTGGTTCAAGGCGAAGGTGAAGGTTGTTGTTGATGCTGATGCGGTTCATACGTGCAATGCGGCAAGCATCAATCGAACGAATCGATCACCACGCCAGTATATTTGAGTTTCCCACTTCAACACATATCTCTCCGGGGTATCAATTGCCATACGTCCAACGACTGAGCAAGGAGATAGTGATTTGTTAAGTCTACATCTGCAGTGTGGGCATGGGTGGGGGGGGAGATGGATGCTCTTCTTTTCCTATCAGTTTCAGTTCTTCAGAATGTTTTTTCGGAACAGCAAATTGCATATTGAGGTACTAGGAGCGACCTTGAGTAGCCGGCATGGCATGAGAAGGTTAGTAAGTCTCAATATCGCTATCTCACCCGAGCAGTTTCTGCGGTTTTCGTTTTGGTGTTGGTTACATACATACAAAAAAAAGATCCTAGGACCTCACCTTTTCTGAGACCTCCTCTCCCGCTTCCGCTGACGTAGAAAAGCAAAGCGAACGGGAAAGAAGCGTCACGAGAGAGATTTGCATGCTATCGATGATATTAGGAAATCACAGGCCAGGGTGGGATGGGGGGGTTTGTTGACACGATGGTGGCACACTTGGGTATCATTCGATCAGAGATACCTTACACCTTCAACGCATCAACATACTCGGCTCATCTCGCACTCCCATTCGTCTTTGAATTATTAAATTTTTTTTTCCCTTCCCTTTTCCCGTCATCCAGCTCCCCACTATGACTGAGCTGGATACGAGAGACTCTCCCCCGCACATACGAACAGTATAATACCGCTGCCGTATTCTCCCTGGATGAGGTAGAATGACCACCCATCCCCGTCATACTCTGCCCGGTCCCTCTAGAATTGATAAGAGCTATCTCTTCTAAGACCCCGCCTCATTCAACACCCCGTCAGCTCTGTGCAGAATCGTTCCGGAGTCGAAAGGATCAATTCTCACACATCAAGCCTCCAAAGCATCGATTGGCAGAAAGAGGTCAAGAGGTTTCAGCCTTACCATCAATTGAGTTCATAAATCAATTTGAAGAGAGTGTCTGTGATTTGCAGTCTGCATCTCTTCTATTCAGGCACCTTCCATTCAATTCACTCCGAGCTCTACCACACATTGAGTCGGTTCAGAGCATCTCGCAAACAGTGCCTTTAAGTCTTTAGTTCCACAGCCGCAATGTACTACATCCTATATCTCTCAAGTAGGTTTATTGTATCTCTTAGAATTCATCTTTCAAGGTCATCGGCGTCAAGCATGTCAGCTGCATAAAGCTTATTTACCCCCACCAATCTACTCTCCAGCCCAAAAGCCTTATATTGACGTTGTTTTCTCTCATAGGTCTTTGCCGACGTCGTCGCTGGTCGGACCCACACTACGAGTCCTACCAGTACCCCACCGGATTCACATGCACTGTGCGTGTCAATGGGCGAGAATACCAGTCGCAATCAGTCCTTGACACCGAGGTCCTTGCACGCGAAGCTGCCGCGATGCGCGCTTATTTGTTTTGTCGGAACTTTTCCCTCAATGAGGGCAAGCAGCCTGGTCCCAACAGAATGGCTGCCGGAACGCCAGCATGATCGACGGGAGCGAATCGTCGGTAATGGGAAACGGACACTGGACGGCCAAGGCTCAGCTCATCGGGAAATCCTTTTCCCAAAGACCGTTGCTGCGTGATTGTATGTAACTTGATCTAAACCATGGGGAGCAGCCACTCACAGGTCGGGGTGCGTGTTTCGTTGGGGATGCTTTTTCCGTTTTTTTTCTTTTTTTCTTTTCATGACACTTATTACTTTGCTGCTTTTACGGTGTTGTGTACTTTTTTCGGATCATTCTTTACCATGGGTTATGTATGCATGGTTTTGGGTTTGGTTTCTTTCCATCTTTCTTGCAAATCAATTATTTTGTTTATCGCTCCGTGGTTGGTTGACGCATCATCTGTTGCCTTAACACCCTCATCTTATCGTCTTCTCCATGCATCGTTTACTGAGTGATAAGGTCCGAACCACAATTACCACGAAAAGGGCCCCTTCCACCCTGTGATTGGAACAAGTGTACAAGGGGTTCACAACGTTTCTATCTGGTCACCCCTAACCCTACAATAGGAATGCAACCAACCCAAAAGAAAAATAAATGCGTCTTGGTGGTATTATCAGGCGGTCTGCAGGGGTAGGAACACCTTAATTGAACGACATTAAACGCACGGCCCAGGCGCCGTATTTAGAACATATTAAGTCACATGTTCCGAACCTACCGATGTGTTATGAGAAGAAGTCGAGTGATGTTTAGTGATCCTAGACGGCGAGAGTAGCATCGTCTACTACCACTAGCCAGAGAGCCCATCGTTTCCATCGTTACAGCTTCTTACTTTTCGGGTCCAAATCATGGGTTGTATACCCTAGGGATATAATGGACTCCCCAAATAACACACAGGTATACACAACCAACGTCCTACTCATTCACGGATCGCGGGGATATGTATGCTGCTAAGTATACTTGTTTATACATGTAGTCATACTAGTATGACTATGCAAAGGTCAAGATAATACATGCATGCATTATAGCGTTATAATTTTCATATACATATGCAGTGATGCTACGCGCGCACAGTCCGATATATACACTCGATCGTAGAACAATTACAAGCATGTTTTTCCTGTCAATTTGGGTCTCTCGAAAACTATCAACTAGGTATTTGTGATGTTCCCAACCCCAAGGTAAATGGGTAACATCAAACATCACACCACTAATCACAAAGACCAGAAATTTGCACAGTGAGCAACGAGCTACCCGCAGGGGATAGACAGCATTTGTTATCTAGATTAAATAGGATTTCAGTCCTCCGATAAAAATACTAGGTTTAGTATTATTTTTAGTACAGACAAAAGATAGTTTTCTTATTGCTCCCCTAACTAGTAGCTATAGCCAGATCTAGAATAATAGGAGCGACAACGATTTTATTTTTATTTTGTTCCCCCCAATCCGAGTGATAGCTGATGAATAAACTCAATCGTCAGCCCTAACCCTGGAACTATAAGGCAATGATCAGCTGCTCGGAAACACGCACTGGAATCCAGTATCATGATTATCGGCTTACTCCGTTTCGGGGCCTCGGCCACCGGTTTGAGCCGAGGCTCACGTTCATGATCACGGGATCACGAGAATTAAACATCTTCACATGCGCGCAAGGACCTTGGCGAGCTGGCTTCAGCCCGTTGACATCACATGCGAATTAAGGACACTCCCAGACCACCACTCGTTCTTATTTTAACTCATTCCTCCCCTCTTCCGCTCTTCTTCCTCCACTCTATCTCACATCTCTCTCCTGCTCAAAGATCCACATACGAAGCCCCCCCCGAAAGAACCTCCGTAACAGCTCTCCCACGAAACCTTAGATTCATAATCCAACCATGTCAGGTATATATCACATGTGCTTCTACCCAAGATGCACTCCAGAGCTAATAGCAAGAAGCCACAGCTCGTCTAACCCAGATCACCAATCAGATTCTCCCAAGCACCGCCTCTCCCCGCGACCGCTTGACAGAGAAGCACGCCAATGACGTTGTAATAACCTGCGCACTACGAACTGCCCTGTGCAAAGGAGGGAAAGGATCCTTCAAAGACACGCCAGCTCAAGACCTCCTTGCAGGAGTCCTCAAGGGCTTGATTGAACGCTCAGGAATCGATCCGAACCTCGTCGAGGACATCCATGTTGGATCTGTTCTCGCACCTGGTGGTGGCGCGACTGAGTTTCGTGGTGCCAGCTTGGTGGCGGGGTTTCCCGTACAGACCGCTGTGTATGGATTGAACAGACAGTGTGCGAGTGGACTACAGGCGGTCGTGAATGTGGTTAACGCGATCAAGTCGGGGATGATCGATATTGGAGTTGGTGCAGGTGTTGAGTCTATGAGCACCCAATATGGGTATTTGCTCCCTGCCCTCCCATGTAGCTTTGTGGAACATTAACTGACAATCATTTAATAGCCCTGGCGCTGTGACTGAGTTCTCTGAGCTCCTCGAATCTCACCCAGAAGCCAAGAACTGCAAGGTTCCCATGGGAGTTCTCTCTGAACAAATGGCTAAGGACCGTAAAATCCCACGCACAGCACAAGACGCATTTGCCGCCCAGTCTTTCCAGAAAGCCGAAGCTGCCCAAAAGGCCGGTCTCTTTGATGAGGAGATTTACCCTCTTGAAGTCAACTTCGAGGACCCCAAGACCAACGAAGTCAAGCGCATCACCGTCTCCCGCGATGACGGAATCCGCCCTGGTATGACCGCTGAAGGTCTTTCCAAGATCCGCCCCGCGTTCGCTAAGGATGGGTCCATTCATGCCGGAAACGCCTCGCAAATCACTGACGGCGCTGCTGCAGTCCTTCTGATGCGTAGGTCGACGGCCGAGAAGCTTGGACAGAAGATTATCGGAAAATTCGTTGCTGCTTCTATTGCTGGTGTTGAGCCACTGTTGATGGGAATTGGGCCATGGGCCGCCATCCCGAAGGTGTTTGCGAAAACAGGGATTACGAAGGATGATGTCGACATCTTCGAGATTAATGAGGCGTTCGCGAGTCAGTGCTTGTGGTGTGCGAACGAGCTCGGTTTGGATCCGAAGAAGATTAACCCTAAGGGAGGTGCTATCGCTTTCGGACATCCGCTTGGGTGTACTGGTGCTAGACAGGTTAGCACCCTATTAACGGAGTTGAAGAGAACAGGCGGAAAGATTGGAGTTACCAGCATGTGTATTGGAACGGGAATGGGAATGGCGAGTGTCATCGTTGCGGAATAGGTTTAGAGGAGCCATTGTCTTCTTTGTTTAACTGTATATAATATTATTGTAACCCTGGTCTTGTAGCTAGCGCGTAAATGCTCTTTTGTTTTGAAATTTCTTCTACCGTAAACTTCATGTGAAATGCTGCTTGCAATCTCGCGTTGGATTCGGCAATTACAATCCTCTCTATAACCCCGTTCACAAGATCTTTCCAATATTTTGCCATTAAAAAACGAGACCGATACCGAGAGCTTTTTGAATACTAACAACCTAAAGATAGGGACGTTAAGTATCGCTATAAAGAGAATTTAGAAGATCCGGACCTAGGTGTCAAATTTCTGGGTTTCAATTCGAACCAAACGACTCTTTTTCCCCCAAGAATACTACTTCGTGACGAAAATCCTAGGCTGTTCGACGGACTAGTGTGCGCACTTCTACACACCTAGAGCTTCGTCTACGACCATAGAGCCGGATTAGTAAATTCCGTTCAATCACGCCAATAATCCAAGTATTTAGTACTACTAACAACAATGTTGACATGCTCATGGCTGCTTTCAGTTTGGATCATGGATGATCACTCGATTGGTCTTATTCTTGATTAGGACCGTTTGACAAGAGAGGAAAGCCCCCTCAAAGCTAGGAAAGTGAAAGTAGTGTAATTGTAACCCATGATGCGATTATAAGTGGTTTTTCCGGTGTTGGTTGTGGTATAGAGGCGGGCCATGTTCTCGCTCTAGATCTATTGCGTATCTAGCAGTTGCAAGATAACATACATGTAACTTGCCGTGAGGAGCCCCCTCAAGTCTAGCTAGATAGAAGTCACGGCTTGTACCATACATTTTTTCACGTTTACCGCTTGGCTTCTCTTGAGCATACGTACACACTGATGTTACTAAGGACTATATGTAACTAGCGCCAGCGCTAGCCACGGTGGGAGGTAATTGAAGTAAAGCAAAAGCAAAAGAATGATGTGACGCCCCAGTTAGGATTCGAACCTAAGCTTCCCTCACAGCTCTTTCTCCTACTTGCTGAGTTTCTAGGCGTGTTAACCACTACACTACCGGGGCTTGTTTGTGATCTGTGCGGGGTAGATTATCCCTCGCCTGCCCTAACCTCTAGTGTATTTACAATGTGCCTCCTGTCTCCTCTGCATACTAGTATGGCGGGATTCGCCGAAAGGACCACGCGTTCTTTACTACGAATTATTACGCTGGCTCTCTTCTGGAATCGGGAGCAGTTCTTTCTCTACATATCTCGATTTACCCTCTGTTGAAGACCGTATAAGGTACGTATATGTTCCCGGAGACGGAGAATAAGAACACTGCTTGTATGTGAAGTTATTTTGCGGCGCGAGTGATAATCCATGTAAATGCTTCACCCTACTCGTGATGATCCATGTGTGTGTATGTGTGCGTGGAAACCAGGAGTCCATGTAGTCTCGTTCCCATAAGGGGTCGATCCTGCGTGTGACTCTCTCTGAGCACAATAACCAGCAGGAGATGGTTGTGGTCTAGTCTACCTGGAAACGGGGCTAGTGGTTGAATTTCAGGAAATTTAGTACCTTGGAATTAAATGGTTATAGCTGTTACTGCGGCAACCTAGGAATCAAGGCAGGGCTTTGGTGTGTTTGTTTAGTGAACAGGGTGTCTTTCCTTGCCCTTTGGCTTGAGCCACCTTTACTCCATAGACCAACCTGGGAACATGTATGAGATCGTATTCACATCATGTCTCGAAGCTTCTACATATCAGCCTATTCCATCAAGATCTATCACTCACGCAAGGCAAAAAACCACATATCATCAAGGTAGAGTATCCATCTTTTTAGATCTCTACACAGCTATGCAGCTAATTCTAGTCTCGCAGCAAATTGAAAAGCTACATTTTCCCTAAAGAACCTCAATCCCCCGCAACATGTCGACCACATAAATGGCAGTATAGACAAGAAGAAAAAATAGTAGTAGCTACATGGGCTTATGGTAGCACATAAGAAGAAAGTTTCCATCACCACCACCACCCAAACCTATTCCTCCATCTTTACGTCCTCACCCTCACCCTCACCCTCACCCTCAATCTCATGCTCGGCATCAATCTCATGCTCGGCATCAACCTCATGCTCGGCATCAACCTCATCCTCGGCATCAACCCCGGAATCAACTTCGTTACCGGTATCAACCTCGTTCACGGGATTGACCTCATCCACGGCATCAATCTCAGTTTTGACTACACGAACTCTGGGCTTACGAACACGGTTGAGCAAATCCTCCAAGACACAAGATTCAAGCTCTTGGTCCTCGCCGCCCTCTTCACCCTCAACACCAGTGATGGGAACCTCGACGATGACCTCCTTCATCATTCCAGTTCCAATCCAAACTTTCTTAGTGCGCATCTTCGGCTTGACGACTTCAGTCTCCGTGTTTTCGGTATCAGTATTGATAGGCTCAGGCTTGTTCTTTTTGGTACGCTTAATGGCGGGGTTGGCGGGGATTTTAGCGGGGGCCTTCTCAGGGCCAGCCTTGCAGTGGGCACACATGCGGCCGTGTCGAATGAGAAGGTTATGTAGTGAGTATTTGAGGTTGTCTGGGATACGAGCATCGAGGTGATAGTAGGCCTCTTCGCGGCCAGCACTGTTGGGGATCCACCCGAGAAACTTTGAGATGCGCCAAACATGGGTATCGACGGGGAACTTTGATCTGCGTAAGCCTATACAAGGTATGTTAGAAATTGTTTTGTGGGGCTACGAGGAAGGTGGACACATACAGAACAAACAAACGCAGGCCGCAGTCTTTACTCCAACTCCGTTGAAAGCCATAAGTGTATTCATGGCTTCATCATCACTACAGTCCTTCAAATGCTCGAGCGAGATGTTACCCTCAAGCTTTTCGTCTTTACCGACTTCGATACCTTGGGATTTGAGGTCAGCTCGGATCTTAACCAGACTAGCTGCATAGACATCATCTAGAACATCCTTGATGTGCTTAGCCTTAATGTTTGCAAGACCTCCTTGCTTGATTGAATCCCGGAGATCCTCGAAGCTTGCCAGGCGGACTTTGTCCCAATCGACACTACCAACACCGATTTTCTTAGCCTTTGCAATGATCTGCTGACTGGCTTCATGCTCGGATATTTTGGCATCATCAGAAATCACGACGGGATCATCGGTCACCAACCCAAATCTATCAATGAGACCTTTGAAAGCCCTCGAGGAATTGAGATTAGTGGTGTTGGCAGACAACAAAGTCCTGATGAGAGCGTCAAGAACGGACGGAACCTCGCCGCATCCCGAAACCTCATTATCAGGTTCCGGGACCTCATCCGGCTGGTTAGCCGGACCATGAGCGGCAGTCAACAAAGCAGCCACATTGTAACATTCTTGGGGGGTAGGATTGATGAGATCGGGATAAAGAGTCTCGCCGGAGGGGAACTTGAGCGCCTTTGGCTTCTTTTGCAATTTCTTTGGAGACTTTTGTTTCAGAGTGCTACCGTCAACACCATCATCGTCGTCAACTTTGACCTTTTTGACTCTCTTTGTAGGTGTCTTCTTTCCCCTCGCCAATTTAGCTTTTTTGGGGGGAGGAGCTTCTTTTGCAGAAGATACGAGATCCTCGGTCTCGGAGACCCCAGAAAGCTCAGGAGATATAAAATCATCAATGGATGTCGTCGTGTGGTCCGGAATAGTGGGAGAAGTAAGTTTATCGTCTCTCTATAATAACGAGCGGTGTTAGTGGATTTTATCATTGCATACTGCTTTAGTAAGACTTTTGATGGAAAATCACCAAGGAAAGGGATGCATTGGGGAAAACGGCTTATTGAGGAGGAGGAGGGCTAGTCGGGGAAATAATTCCTCCGGTGCTGATTCAAGAAAGGATCGTTCCGCAAGGAAGGGATTCGTAAGGAAAGGGATTCCGCAAGGGGGAGAATTGATGGAGAAGATGGTCTCCCCAAAGGATTCTACAAGATAAAATGAGAGAGAAGTGGAGTAGATCTATCGGGGGTAATTTCATCGGGTAAAAGCCCGTCAAGCCCGTCAAGCGAAAGACTTCATAAGGTAACAGGATTCATCGATCGAATGAAACAGGAGGAGTGAAAACCTACGGAGGAGAGCTGAACATTCCTTATTTGAGCCGCCAACAGATTCGAATTTCTCTGAAAAACAGGAGGATATTTATAGGAGATAGGCGCCACTCTGGGGCGAAGAAGGCGAGAAGACATGTTCTATCCACCCCAGTTAGTCTGAAATTCTTCTTCGAAAGGCCAGAGAATCACGAAACAGCACTCACGATTGACCTTTGATTAAGCACGATAACCTTCTTGGAGAGAGGCAGCGGAATTGCGATGAGGGGGCAATTGAGAAGTGAGAGCACGTGGGAAAAGTGGGGCAGAAGGGGAGAACGGTTTCGGGGCTGTTTAAACGGCAAGTTGTGCGCTCATATACCCTCTGCCGTCACATATCTTGTAACATGGTGGACCGGCTCGATTGGGGGAACTCGTTTGATATGGAGCTACACTGGATGTGATCAAGTGGTACCCATCAGCACACGAATTTGCTAGAGATGCTGAGGGCTAGTGGTATTTAGACTTTGCGGGTAGAGAAGTGTACGTACTGCAGCTCTTTCCATATGCTGTCCGGGCACAAGGGCCGGGAAGTAGATGGAGGTCAGTGCTCAGTGCGTG
Source organism: Morchella sextelata (assembly GCF_020137385.1). Classification (NCBI taxonomy): domain Eukaryota; kingdom Fungi; phylum Ascomycota; class Pezizomycetes; order Pezizales; family Morchellaceae; genus Morchella; species Morchella sextelata. Next base: position 2,213,992 of record NW_025408619.1, on the reverse strand, counting down.
TGTGTGTGTGTGTGTTGGTATTGTAAGAGCTAAGCTATTGTGCAATGGGGAGGGGTCTATAGAGATTGGTTTCTGTGAACCAAGAGGACGTTGTATCTACATGTACATGTAGTTGATGGAGCAGCTTCAGGAATTATCACTCTAACGCTTTGAGAGTACTAGTGATGACGTAGAGACAGAGCCGAGTGAGACACCATGCTTGATGCATCATCCTTGCTGACCGATCATGCTTATCGCCCCCCACACCGAGCACATCACATGGGTTAGGTTTTCTGATAAGATAAGCCTGCCAGTGAGCCTAGCCCTGTTTGTGCAAGCGCTGCTGGCGTGCATATTGGAGAAAGAAAAAAAAAAAAAGATTCCAGAGCCTCAGCTAAAACCTGCAACCATCAACACCTCCACCACAGCTCTCCACCCAAACCCTCCACATCCACAGTCTGCAACGATGGCCGACAAATCCCGCTTCTACCTGGAGCAGTCCATCCCCGAACTGCAGGACCTCGAAAAGAAGAAGATCTTCACAAAAGTACCTCCCTCTCTGCCCCCCCCCCCCCCAATTGCACCCTCACCAGCACAGTCTCTAACTCTAACTCTTCAGGAAGAGATCTCAGCAATCACCAAGAAGCGCTCCGAGTTCGAGCACCGCGTCAACTCCCCCGCCCCCAAGCCCACCGACTTCACCCGCTACGCCGAATACGAAATGAACCTCGACTCCCTGCGCCGCAAGCGCCAAACCCGCCTCGGCGTCAATTCGCGCTCCCACGCCGGGCAGCGCCGCATCTTCTTCCTGCTCGACCGGGCCACGCGGCGCTTCCCCGGCGACCTGGGCCTGTGGATGCAGTACATCGCGTACGCGCGCAAGGAGCGGTCCAGCAAGGTGCTGGCCAAGGTGTTTGCGAGCGTGCTGAAGCTGCACCCGGCGAAGCCCGAGCTGTGGATCTATGCGGCAAGACACGCCGTCGAGGTGAATGCGGATGTCACGGAGGCGAGGGGCCATATGCAGCGTGGGCTGAGGTTCTGTAAGGGGAGTAGGGAGCTGTGGTGGGAGTATGCGAAGCTGGAGTTGGTGTTTGTGGCGAAGGTGCTTGCGCGGCGGAGGATGCTGGGGATTGATGGGGCGCCGCCACCACCATCTGAAGAGGAGCAGCAGGCGGAGGCAGAAGCGGCGATGGACCTCGACGACGACGACGAGATCAAGCTGCCGACTGTGAGCGCGGACGAGTTGAGCGGCAAGCCGCGGAAGGACCATCTTGTTGATGCGGCGGCGCTGGAGGACATCACGACGAACCCGGCGCTCAACGGCGCCGTCGTCGGCGCGATCTTTGATGCGGCGGTGAAGGAGTTCCCGGGCGACATGGCGTTCGTGAGGGGCTTCTGGGACCTGGTGATGGGGTTCGAGACGCTGCATTGTCGCGGGGCGCTGCTGCAGCGCGTGGTGGTGCATGTGCTTGATGCGGCGCCGACAGACGCCGAGATGTTGATGCTGGGGGTGCAGCTGCCGGTTGTGGGCGTGTCTGTTGCGAATCCGATGTTTCCTGCGCGCTTGGGGACGGTGCTGGATAATATGCGGGAGGCGGTGGGGAAGGCGGTGCCTAGGGGGGCGCTGTATGAGAAGTTTGCGACGTTCATGATGGGGCTGCTGAGGAGTGCGCTGGAGGAGGAGGGGGCCGACGAGGGCGTGAGGACTGTCATGGTTGGTACGCTTATGAAGTACTTTAAGGCGGCGGAGGCGGCGGATGAGGCCTCGGCGGAGCTGTATGGGCTCTGGGTGGAGACTATGAAGATGAGGGGGAAGAAGGCCGCTGCGGTGGAGGTTGCGGAGAGGGGGCTGCTGAAGTTTAAGGGCCACAAGGGGCTGCAGAAGGCGATCAAGAGGATACAGGCTCAGGCCCAGGAGGAACTGTAAGATATACATAGTTAGAGAAGGCGTTAATTGTTCAAAAAGTTTAGTAAAAACACATAGTGCTCGGAGAGTCCTGTCTACAGCTCTAGTTAGACTCTTTGTTTCGGCTTTGAAATGCCCCATCAGGATGGGTTCCCATCGACAAAGTGGTTGTCACATCTTGATATAAGACATAACCGAAATAAAGGATATTCGTATAGAGTTACAAGTAACTCAGAACTGCAATCCCAAAGAGTGTAACATCATCGATGTCAGTTCAGTAGACTATCTCCCTCGCTATTCTCTAAGGCTAGAAGGCCTTGAGACATCTATATATTTGGTAATAACACATAGTGCTCGGAGAGTCTGTCTACTCTAGTTAGACTCTTTGTTTCGGCTTTGAAATGCCTCGTCAGGATGGATTCCCATCGACAAAGACATAACCGAAATAGAGGTTATGGGTATAGAGTTACAAGTAACTCAGAACTAAAAAGTTCTTCTTTATAGTCTTCATTCGATAAAATAAATCTACCCTTTTTTTTCTTTCTTTCCTTTCTCTAATTCTTGCTATTACTACGTTTGGTTGGTTGCAGGACGGTCAATGATTAGCCACCGCTTTCTAAATACTATCTACTACTGCGGGTGTCAATGACCGTATCTCCACTTAACCATCTAGTACACCCATCTACTCCGCACTCTCCCCCCACTCCGTCCTCCCCAGCACGCCCTCAATCCACTCACCCAGGCCCTCCGGTGCATCCCCGAACGTACTGATGTGATCGTTGATCACGCCGCCGTCAAATCGAAGCCCCACCAAGCCCTGCATGCACTCCAGCTCCGACTCGACCTTCTCCACCACACCTTTGTTCGCCGTGATGCTGAACCGCACGCCCTCCGGCGGCAGCGGAGCGCCCTCGAGCAACTCTGCGGCCCCGTCTGGCGGCGGCACAGAGAACGTGAGCTGCGGTGTCTGGCCGTATGTCCACTGCACTGACTATTCCACAGTTAGCACCTCACACAATGGACGAAAAAGACAAGACATACCTTCAGCTCCTCCGCGCCCTTCCTGATCTCGGGCACCGCCAACGCCTCCTCCTCACTAACATAACACACGCCCACCTCCTCACCCTCCCCCTCCTCCCCATCCTCCATCGCCCTCCCCACCATCTCCGCCCCCCGCTCCCCAAGATACTCCCTCCCCATCTCCTCCACCACACCCCTCACAAACGCCTCCCTCCCCACGCCCACATTCGCCACAGGACTCCTAACACTCCCCACCCCCCTGCCCGCCATCCACCCGCCCGCAACACCCCTCAACCACACCCCCACCTCCCCCAGCGCCGCGCTCAGCAGCATCGTCCCATGGTGGTAGCTCCGCTGCCGTGTCAGCTTATACGCACTCCCACTCACCTTCCTTGTCCCGTCCGGCGCCTCCCCGCCCAGCTTCTCCTCCGCCACACCCGCCCCCGCAGGAAGCAGTACTATGTCGTGCCGTTTATTAACCACCGCCTCTGCGGCGCCCAGCCGCCGCAGCGCGCGCACCACGACGCGCGCGTGGCGGTCGCGGTCGAACGTGGCGGTCGGCATGGTGACGGAGTAATTGACGTTCCCGAGGTCGTGGAAGACCGTGCCGCCGCCGGAGCGGCGGCGGAGGAGGGTTGGTGCGCTCTCGGTGTTGGAGTGGGAATTGGAGGAGGAGCCCAGGAGGGGCAGGTTTGCCTCGAGCCAGGGGTTCTGGTTGCGGCCGAGGATGATGGAGGGGGTGTTTGTGTAGAGGAGGAGGGCTGTGGTGGAGGGGTGGGAGGCGGTGAGGAGGTGGTGTTCCAGGGAGAGGTTTGTGGCGGGGGTGGTGGAGGTGGAGAGGTAGATTTGGAGGCGGGTGGTGGTGGGGAGGAGGGTGCGGAGGGTGCTGAGGGTGCTGAGGGTGCTGAGGGTGCGGGTGGGGGGGCGGTGAAGGAGGCGGAGGAGGGGGCCTCGTGAGGGGGACATTGTTGCTGGTTGGAATTTGGCGGGGGTGGAGGTGGAGGTTTGTGGGGTCGGGAGTGTCGTGGAGGATTCGAAGTATACATATATCCCAGAAACTAAAGCCTCGAGCCTAGCTAACTCAGCAGCATATATATAACAGGCACAATATTACTCGGTGCCCCACCCCCAGCGCAGAGTACTTCGGCCAAACAACGACACCAATTGAAGCACCAATCCCAAAATCACCAACACCTTATATTATAAACCATCCCAAGATCCCGTCTGCAGATCTGTTGCAATTGTCCGCGCTTAAACAGCCGCCATTTCCGGGTAACCATTGGCACCGAGTGATCGGGCATGATCTCACGGAATCGGTGTAGTTGGTTGGAGGAAATTGAAATTAGGTGCGTTCCTGAGGTTTTAGTAAGGGGCCGAGTTTTAGTGCTTGCGTGGCTGGCTGCATGCACTGGTTCTGTGGGGCTGGGGCTGATGTCCGTATGGAGATCTAGAGTTAGTGAGGCCGGCCGGTATTGGAAGTTTAAGAATGATCAACTAGCACTGGTAGTTTAAGAGTGGGTTACATTAATCGGTCAACCGATCGAAAATAACGATGCTCCGGATGTAAGAGGAAAGGTAAATGTCTAATGGAAATCATAACTTTCCTGCATGGAAAACAAAAGTTTTAATTCGGTAACCCTGACTCTAATTACACACCGCGCCCTCACTACTGAAGTCAGATAACTGCATACGATATATATTGCATGGAACAGTAGGATTGAGAGCACTAACACACGCTCTAGAATGTAGAGCCAAGTTACGGAAAGGACCCTTGAGTAGAGTAGTAATAAATACATCGTGATCGACATAAAACGTAAATTACCTACTTGACTTTTACCATTTTTGCTCCAACCGTTGATCAAATTGATACTACCAGCACTGATCACCGGTGTATTTTGTCTGTATAATAGACACGAAAAATACAGTTTTTCCGTATCAACCATAAATAAAAAAAGGCAAAAAAATAAGAACAAAAAGTACTGCAGATTTCGCCGGACCGAAATCTACTACTCCCACCCCTGGATTGAACCGTGGACCTTCTATAGACGTTCAAAGGCCAGGCACAACCTCTCGGTGTTCCGGGGGGGCGAGTGTTAGCCATTAGACCACTCGCCCATGTGTGCTCTTATCTGGCAATGTTACTTGGCACGATGCCAAGACTACCAAAGGCGCCAAGGATAACTGTTGGGTGTCTAGCCCGGTTAGGCGGAGTAGCGTATTAGATAATATTAGTAGAATCGTATCACCTGGATAATGTTCAGGTGAGGATCTCTTTACGGGGGGATAGATTTTTCTAATATCTTATGACAAATATCTAGATCTCGGGAGTGGTGAAGATAACTTGGCTGGTAGAAATCCCTATTCATATCGGAATATTCGAATGCCACTGTCTTATATTATATTAGTCTGAGACTGTACCCGGTTTAAGTAAAGACGCGTTGAGATTCACTTCATATGATGCATCTATATGAATTAATAAAAGTCTGTAAACGTCTTGCAAAACCATACCTTATTACCATACCAAGCCTAGGAAATGATATCTACCTCTATGTATAGCTACATGTAGCTATTACAGGATTCGTTGGCTCCGGACTAAATCTATGTTCCCGCATATCGATATATCATTGACGACGTTCGAACCCTCTAAAAGTCTGTAATGGAAGCTACATACACAATCAATTACTGCAATTTCTCTTTATATATCTCTCTAGGTTATGAGCCCGGGGACCAACAACTACACAAACAACGATTCTCACTCTAAACCACACACAACTATCAAGTACACTTTACTATTTACAAGCTAGCATTCGATGAGTTTGCAAATGTGGAAATGATGATAAAGTGTTGTTTGTGTAGTTGTTAATCCACGTGCTCATGTAAGAAATTGTAGTAATTGATCGTGTTGATTGTTGATAGCTAAGGGGGATTAGACCCCGCATTTATACTAAGTTGTGGAACAGATGTATAAACTAAAGAGACGTATGATAAATGCTATGACTAGTACGAAATAATGACCCATAGAACCCTGTCTCGTCAACTGGGTGATTCGGTAATGAAATCCTCCGCTAGGATTATCAATGACAGATTAATTAGACCTCCAAGTTATATAGTGCAAAGCCACGGAAAGTGAACACTGCTTATATTCATATATTTTCTTATAATCACATAAATAAAGACCGGAATCCTTATATCATGTAAAGGTCCAAAAGAAAATAACCCAAGACCAAGGAAATATCCCGTGAGCCCAATGATCCATCCAACATGCATCCGATTTCCGAACCAAAAATGCAAATGAAAGCCCTTGCACCGCTACAAACACCATAAAAAAAAAAAAAGAAAACATATGTACGCCCCATCCTTAACAGCCAGAATTTTAAACAAAGTCGTATCCTCTCTTTTCGTTTTCCCACAGTGCCTATTCCCCCTGCCATACACGCATCACATAACCGATCTCCCATCAGCTCATGATAAAATCCCTCTTTTCGTCCCATTTTTCGCCGTACTGCTCTGCAATGTCTAACACCTCCTTCCTCAGCACCCTACCCACATCCAAGAGCCTAGCCCATTGTTCTTGATTGAATCCGCGGCTTTCATATAACTTCCGCTGTCGGTTCTCGCTCGTGGTTGGTCCGAACGTTCCAAAATATAGCCATGAAGCTACCGTCGTCCAAAGAGCAGCGAATATCACATTCGGGGCCACACTCCACTGTCCTGGTGTTAGCACCATCCCATAACCAAAATTAAAACCAGGAAAACACACCAAGAAGCCACTGTTAAGCATAAGAGAATAAACGCCCACCAAACACCCCACCATCCCAGCTATCGCCATATTCACTCTATTTCTCAAAGCATTATCGCACTGCTCTCGTAGCCTTCCCATAATCTCGATCTCCTTAGTCGTTTTTCTCAACTGATCCCTAGTGGTCTGACTGCGTTCCAGAAACGAAGGGACAGAGATAACTATATTCTCCGCGTCTTCAATTTCTATTATAAACTCTTTTTCCCTTGCTGCATCTTTTACGAAATTTCCAACTTCAATAGATGAGCCCCATCGGGTAGATCCACGTCCAATAGGACCAATACTACTATGTTCAGGTGCTTTGAATGTAACTCTTGGTGCCTTAGATGGGTCGGATGCGAGGGGTGGTAGCTCGGCTTGGATGAGTTTCGAAAGAGCTGATAAGGTATTCTTGGGGTTGACTAGCAGAACAACGTATTCATTATTGTGAACGGGGAGCTTCAGCGTGATGAGAGGTGCGGCAATGAGTTCTCCTGAGATGACAGTTAGTAGAGAGCTAGACGCAAACAAGCAGGGTGGAAGTACCTTTAACATTAATGCTTAGGGTCTTTTGAGGATATAGCGGCAACTGTTCTTTTTCAGGGGTTTCCACTGATATTGATGCTGATTTCTCTTCTTTCTTTTCATCCATTTTCACCACCTTCCCACTACCTCCATCCGCCCCATCTTTATCTTTAACCCTACATTCAACATCCTTCTTTTCTCCAGCTCTTTTTTTCAGTGCGCTCGAGTGATTTATCTTTCCTCTCGCCTTTGATCCACCAGCACTTGCAAATAAAAACGAGTTCTGAAACTGTGCACTCGGACTAGTCCCACCACGACCTCCAGACCCACTTTGCAGTAATCGATGCACTAATGACTGCGATACTGAAGACCGTAATATTTGTCGAGTTGGTTGGGATGGAAGAGCTCCAGTTGCTGAAGAAGGATGCTGTGAAGAGCGGAGGAGTACTCGCGGGTTCATATTAACTGTTTATTTGAGCGTGTGGATGAAGTTTTTATCGTATGGATAGATGGCACCTTTTGAAGTGTTGAGAGTTTGGAATAGTGAATGATTCGAAACGAAAGACGATTTTGTTGGGGACGCCTTTTTTCTAGTTGAGTTTCAAATTCATACAGTGCAAAACAAAAAGAACCAAGACCCCGCGGACAGAGGGAAGAGGGGTTCTGTAGAAAAATAGTTCACTGGTTCTATAGAGGGAAAGTGGGGAAGTTTATAGAAATCACCTATCAGATCATATCGTACCGAAAAAGTTTGGTCCCAAACTGCCCTTGCCTTATCCCATGCAAAGAATGGACTTTCATGATCAACGGCCGGTGTGAAAAAAGACGGAACGGAACGACACTAGCTACATAGCAAGTTCAGAAAATTGGACGTGTCCGTCCCTCCATGGTGGTACGTGCAGTTGTAGTGGGGTGGTTGTTGCGGCTGGGCTGTCAGCATATCATTGGCCGAAGGGTGTGGGGTAGCTAGGCGGAATTAGCAACATCAAGTGTATGTAGAATATCTAGCTTCAACACACGTAAAAGAAAAATAAGAAGCCTCGAATTAATAAAACATTCAGGAATGTTTTATCCGCCCACATTTGATAAACGCTCCAAAACGGTCAGCCGTTTTAAGAATCTGCCCAAACACATGTAGGACCGACTGAAAAAGGAAATCTGATCAAGCATAGGATCGTCCGATAGGTAGCTTCAAGGTGTTTTGCATATGGACTAAAAGCGCTTCCAATGAGCTATGCTCGTTAATAAGGGCGAAACAGCAGAAGGATCTTCGTACCGTACTTTATGTACCGTATCTCACTCAGTTTCACTAAGGGTCCTTTTTGTAGATTATGCACAAGTACATGTACTCTAAATATGTACGGTAGATCCTTCCAATGAGCGACCTTGAATGAGGTTTCGGTGAAGTACAAGAACACAAACTCGAATAGGGAGGCGGTACTCTTTAACCGAAACAAATTCAAACTCTTTGCTCCAATTCGGCCGTTGAAAGATATGATGGCGCAAGACGGCACGCGAGGGCCATAGGTTACGTACTAGTTGAAAGGAATACTTGCCAACTCAATATTTAATTGAGTGACTAGTTCAAATGATCCTCATGTTTTTTCAAAGCGTATGTTTCTAACCAGCTCGTTCGATAGCCCCGGTTTTTCTGATCAACTGATCAGTCTTTAAACAATCTTCGGAGACTTTTCTTATCGATAAACTGATCTGCAGAAATGCGAGGTTGCTCAGACCATCAACCCAAATAATTCCATTACAACATTATTCAATATTCGTCTTGACTCGATATAATAAATCCACATGCCGTAGGAGGGGAACAAGGTAGGACCGGATTTTCAAACAGTCGTGTACTTTCTGATTGACGAATAATGTTGAATATTATTATTTGCGCAAGTTGTGAGAGGCCTGAGTTTGCGGCAATTTGGACAAATCAGAGAAAAGGTATCCAGGCAAGTGGCCAATACAGTAATCAGAAGTTCATCAGACAAAGAACCCTAGAAAGCTCTTTGTTGTGAATCATATCAGTACGTGAAAATATGATCAACCACCTCGCCTTTGCACATCATAATCTCATACCAGGCATTGGTAAAATATCTTCTCGTTGTTCTCGAGGGATAGGAGCCAGTAGATGGATCCATGGGTGAAAATGTAAAGAGTTAAGTATTGAGATTAACTCCTAACTCTCTATCACAATTGAAGCGAAGGGACGGTCCTCGGGCCCTCAGCGAATTTTCAGCGAGAATCAGTGCAGATCCTTATAGTTGTCTCAAGCTCCAGCGTATGAGACTTTCATCAGCTGGTCAGCATTTCCTCCGAAGCTATCTCTTATCTATCAAAATGGGAGGTTGCTCGACGTACCGAGATGATAATACCTAGTGTCCGGCTGTAGTCGATGTGCATGCAGTTCTGCACATGCGTTTTTAGCTCCTCTCGGGGAACGGTGGTCCCGAAGAATGGTGAACCACGCAAGGGAGAAAATACGATGAATTTAAAGGCGTTACACCGTCTTTAGCCGCGGCACGTGTTTTGCGGGATCTAAAGTTGAAACATACGCTGACTAGGTGGTTCAAAGTTTAAGACACCTCATCCCTCGAGATGGTAACTTCGACGTCTAGTGTGACAAATTTCTGGAAAAGTTTATTTCTGCTTGTGTATCCTAAAGATAAGGGATATTTATGGTTTAGGGCTCTATACATGTAGTGAGCCAAGCTAGCGGCATTTTGAAACTTTAAGGATATGCCGGATTTTTCTGCAAACCATTAACGAGTTATTTCTCATGATGCAACCTAAATAATAACATGCATTGACTCCTCTAAGCCTCATAATGTAATCAACTTCAATCTCTACGCCCACAGCCAAATCTCCACCCTAAGGTCCTATGATCTCAGCTCTGTCTTCTAGAGCTTTCAACTCCACGCCTTGGTACAGTAGAGCAAAGTCTCCTCTGTCTTTCTCACACTAGAACACTCTATTTTAACTTTTGTTGATTAGTATTCTGCAGTCTCTCCCAGTTGATCATCCAATCTAAGCTACTGCTACGGCAAGCACCTTGGTAATTCGGAGGATAGCACACTTCACCATCGCTTTGGCCAAAACACTAGTAGGGTCTTACTTAGCCCTGGGGATTTCACCAAATCCTGCTGGAAATGTTTCTCGCCTAACCCCGGTATTTGTGAATATCACGACAGGTTTACCCCGCCTAATGGATCATCCCATGGTCATCCGGGAAACAAGCTGAGCTTCAAGTTATCTAATTATTTTACCCAAAAGAGCAACACCCCCGGCCTAGTGGGATATGGATCCGATTTTCAGAGTACTCGTATGCATTGAATCTGTGGATATCTTCGCGAGGAGTAAGACACATTCAAATGGTTCATTTTGATGTTGTCAAGTAGTATCAGTGCCCGCACTTTGAATTCTCGTTGTAGTAGTCGTTAAGTAGTACTAGCTTCGGGCGCTCTCGCGGTCTTCGTTTTCGCCTTCTACCGCTGGGAGATGAGAGGGTTCATGTATGCGGCTGCATACATACCCCGGATATACCCCAATTCCCATGTCTCCACATGCTGCTGCTGATGACCACGACGTCAATGGAGATGGCGGTAGAGTGGTAAGACGTCAACTTAGAGCTCGGCCTGCGGCTGGCAATGGCGGAGGAGGGATGATGTAAGTGGCGCTATTGGACCAAACGATGCTTAGCTCGAGAGCTTGTTTGTCGCATCACCAAGAAATCTAGACAGCTTAAGCTTCATCTTGAGCTTTCGCATGCTGTAGGGACTCCAAATGCGAAAAGCGCTGCCACTCTATGCCGAACGTTTCCGACACCGGGAATAGCGGGTCTATCTCTGCATCTATGAAGTGTGACACAGAGGCGATAATATAAGGGTTTATGTCGAGTAATCATCACTACAATAAAAGAAGTGCACACTTGAGACAGGACGAAGGACTTCTTCCTTAACTTTCTTTCTTCCACCTACGCCTCTGTAATCAGGAGAAACAGCCGTTCCCAAATACCCACCCCCAGTAGAAATTTAGAGTAGGCTTCCCTGCGCATCCGCCAGTATATATCCATCTATCGATAAGAAAAACAGAGCTCTGCCGCATGTCCCTACCACAACCGGCACACCCATCCTGCAGGCACCGCGCTTCTCCTCGAATTCTTCCAACTTCACCCGACAGAGAAGAAACAGCACCCACCTGAAGTAGAGCGTACCAGCCAGTGGTCAGGGTGGTCCCCCGGGAACAGCAGCAATACGGACCACGAGGGCCAGAACGATGAGCTGGTAGGATGGAGTGAGTCCCAGCGAATAGCATTAGCCAGCGAGGCCTGAAAAGAAAAGAAAAAAACACAGAGAAAAGAAGGGTAAAGAATTGATCAGAAGGCGTCAATAAAAAGGAAAACCACACACCGACTACTCTCTCCCTCCTCGATCTAGAGTAGCAGCAGCACCAGCACCACTACTACGTACAGCCTCCTTCTTTCCCCTCCCCCCCACTCTGGTTCCGCTGGGTAATTTTGATAGCAAATTGCCATTACCATTACAACTACCACCACTACCTCACGTACACACACACATTCCCACAAGTCGGCATCCGCTCGGCAAGCAAGCAGGCAGGCAGAAAATCTCTTCTTTCGCACATCCTAAACACTTCTTACCCCGTCGTCATCACGCACTCTCTGTCTCTACTGGCACATCTAGCTAGTTAGTTATCGCAGGATCGAAACAATAGTGATATAATAGCAACAGCAACCCCCCCCCAACCCCAACGGCAGCTTATGTATTGGGCCAGTTCCGAATCCCAGCCGCCGCCGCCCCCGCCGCAGCCAACATACGTCGAGGAGCGGATCCCGATTCTCGCGCGTAGGCGCAGCAGCGGGGAGATTGAAGTCCTGCGATGGTGCTCGCGGGCTAGGCCTCGCATCAATACGAATACTACCTCGGATTCGAGGCCAGTGAATGCAAGCCCGCTGAGCGCGGTAGCGAGCTATAGTAACAGCGAGAGCGGGAGCGTCATTACCACAAGTACCACCGCTGCGCGGAGGAATTTATCGCTCCCATGGACGAATCGGCGCTTGTTACCCGAGTACACGGCGCCTGTATCGCCAGCATGGAGCACAACGTCTAGTAGCGACGACGAGAGCTCTGATGAGGAGGAGGATGATGGTGGTAGCTATGGGACGTTTGGTCCTAATTACAATACCTTCAGCAGTAGTAGCACCTACTGCAACGATACTCCAGGCAGCAGCACTGGAGGCGACGAGGGGAACGACAGCATCTTTCTTGATAGCGAAAACGTGATGCATCCTTCCGATAATCAAATTCCCTGGCTGTCTCTACCGCATAGGTCGCAGCTCCTAATATTGGCACTTTGCCAACTTTCAGAACAACTAGTACAGAGTTCTGTGATCTCATATCTCTACTACTACCTCTCCTCTCTTTACACGCTGGACCATCTCCCTCCCACCCCGGGAATGATCGCGGCGCAGGCTGGTATGCTCGCCTCAAATTTCTTGCTTTTCCAGGTCCCTGTTAGTACCTTCTGGGACCGCATGTCAGACCGTATCGGCCGCAAGCCATGTGTCCTTATCGGCCTCGCCGGGATCACAGTATCAACTCTCGGGTTCGGCTTTAGCGAGAGCATGGGGGCAGCGGTATTCTGGAGCATCCTCGGAGGTGCACTAAGTGGTAATATGGGTGTGCTAAGGACTATGGTCACGGAGACTTTTGACGAGGACAGGTATCAGAGCCGCGCATTATTAATGTTTCCCATGTCCCAAAATGTGGGGATTGTTGCTGGAGCACTTATGGGCGGACTATTAGCGGATCCGGCGGGGACGTGGCCAGGCGTTTGGGGTGGCATTGGATGGGCAACGAGGTGGAAGTTTGCCCTACCGAACATGATGAGTGCTGGGATTCTAGCAGTTAGCTGGATCCTAGTGTTTTTGTTCCTCAAGGAAACACAGGAGAAGAGGAAATCGAGAAGGGACTGGGGCATCGAGGTTAGAAGAACGGTCCAAGGACGGATCAGAAAGGTATACGGGAGCTTCAAAGGCAAAGGAAAGCACCTCGCAACGTCCAACGACGATCTCAAGGCCGACTACACAACTCACACCATCCCCATCCCGGACGACGAAGAGTCCGCCCTCCCCTCCTCTTCCGCCTCCTCCTCGTCCTTCGCAAAACCTACCACTTCACCACCTTTCCGCGCTACTCTTACCCTCATTGCCTTGACTCTCCACACCTCGGCCTTCCCTCTCCTGCTCGTCATGTTCCTCTCCACCCCGCGCCCAACAGGCCTTGACCTTCCCGCCTCCACTGTTGGCCTCGCAATAGCATACATGGGCCTCGTCGCACTCGCCACACAGATCCTCCAGTACCCACGTCTTAGTCCCCGCTATGTGTGCTGTCTTGTCCCGCTTGGGTACCTCCTCATGCCGGTACTACCGTACCTATCTGCCAGTGGAGCGGTGGTGGCACTGGGGCTTCAGGCTGCGGGAGTCATGTTGGCAAGAAACGTAAAGGTCAGTGAGGCACTACTGTGTGCTCGTGGGGTTTCCGTGGCAAGCGTAGCCGGTCCAGTGTTTTGTGCGTGTGTCTATGCGCTGTGTGGCGGCGGTGTGTGGTGGGTGATGGCTGTGTTGACTGCAGCTGGGGCATGGAGTGCAATGTTTGCGAAGGTGTCTGGAGAGATGGGAGAAGATGAAGAGGAAAATAGAAAGTAGAGGAAGAATAATAGGCTAAATATCATTTGAAAAACCTGGAGTTTTTGGGGGCATGGCTGGCAGGAGGAAAACGGAGGGGAAAAGTTGATTTTGGGTGTTATTGTTTTTGTTTTTTGTGTGTGGAGTTGATTTCTTTTTTCCCCTCTTGGTTGTTTTTTTATCTTTTTTTGTTGCTCTTCTTATTTATCTATTTATATTAATACCCCCCCCCCCCTCTCTTTCATCTTATATCTTGGATCAGTGTTATTATTCTCGTGTGGAAGATTATATTTCTACAGGGCGATCATGGTGTATCACTCGGGTTCTTGTCCGTTAGTAGGTATTGATTAGTTAGTTTGTTCGTTAGTTAGCTAGATTGATGGTGGAGGATTGAAAGTATCGAATTCTGCATTGCTATCTCTGTTATGCAATTTTATTGTGAGTTAGCCTATGATTACCAGTGGTAAAGGTTGTAATCATAGTTTATCACTCGCTGTGGAAAGCACTGTGTTTGGCGCGGTGTCGGAGAGCCCGACGTACTGGAGGGTAGTATTATGCTGAAATGGCAAGTTAAGGGTACTTCACCTCTTGGCCCGCTATCTGTCTTTGAGAAGACTGGGGTATGCGTAGTATCTGGCGGCAGAGTATGGTACCGACGAATCTGAACTCCCAGATATTCGGCCACACCCAGGGGCTAGAAAAGAAAAGCGTGCTCAAGAGATCAGTGGTAGAAAAGGAAAGCAAATCCTGTGAACCCTCTGGCCCGGTATAGGTTGGTTATAGCATCAGAACAGTGTGAGAAGACTAGGAACAGGCTTCCCCGCTGCATATATCAGTGGGTGGGTAGGCCTTGTGAACAAAACCCAAACACCACGGCGGTTGATGGTCCTGATGGTGTTGAATGATGACGAGGGTGGGGGGTGGGGGATGTATTAATGGGCACGCGCAGCTTAGTGTGTTTTCCCCGGACTTATCATATACTCCTGGACAGTGATCACATTTACTTTCACTTAATCTAATGCTGGTTGTTGATGCATGATTGGGTTTTGTCGTCAAAGCGAAGTTTTCCCCGAACGGTTCTATAGTAGACAGGGCCATTGCCCGCTTGAATTCAGATTCCAAGTAACAGCCTATAACATAGTTTTTGAGGAAATAAAAAAAGCACATCTCAATTTGAAACATAGAATATCACTCGATATCCTTCACCACGCTAGCTAACTATCGTACAAAAAGTCCTCTCCTCGCCTCCCGTTCCCCTAATCCAACTCCTTCACCACTGCCTCCAAAATCTCCTCCGAGTTCCTCCATCTCCTCCTCGGGTCTTTAGCCACCCTCTGCCACACCTCACCATGTCTTGGCTCGGTGATGCTCAGCTTCGCTAACACATCGCCCTTCTTGTCATCCTCGCCGTGCATGCTGAGGAACTTCCAGTACCACGCCCACGTATCACCCCTATCTGGGTCAACCAGGATCGCCTTCTCGAACCAACTACCCGCCTTCGAGAGCTTCCGCTCCGCCCAGAAATTACGTGCTACAGCTACATACAGTGTTGCGTCATTACCCACCTTCTCGATGGCCTCAACGAGACGCGGCCGCCTGTGCGTGCGTGCCTCGAGGTGCCAGATGGACTCTGCCCAGAGGAGACCGGAGTGGGCGCATTCTTGCAGCGCCTGCGACATGAGTTTTTTGGCCTGTGTGATGTTTCCGGCGCGGCGCTCGACACGGACAGACTCGCACCAGAGCTCGGGGCACTTGGGCACCGCGAGGCGTGCCCTATCGAGGACGGATCTAGCGCGGACTAGCACTCCCGCTTTTTCCTCGAGGCGGGAGAGGAGCAGCCATAGTGGTATTGACTTTGGGCATGCCTTGGTACCGGCGTTGTAGGCCTCGCGCGCAGGGGGGATCTTGTTGAGCTCGTATTCGTAGATTTGGCCCTTCATCATCCAGAGCTTGTCCGCCTTGGGGTATAGTTGGAGGGCTTCGCCCACTAGAGAGAGGGCGGCGTCCGTGTCGCCTTGTTGCCGTTCGAATGCTACTGATTTAATCCAGACGCGGTCCGTACCAGCCTCGCGGCGGGCCGTGGCAAGGAGGTCACGTGCGGCGGCATTCTGCTCGTTCTCGGCTTCGAGCTTGACGGCAGCAAGCCAAATGTCTTCGTTGTTGGGGTTCTGCTTGAAGGCCTTTCCGAGCACGATACGTGCGCCGTCAATATCACCAGATTGCCATTTTTCCTTCGCGAGCATCATCCAGAGAACCTCACTCTTAGGACAGGCTTCGACGGCCTTCTCGAGGAGGTTCCAGAGTGCTTTTTTTGTGCCGTGGTTCTTCTCAAGGTCGGCAGCAGACCGCCAGATTGATTTTTTGGTATAGAAGACGCGGAGAGCATATGCGTAGATTGCGCGGGCAGTTTCGTACTTTCCGCGTGAGATGGAAACGTCGGCGTCGTCCATCCAGATCTTTTTGCGGTCGTCGTCTTCCTCAAGTTGCCACCCGAGTGTTTCGCGGATGATGGCCTGGCAAGTTTCGACGGCGCCTTCTTCCTCACAACGTTCTGCCTCCTTAATCCAGTCCTCACGGGAGGGCATCGCCTCCGCGCGGGCGAGGGCTTGCACGGCACGCTTCATGACATTGATCTTTGCGGCATTACCTTGTTGCTCTTGAAGGCGTGCAGCAGCGAGCCAAATCTCGTGGGATGTGGGGATGGCTTTACGGGCTTTGTTAAGTACAGCTTGCGCATTCTCAAAAGTCTCGAGACGGGCGAGGGCTAGCCAGAGCTCGACAGACAGGGGGACAAGCTCAACAGCACGGGCGAGAAGAATCTTGGCGTCGTTGGGGTCCTCCTCTAGTTTAACGGCCTCTTTCCAGAGAACTACAGACTGTGGGATGATGTCGAGGGCTTTACGGACTACTCGTTTTTTGGCACGGAGGTCTACTTCAAGCTCCATTGCTTCGACCCATAGTTTGACAGATTTTGGATTATGGCGGACTGCTTCTGCGACGATTACCTTGGCATTTGGCGCGTCATTCAGTCGCATTGATTCTAGCCATACGTCTTCGTTCTTGGGACAATGTTCACAGCCTCTGGCGATGAGATTACGGGCTTGGACAATCTTCCCGGCGACTTCCTCTAGACGGGCGGCAGCGATCCAACCGGGGCCATGCTTAGGGTTGGTCTTGATGACGGATTGGAGGAGCTCGCGGACTCGCTTGATGTCACCGACCTGTTCGGCGGTCTGAGTAGTGCTGCGGTTAAGGGATGTCAGGTAGCCCTTGGGGTCGATATTTGTTGCGCCGGTTGCAGAGTCGCCTCCGGAGCGATCAAGACGGGCTTCAAGGACCTTTGTCTTTGCGCGACCAATGTCGATGAAATTCGTCATCGTGCCGTCGGCAGTGTCGGAAGAAACGTTCGCACCGCCATCATCCTGGACCGAAGTCTCAAATTGTCCGGTTCCGGCGGCGTTGGCGAGAACCGAGTCGGGGGTGGGGTAGAACTTCTGGCGCATCGCTTGTCGTGCTCGTCGGTTTCTTCCTGTTAGATCTCCGACTTCGGGGAGGTTCGCCCAGTCGTCATCTGTGAGTGTTTCGAGTCCTCGTTTTAGGTCCGCAAATTGGTGTTGGATCTTTGGGTTCTTGCGTTCGTATTCCTCGCGCTCGGCCTTTTCGCGGGCTTCCCTATATGATGACGGAGAGGTCGGCAAAACTATCTCATATAAACCATGACGATAAACCATGTGTCCTAGAAATAAAGAAAGAAGAGAATACGATGGGCATAGTTTCAAGGAATAAGGAGACGGGGGTGTTATATACCTTCGTGTTTTCCGCCGTCTTTCCATCTTTTCGTCTACTGCTTGGTATATCCTATCTGCCTCATCGTCGTCCTCATCATAGGCCCCACCGGCAAACAGTCCAACTTCGTTCTCGGGGTCTTGATACCGGTCATCGTCGTCATCATCGTCGTCTTTCTTTTTATCTGCACCCTGTAGTATCGCGGTATTGTTAACCAGCTGATGCTGAGTGGCCGGGGGGAAGTGGGGGGGATAACTAACATAAGCTGTAGGAGCAGGCTGTCCTAGGGCCTCTGCTCTCCTAGCAAGGGCAGCCTTGATGGCCTCTTCTGAGGGACCTTCACGCGCTGGACCGATATCAGACCGTGTTGTGAACCCTGTAGCACCACGCCCAAGACCAGCGACGTAGTTCGCCGGGGCAGGCTCGTCCAAGAAATTTCGTTTGAGCATTGGCAGACAGTTGTATGCGTGATGGTCAGATAGCTTCGAGGAGTGTAGTATAAATATAATCTGTTGGACTGTTTAGTAGGGGTATTATAAGGCTGTCTGTGACTGTCCACCTCCCATGCGACCGTCTTATTTCTCTGACTGCGATCGAGCTCCCCTGTTGCATTGAGTTACCCGGCATCCTGTATCGCGATAACGACATACGATTGACGCACTACAATGCTTCCAACCTCTCCCGCCCCCACTTCACAACTGTCCATACAACTCGTTAGTGGACTTATAAACACCCTTACAACAATCTTACACGATGGAATCCATAGAGAAGGAGTATGAGAGGCTCCGCAAGAAATCTAACCTCTCAAAGAGCATTTCAGATGTCGACAAGTGCATCCAGCTCCTCCAGAACGCTAGACAAGCTATAGCTAATGGTAGGGCTTTTGACTTTCTTTCGGCTACTTTAATTTTTTTAAACAACCGCCAGAAAAACAATAATAAGCTCCATACTGATTCTCCTAGACCCATCCTCTGCAAGAGTGAACATTGCGAAGCTCCAGCAAACTGTCCCCGCAGCTCTTGAGAAGATCAAAGATGACGAAAAGGAGATCTATTCTGGCCTCAGCCGCTACGGCCGTGCTCTCGACAAGGTTACTTTTTACTCTTCCCCCCCCCCCCCCCTTATACATACCTACTAATCCCCATAGACCTTCAAAGCAACTACCACCTACTCAACCAACGACTATGACGCACTCTCCTCCCAATCTGACCTCATCAAGCGCGCCATCGCCATGCATCTAATTCGCGAAGGCCAATTCGCCGCGGCTTCAACATTCCGTGAGGAAGCTGGCCCAATCGACATCCCCCCGCACCTCACCACCGAGTTCGCCAAAATGTACGAAATACTCAATTCCATGCGCATACACCGCGACCTCGGCCCCGCCATCGCCTGGGCGCGCTCCAAAGCTACGGAACTAGACCACCGCGGTAGTAACCTTGAGTTTGAGCTCTGTCGTTTGCAGTTCGTTTGGCTATTCTCAGATCAGGCCCAAGACGGGAAAATGAGGGCAATGCGCTATGCGAGGGAAGAGTTTGTAAGGTTTCAGAAGAAACATCTGAGGGATATCGAGAAGCTCATGTGCGCGTTCCTGTTCCCAACGACACTGAAGAGCAGTCCATATGGCGCCCTGTTTGCAGACCCGGAGAAATGCTTTAATGATGTGGCGAATGCATTTACGAAGGAGTTTTGTAGCTTGCTGGGCTTAAGCGCGGAGAGTCCGCTGTATATTGCGGCGACGGCTGGAGCGATTGCGCTTCCAACGCTATTGAAGATGGCGGCAATTATGAAGGATAAGAAGACGGGGTGGAGTACGGTTAATGAGCTTCCTGTACGCCTCCCATTCCCCCGTTGTATGCCCCAATTACTGACAAAGATAGGCCGAAATTGCACTGCCCCCCGGCTACCAATTTCATAGCATTTTTGTGTGTCCAGTATCAAAGGACCAAACTACAGAATCAAACCCTCCCATGATGCTACCGTGTGGCCACGTCATTGCACAGGAGAGCTTGCAGAGGTTGGCGAAGGGTAGCGCTGTGACAATAAAGTGTCCCTATTGTCCGAAGGAGAGCAGTTTGGCACAGGCGATCAGGGTTGTTATTTAGGGCTACTGGGGCATCGGTGTACTGGTTTGGGTTTTTATTTCTGTTTTTTTTTGTTCTTTCGCGCGAGGTTTGTTCTCGAGATTCCCTTCTTTGATACTGGATTTGTGTGACTTTCTCTTCTTGGGGTGTAACTCGGAGTGATTACTTGTTTCTTTTTTTTTTTCTCTTTTTCCCACCGTTTTTTTTTTGTATTTCACTCCCCCTCTCAATCTTTTGGCAAGAACTTACTTCTCGGCTGAACATGATAAGATCGTGTAATCAGATGTTTGATTTTGTTTTTTGTTTGTCTGGTTTGGAGAACGAGGGCCAAGGCATCCCACACTGCGACTGCATATATTCTAGCGAGTGATAATTCATGACGCAAGGGCCGAGGTTAAAGGCAGTTTTTCTTTGATATGATATCCACTCTACCTGCTTAAGAAGTATAGCCTACTAGCACTTGAGTTGCTAGTGGAGTGCGTGTGTGGTTCAGTAGCATGCTTAGTACTTGTAATTTATACGTTGACTAAGAGATACTCATACTAACGCCCACTTGTTATTCTTGGCAAGTATGATTTCCAGGCAAGAATATATACCTATGGGCGAGTGGTCTAGCAGTTCTCTGCGGGACTCGCCTACTGGAATCTGGATACCGATAGGTTGTGCCTGGTCTCTCTATACGGCGCAAGTAAATGAGTAAGTATTTGATTGATTACTTCATTGCCCCGATGAACCACCTGTTTTCACGGCCTTTTACCAAACGCCTTAGTAAAAAATGAGTCAGTAAATGAATCATGAATCCCTTAGTTCAATTGTAGCAGTGGGGGAGATTTGATAAGCTGTCGATGCTGAACCCCCCTCCTATAACAGAGGAATTGGATTTTGTATGAGAGAGATATCTATTATTTGCTAAAAGAGAGATATAACGGGATCTGTTAGTAAAAAAAAAAAAAGGTCACACCAAATTTGCCTTTTTTTTTGGTGGTGGTGGTGGTGGTCAGCCATTTTCGCGACAGCTTACGCCCCCAAAATAACACAGAGTTCTAAATGGATTTAATGTAGACATGATGACCGAAATATAGTCAGAAAAAAAAAATGCTACTTTAATGCATCGCGAAAAAAGACGCCCTGTAAATGCATCACCTGAATCACTCGTGTCATTCACACGCGACGTCCCCGGTCAATCGACCCACCCACCCCACGCACTTCGTGTTGGTGGGTAATGCATCAAATGATTCGTTTACATTGTTAGTAGAGTCTTTTACAGAAGGTCCATGCCACGGTTTAATCCAGGGGTAGGAGTACTGTACTGAATACCTCGGCCGGACGTGATATGAATAAAGCCAGAGAAGCAGCCCCCATTGATCTTCCGCAGTCAGTCCGAGCTATGTCAAGTCTCTCATTTAATCTCTGAGCTTTGTCGGAGGGGCTGAGAAGGATATTTACCTGAGGTCTACGTGTTGTTTATACACTCGTCTAGGATAGTTATATGGCGAGCGAGTGATAATCTATGATGTATCTGGTCATGGTGCATCACTCGTCTGTTTTTTACGCTGGAGTGGATAATAATAATAATAATAATAATGATCTCTCATACTCGCATGCAACCGTAAGTTTAGGGCAACGTTTAAGGGATTACCGTTGTCCTCATTTGAGCAAGTGGTTGGGGAAAACATGCTAGAGTGGAGAGCGAAGGGGGGTTTTGTGGGTTTGGGAGATGTACTCGAAGCCTTGACGGTTTTCGATGCTTTAATCATCTTTATGTGTTTTATCTATCGTTATTCTAGGCTCGGGATTGTCTCAACTAAATAGGTCCTACAAGAAGAGCCGTTAACTCATTGCTAGTATGCAGCAATAAGGATAGTAAATTAATTATAATTTTTAAATCTAAACATAAAATTAGACCGTCGAACACCTTCAACCTCAGTTACTAGAGCGCCCCCTCCACTCTGAACAACCAGATACCAAACCTCCAACACCCCTCCACCTCATCAATGCCGCTCCTCAAACTTCCTCGTCAGCTCCCACCCAAACTTGCTCGGCCGCCCCGGATTATCCAGCATAAACATCCGATACAGCCCCTCCCACCCAATCGTTGCCTCCCCGCCTCCAAACACCACATCCACCAAGTGCAACGTGATACACCCCTTCGCCTTCACCTCAAAGAACTCCTTCATCCCGCCTCTACCCTCCCACCGCAGCGTCACGTTAATCAGTCCCAGCCTTTTCAGCTTGGGGAAGTCCAGTGGCTTATCCCCTGCAACTACCGCGCTACAAAAGTCAAGATCGCCGCAAAAGTAGACGAGTGGACACTCGGGGCTCACGCGTTGGCCGCGGAAGGAGGGATCTGCGTCGGTCTTTTTGCGGGTGTCGAGCCGGGCGTTCTTGGGGTGGGGGTGGAACTTTATGCAGAGGGTTTCGATCCAAGGAGCAAACTCAGCGATGAGGGCGTAGTAGGAACGTTTTACAAGGCCGCGCTGCGCCCGGGACGAGCCGGGCGTGGGAGAGGGGAGCATAATATGCAGGTTGGTAATTGAAGAGCTCCAGTTTCCGATGCTACCATCGCGGCGGGGGATGGAGCGAATGTACCAAAACGCTAGTGGGGTGGAAAGATCTAGCTGGAAAGAGAAGAGGCGTGAGGGCTCTGAGAGTCGGCGTAGCTCGTCGAGGTCGACTGGTGGTGGTGGAGGACCTTCCGGAAGTGGGACACCAAGATGGCTCAAGATCTGCTCCCGCTTTGAAGGTGACTCGGCGAGGTCAATGAGAAACTCGAGTCTTTTTAAAAGCTTCCTGCGTGGCTCTTGCCTTTTTAGCTTGTTAATTTGGTCTATTGACCTCTGCCATGCGGGCGTGAAGGGGTCTATATTCGCTACGCCTGCGGAAAGACGGATGATATCTTCTTTAAGGATAGATTCAGAGATCTCCAGACATGATATTAATTGCTCCTTGGTGGATCTAGTTAATGCAGAAAGTTGCCTCTGAAATTCAGGCAATACCCGGGGGAAGCCAGGGAGGGACATGAGCCACTTCTGGAGCTGTGGCCGGCATACTCGTTGTTCTGCACCGACCGAAACGTCTCTAAACAATTGTGAGAATTCTTCGAGTTTGAGAGCATGCGCGAGGTATGCAATCTCCTCCAAATGAGTCTGCGGAAACCTAACAATCTCCGCATAGGGGCGATTTATAATAGTATCATGAATGAGCAGGTCCTCTTCAAGCTTGATACGCCGCTGAATGCGGTTCGTATGCGCCTCTTCAATCTGTGCCCGCAGGAAGATGAGTGCCTGACACACTAGCGTGAGACCCCAGTTGTCCTCGGGATCCGAGTCTGAAGTGGAGAGTACCTGGTCCCCAATCCACAGACACGTCAAGTTAGGCATGCTCTCCAAGATCTTCCTAAAGAGACCGCCTTCGAAATGTTTGAACACCCCTGGTAGCATTGGAGTGCCATCTTGCGCTGATCTGTATCCTCCCGCGCGAATCTCCCCAGTCTTCCTGTCCCTGAACACGATCTTCTGCCCCAACTTACATGGGACGATGAGTGTGATTATCAACCGGTTAGTGATACTATTTCCTAGCCGTCCAAGTGCGGCGAGCCTCCCGGGTGCAAAGACACGATAGTCGTCGGTAAGGCGAATCCTAAGATTAATCTCGCGGAAGAAGCGGTGCTCTTGGGTTTTAATCCATGCACGAAAGATACGAGAGACGAGCCGCAGCGTGAGGAGCGTCCGGTTGTCTGCAAAACGAAAGATTAGGAGACGGGGGACACGATGCGCGCCTTTGATCGTTGTGCGGGGATTGTAGGGACTAAACGTCATGAGGCGTTCGAAAGAATCCATTGGCATCTTGGCGGCCGAGTGATTTTTGGTGAACAAGTGTTATGTTGTGGGCGTGCTCGAGATAGGAGGGCTGGCCAGATGTAATGGGTGGTGATGGCTGTTGTGAGGTCAAGAGGATGGAGGTTACCGTAGGAGGATAGAAGGGGATACCTGCGATGATAAGCTCTGCCCGGGGAAGCACGCGCACATACTTGCAATACGGGCACAACAGCCAGACAATATGTACGCAGCCGGATATCAGCCTTGTACCCACACGTGCACCCCCCCCCCCCCCCCCCCCACGGCATCAGACCTGGTTCATGTGGACAGCGCAAATGAAGTGATTGGTAGCATATATCGGCTGACACACAGTGTATAACTTGCAAGTCATTAGAGAGATGGTTGGTGATTATCGAGATGTAAAAAAGGAGACGATTTGAGCAATAAATATTCAAGAGAACAAGGGGACAGATAACGTAGTATGGGCGTCTACTTACGTACTAGTATGCACGCGTGCATGTAGGCTTTTCTTCCATTGAACACAAGAGGGTGGCCAGCGGGTTCGTGGTAGAGTGTGATTGCAGGGTTAGGTGTCCCTCTAGCTCACTTGCCCTCTCTCCCCTAAGTATTACTTCCCGGCCTTTGACAGTTGTGTGGGCGAGGTAGTCTAGTGGTAGACACCTCGTCTTGCTACACCGTGTGGGTTGAGCCACCATGACCGTTCGGAGGTTATGGGTTTAACTCCGGGGGTGGGAGTAACTGGAGTGTACGGCATGTAACGCGAATTAGGGCCTATATAGCCCGTTACATTCCGTACACCCCAGACATTACTTTTTGTGTATTTATTGCCTTTTTTTTTTTTTAAGGGGCCTGAGGGCCTTAGTGGGGGTATGTGTGATATCGATCAGAGCTCTGTAGTCTCCCCCATGGTCAGGGCCGGATGTAGGATTAGGCCCCGGTTTAGCGAAACTTTTCCAGACCATATTCTTTTATAGTATAGTGGATACATATGTATATGTACAGTCGGCTCTACACAGAGGGGGCTGTAAGGGGGATCTGGGTTTTCATCTCCGACACACTCTCTATACAAGTACGTAAGACCCCTAATAAGGCCATGCAGTTCATGTAGCCAGTAAGTGGTCACAACACCGTGTTCGTATCAATAGAGAGACTCCAGTACACCGTGGGTGGAGCAAACATACTGATATATCTTCTAGGCTGTGGGCTCTTTCTTCCCCCACTGCGTGTGCTTCTCTTGGTCAAAAGGGACAGGGCTACATGTATTCATTTTTACTAGAGCAATGCACGGGGGTTTCAAATGACGACAAGGAGGTTAAGATTCGTGGGATAAGATGGCCTAGTGTATTGTTGTCCTAGTCCTAGTGAATGCCATTGCAGAGATACACAGAATGCTCAACCCGGCAGGCACAGGCAGGCACCCTCCAACCAAGTAACGAAGCTTCCCACGCTCGCCAGTCCGATCGAGCAACATCCATCCATCCATTCTCCTCAACGTAAAGTCCCACCACAGCACCCATCACCACTGCACTCTCACACTCACTCTCACACTCACTCTCACACTCACCCTCACACTCACTCTCACTCTCACACTCACTCTCACCGCCGCATCCCGATCACCGCGTCTCACTCGCACCGATCCCTGTGTAACGCTGTGACCTCGTATCCGAACCCACGGCAACCCTAACCCCACACCACTACCCCGCCAGTTCGCGTGTCTCATCCACTCGTCTCTCTCTCGCACACTCTCTCTTCTCAGTTCTCACCCCACACCCCACACCACACACCCCACACCACACACCACACACCACACACAACACA
The DNA here is from genome assembly GCF_020137385.1 of Morchella sextelata. Taxonomy (NCBI): domain Eukaryota; kingdom Fungi; phylum Ascomycota; class Pezizomycetes; order Pezizales; family Morchellaceae; genus Morchella; species Morchella sextelata. Next base: position 2,188,557 of record NW_025408619.1, on the reverse strand, counting down.
CAACACACAACATTTATATCCAACCACAAAGAAAGAAAAGCACAATACCAAGAAACACCTACATAAGAAGAAGCCACCAGCCCACCACCACAACCACCGCCACCACCACCACAACCTCCCCAATTGATGCCCCCGCAGCCTCACATCCGCCGGCGCCCAAAAAAGGTCCTCTTCCCACGCTCCTCCACCACAACCACCACCACCAGAAGACGAACCACCACCACCACCACCACCACCACCACCACCGCTACCATGGCCGAGTCCTCCTCCTCCTTCTCCACCACCACCAACCCCACCCCCGCGGAGAACCTCGACACCCTCCTGAACCCCCTCCGCGTGCAGGAGCTCTCCTCCTCGGACGTCTCGGGCTCAACATCGCCCGTCGTCGCCGCCGACGAAAGCTACTACCCCTACAACCCCGCGAACCCGTACATCCCCCCGGCGCCGCCCGCGCCCCCGCTGTTCACGAAGCCGCCGCTCCTACGCGACGCCCTGACCACGCGGTCGTCGCTGGACCAGGATGCGACGGTCAACTCGTGCATCCGCTTCCTCGGCTACCCCGAGGACCCGTTCCCCATCCTGGACCGCGAGAACCACATCGCGTTCCTCGAGAGCGGGCTCACGAGTAAGCTGCCGGACTACATGGTCGCCTACGACGCCTCGCGCGCGTGGCTGGTGTATTGGTGCCTCTCGGGGCTGGCCTCGCTCGGCGTGGACCTGGCAAAGTACCGCACCCGCGTCATGGATACGCTGCGCCCGCTGCAGAACGAATCGGGCGGCTTCGGCGGCGGGAACGGCCAGATGAGCCACATCACGGCCACCTACGCCGCCGTCCTCGCCCTCTGCCTTGTCTCTTCGCGTGCCACCACCACCCCCGGCGACGACAAGGAGAAGGAGGAGGGGGGGGAGAACGAAGCAGAGGAATCCCCGCTGGACCTCATCGACCGCCGCGCAATGCTGAAATACCTGCACAGCGTCAAGGTGCCCGAAACCGGCGGCTTCCGCGTCGCCATCAACGGCGAGTCCGACGTCCGCGGCTGCTACTGCGCCCTCGTGATCATCACGCTCCTCGGCCTGCCCACGTCCGGCGGCCTCGTGCGCGGGACGCGCGAGTACCTCTCGCGCTGCCAGACGTTCGAGGGCGGCTTCGGCGCCACGCCCGAGGGCAACGAGGCCCACGGCGGCTACGCGTTCTGCGCGCTGGCGGCGCTGTGCATGCTGGGCGAGCCGCGCGAGGTCTTGACGACCTCGCTCGACATGGACAGGCTGATTGCGTGGCTGAGCGCGCGCCAGTATGCGCCGGAGGGCGGGCTGTCGGGCAGGACGAACAAGCTGGTGGATGGCTGCTATAGCACGTGGGTGGGCGGGTGCTGGCCGCTGGTCGAGGCGGCGTGTAATGGCCCGCAGAAGCCTGATGAGCTGGTGGCGGGGGTGGTGGGGAGCTTGTGGAGTCGGGAGGGCCTCGCGCGGTATATCCTTGCGTGCTGCCAGAACATGAAGGGTGGGATGAGGGATAAGCCGAACAAGTACATCCCCCCCCTCCCCTCTTCCCCCCATAACTTGAGACAAAAAAACAACTAACAGAAACCAGGGCACCAGACTTCTACCACACCTGCTATGTCCTCCTCGGCCTCAGCAGCGCACAGCACTACTCCTACTACACCTCCTCCCCCGAGACCCCCTCCGGCCTCGCAGAAGAAAACGAAGATCTCCCCCTGCGATCAGCGTTCACGTGGCGCGTCAGCGAGAAGATCCCGTCGGTGGTCAAGGGCGTGTTCGAGCCCGTCGTCGAGGACATCCCCACATGGCCCGACGACGTCGCGGAGGAGGGCGCGGTCGGCGACAGGTTGAAGGCGCATCATCCGATCTTTAATATCCCGCTGGACTGTGTGGAGGCGGCGGAGAGGTGGGTTGCGGGGAAGGTGGGGTTTTGAAAAGTCCGGTCTGAAAAAAGCGGGGGAGGGGGAGGGGGAGCGTGTGTGTATATAATTATATCCCCCATTCCCCCCTTTTCATTTTTTTTTTTTTTTTTTTTTTTTTTTTTTTTTCGTTTTTCGTATTGTGGCGGGCCGGGTTGTGGGGTGGCGTTCTTTGTGGTTTTTGTTTGGGTGGGCGGGTGGGTGCTGTGTTTGTTCTGTGGTGTCGTCTGGAGGTAGCTAGGTGTGGCAAGTATATTTATCTTGAAGCTCTCGCCTGCCTGCGGGTGGTGTTTCCTACATGCTGTATGTATGTACTTTATGTATTCCCACCCGGCGTCAGTCATGGTCCATCACTCGCAACTCTTGGTGCACTGTGGGATTGATTGATTGATTTGATTGATTGATTGATTAGGTCAATACAAGTAAGTACTTGGTGCACTGTGGGAGATAGTAGCACAGCATGCATGCGTGTACCTACATATTGTTATGCTAGAATGTAGGCACATAAGATATTGTACGCCCGGCTTGATAGATATGCACGCCTACATGTACTTATAGGCACACGCCTAGCCCGTCTGGGTCGCGGGCTGGAATATATACATGCATGTATGTTTTTTTGCAGCCTGGAGGGTGTGTGATTGCAACCGGGAGCGGGCGACGATACAAGTTAGCGTCTCCCCTATGCCCCGCGGGTATCTATATATGCGGGATATCGAATATGGGCAGGGTTTTTTTCTGATGATGGTGATGGCACTAATGACATCGAAATAGAAACAGGAGAATCAATGAAAACCGGCAAATTGTGAGACATATCCGTCAACTCTAAACCGGCCGCCGTGGTTCCCATCCAGTGCTAGGGAGGGCTATTTCGTTTCGTCGTGGGCCCGGGTGTGGGCGAGTGATTTCCTGTGATCCGATATCGTTGCTATTACCTACATGTATGTAGCTGCCATTGGTAGCAGTGCAAGCCCTCGAGATTGGAGGAAGAGGGCGCTGCTGCATAGCGTGTGACTTGGTGAGTTAGGGAGGACGCAAGTGGGTGGGCGAATGGATGCGTGGGTGGGTGAGTAGGTGGTTGAGTGAGATACGTTACATGTATAATAAGTGACCGCGGCCGGCAGCGCCCCCTGTAGCTTCGATCAAAAGGAAGAGTTGTCTGGAGTCTCTTCGAATAATAGAGTGTGGCTTAGTGACCGAACGTCGGGATGGGTTCCTTTGCTAGCTACTGGAAGGGCCACCGCAGGAGGTACTCGTGGTATTTGCTTGTCTCGCCATCTCAGCGGATATAACCTACAGCCACTCAGTAAAAGTGTTCGTGATTTAGTTTTCATGTCAGTGCGCAGTGTGGCGCACCCGTAATGTTGATATAAATGTTGAGATTCAAAACAACGAAAAATATATAATATAGTTCGTGACTATATATAAAAGAAGATAGGTCACTGATCTTATTCTTCATTGATTCCGGGCGCCATTGATCACTGGGAAAGTCTTCTCTTGGGTTTTTTTTTTGATGGTCCGCCACGGTTACCTATGGAGAAATGTCTCACTCCGAAATCGGGATCACGAACACTTTTGCAGAGTGGCTGTAGTATTTTAATTTGCACATGAAGCGTATTCGGGGTGGGGCGGCGGGACGTTTTTGGAGCAAAGTGTATGTAGTCACGCTGGTTTGGTTGCAATAGGTCGAAGAGATATCACCACTTTTGGAGACCTTCTTACTGTAATATCCGTTGCTTAAAAGCTCAACAGAACCTATATATATACAAATATAGCCATAAATTAAGATGGGCAATCTTTGACATAGTCCCGAATCGAAAACTTCGATTCTTGCGGACTGCAGACACTAGGCTCGTCTTGTGCAAAATCCTGTCTCATTTCATTGTTCTGAACGGCGGGTAGGAGAATTTGGACATTTGAGGTATTTTAAAATTTTAATAGGTTGGTCTGAGGCTATCATTCGGGAAAGTCCTCTCAAAATCTATAGCTTTCGGTCTCATGTATATATACTAATATGTGTCAGCCGTGGTCTTGTGGTAAAAGGCTCAAGATCGTTTACCTTAATTCTGCCAATATGTATGTGCTTGATACCGAGTTCCATGAGTTATCGGAGCTTGAGGCTCCACTTTGAGGTAGGTAATCTAAGGTACGGAGGCCTACAAGTTAATGACTTTTGAAGAATGTTTTCCGGATTAGCTCTACCTCGGGCTGCTCCAGAAGTGTGGTCCAAGGCGGCCTATATTATACCCCCCCCTTACGGGGCTGGCGCATCTCGAATCAACCGGAGGTTTTGCAGCGGTCAGGTTACTGGTTATAAGCGTACATGTATATTAACTCATTTTGAACAGGAAGTTATCGGATAGAGATACTCCAAATTACTCCTAATATATGAAATATTCGGCGTGGCACCTTATGCTAGCACAAGTCGTAGATTGATATATCATAACTATTGTCAATTACAGCCAATGTCTCCAGGAATTCAAGGCATACATACATATAACTTGAGACACTCTGGGGTGAGCCCCCTCCCCTCCCCCCTCTCGTGGCAGATACCAGTCTATATGCCCTTCCCACCTTGTCTCAAGCTGCCTCGTGAATCACACAACCTGAGCAGCAGCTCAAGGCCTATACGCGTTCTTTTAATTAAATCGCCGTGACGATCCAAATTATTTGAGTATTAGTACGAATCGAGAGGGAAATTACTACATATGTCATATTCTTTGGTCAAAATATAGCATCTGTGCAAACTGATATTTAGAATTCTGCTTAGAGAACAAGTTCTAAGGGTAAAGCTACATAGTTAAGATTGAAATTACTCTGAACGTGCCGGGGGCCTCGGGATATCACTCAATTTTGATCGAGTAGGGGAAGTTATGCCCTCTACAAGAAGAAGGTACCTGAAGGTCGCGGCCTTTGTTTGATCACCCAATTGATCAGCCTTGTAGGCCACACCAAATTTGATTCTTATCGTCATTGTTACTAGTACCGAAATTAATAATGAGCGTGTCTTCGAGAATCAGATAGGGGTATGATTGTACAGAGGCCTAACATTTTATTCGGACATAGTGGCCTATTCCGACCTATGTGATTGCGGTATTTCTCGAAGACGATATAACTCCTGGAATTAACCCGATAAGAGTGTTTTAAGTGGTTTAAGGTCAGGACAGTTACTTTTAGGACCGTTGTCATGCTTCAAGCTAAAAGGTGGCTAGATTTAAAGTTTTGAGAGAGCACATGTACGTTACAAGTACGTGGTACGTTGCAAGCGGGACACATTGACAACAGAGGTGTGGCCGCACATAGCAATATCATGTTAGCTACACCAAAACTGGCAATTGAATACAGTATCCTTCTTTTCACCACTTCCCTCCTTGGTGAACATCGAAACCCAATAGAGCAAGATACCTTTATAACTGCAATACACGCACCGGATGAATTAATGGATGATTTTAAGGAATTATCTGATTCACATTGACTCCTGTGGCCCAGTTCTCGAGTGATGACTTGTGATTATTCGGTCGATCTGTCAGAAGACATCGTGCATCGGTGCCACGGACAGAGAAGCATTCCGTCCCTCTCTGTAGTACGAAGCTAACTGCAACGGCATCATACCTTAGAGCACTGCCGTCAGACAACTCCGCGAGGGTAAAATATATTTGTGCGAATTTCATGATCGGCATTCCGTCATAGTTACAGCCGGGCTTCTCTACTGGTGTAGCACCAGTTTCAATCAAAACCGTTACCTAAATCGATGGCTCACGGGGTGGACTCCGTTGTAGGCGCCGGCCAACCCACGTGCTGTGCGTCGCACATGTGTTGGGGGTGTTCCGCCTGAGGGTACAGCGTCGTTTCAAAGAGCCTGGGTTAATCGATAGGTCATTAGGAATCGCTAGCTCTGATTGGTATTCAATTATTGAGGTTTGAAATAAAGGTAGCTCGTTACGAGTGGAACTGCAGTACTGAGGCCCCAAATTAAGGCTTTCAGGTGCGATCGATAATACCGGTCTGAAAATACAGACACCTCCTCTATTCTATGGATGACAAAGACGCGGGAAACATAACCCTGAATAGGCAGTTTTGAGTCAAAGAAACATGTGGAGAACACGTGCACATGGAGGGATACCTATGTGATACTAAACGTTTGAGTTTCAAAAGAAGAAACTTGAGTCTACGGGAGAGAAAAAGAATTCTCATTGCTATAAGTAAATGAATCTTCTAAGAGTATAGAGATAGATATATAATAGTAAGTAAACTCCCAACATGTTGAGCTTCAGTACGCGAGTGATTGATCATGATTCCACTGCTCATCACCCCAAAATATAGTAACATACTACTCTATCAGCCAGGTAGGGGGAGAAAAAAATTCCAGGTAGTACATATATCTTCTCTTTTCAGGTGGTAAATAGTTTCCTCGGCAGAAATGTCCATTGGGTTGTGTTTATACATGTATCTTATTACCACTACGTACACACCGTACCTACATGCATCTTATAGACCTATATCTAGCTATATGTGCCTCTTGGACACTCCCCGCCACCGCCACGCGGTAGTTTGATAGTGATGGAACTGAAGGTTTATAAAGTTTCTATATCTAGGTTTATTTGTAACGTTGAGACAAATATTTCCATCCCGGATGTCCAGCTAGGTTCCGTTGATATTGCTCCGCCGCCTGCTTACTTTAAGTTACAGACCCTGTTTCCCGGGTTGCTAGTATCTAGGTAGCTGTTTGACAGCTCTCACTCTCGGAGCAAATTGTCATACTTGAAAGTGGTGTTATACATATGATATTATTACATCTCTAGATCGAAAAAAAAAAAAAAAAAAAAAAAAAATTAAAGCTCAGGCCATTACCGTCATATCATATCATGGTAGATAGAGAAACTACCTCGTTAGTGCGTGCCTAAGCGAAGAATGATGGCTAATCTTCCCACTTCTGACAGTCGAAAAGCACACGTACGTGCGTGCACCCATCGAAGACGCATACCATAACACATTCCCATCCCATCTCTATCCCCAAAACCACCCTGCATTAAGAATATCGATTTAGTAGTGGAAAGGGGGTATCTCTCCCTCCCCACCATAGTACCCCACCTGCAATCCTTGCCTCACAAATCTTGTGTAGCATGTATTATGCACCCCAGGTTGTATGCGAGAGATCATTTGACACCCATCTCGCATGTGAGTGGCTTCGGGTAAACTAGACGAGCTTGTCCGTGGCAACGGGGGCGGAAAATGGTTTTCTGGTATCGCAAATTGGTGTACTAGGTATTTCATATCTGTCCCGTCTTTATTTCGTTCTGTGCGGTTGATCAAGGTTAGAAATACCTACAGTATGATTCCAATGATCTCAAGAAAAAAAATGCAGTAATCTAGGTGCTAGTTGGTCAAAGGGCGTGCTCTAGTAGGTAAGGTAAGGTTTGGTGGCTGCTGAGACAGTGCATATGCTGTTTCGCTTTACGAAGTGAGTCCAAATACGGTGGAGGGTTTGATCTACCGCAGATCCTTAAGACGTTCTTTTGCCTTTAGAATGGCCAGGCACTCCGCCGCTTTGTGCACTAGGTACTTGCCTGGATAAAGGAGAAAATTGCTTGATGAAGCCGGAAATATGAGAATTCTAGATCCCGGAGAACTTGCAGTTTTTGGATTAACAGGTGAATAATTGATATCTCCTATCTTCGCCGCTGGAAGTAACAGGAACAGGAGACACTCGATTCGTTCGCTATGTGAGTGGGTATGTGCTCTGCATCATTACCCAATGATGGTTTCACAGAAGCAGAAGAATTTTTCTTCTCGCCATTCTTCAGCTGGTAGACAGAGAACAAATTGCTTCGAGTCGGAGTTCATCCGATCTTTTGCTCAGGGGAAAGAGCTCTCGAGAGAGTAGAAGGGAACTATGTATGTCCCCTACATGGTTAGAGCCTGCTAGTACGGGGAGGGATCCCTCCTTCGGCAAATTAGGTTGTGGACTTGACCAATTGGAACAAAGGGTAGTTCCTGGAATTTGGAAATATAGTACATGTATGTTGTACCTTCCGGGAAATACATGAATATGCTTTGGCTGCAAATATATCATGATTATAACATTTGTGGGCTAGAATTCTGCTCTACGAAAAAGTGATTGTCAGTAAAGTGAAACATTTCTCACCAAATTTTCGCCCACCACAACCCCTCTTGTGGTCAGTGGGACCGGTCTAACGTCAGCTCGTGGGTTCGTGATTCGGATAAAACGTAGGGCGCGAGTTCTCCCGCCGATACAGGTGTGCTACCAGATCGAAGTCCTGCATGCACCTTGTATAGGAACCTTCCTACTCACGATAGAAAAGCAAATTCGAAATCCCAGATCTGAAAAGAATCTGATATCAAGAATTAATAAACAAGGAGCCTCGGTATCCCGTAATCAGAAAAACCAAGCCGGCAATCGAGCCGGCAAGACAGGCAATTATTCTGATTCCCCAGACACACTTGCTAGTGTAGTTATGTACAATCGACGTCAAGGATCACGTCTGATGTGCTCAAAAACATAGAGTATCATACAGCCCGCTAGACACCCTTGTGGACGTTTTTGCGCCTTCCCCACACTAGGCAACAAACGAGAAGAAAGGAGGGGAGTGGTGGGGCGTGGCCACTGGCTCTGGTATGGTGCCAAGATACCTATTTGCTCGCTCGGCGGATGGGAGAATAATTTTGATCAGGTCTGGAGTGCATTAATTGGAGTAACTCAACCATCCTGGTCCTGGACAAGGACCACAACCGTCATGGACTAAGAACAAGAAGAAAAGAACGGACGATAGAGTATTCTAGTTAGTGCTCAGGATCAGGTCGATTGATTCGGTAAGAATTTAACCGCTCAGGAAGAAAAACAGAAAGACAGATCTAGAAATAAAAGAAAAAGAAACACCACATATCATAGATCGATGATATGGTGTTCCGATACTGTGGATACGAACCCATGACAGTTACCTATCGGCCTGCCCTGGCCAGTGTTCAATAAAGTCTTGAGGAACAGAAATCGTCAGATAGAATAGCATATCAAAGCAACGTGGGGGTCCGAGAGGGTCTGAAATGAGCCATGAGCTATGTCCGCCTGCTGTCAAGATTAAGAAGCAGAGTTTATGACACCGACTTGTCTAGGTAGAGTAGAGACAAGACAGGGACGATCGAGAGAGCCCATGTGCAAGCAACTCAACTTCCCGCAAAAAACAAAATGTCGCGATGGATGCACCCAACCAAAGCTGCTCCCACCTGCACGCACGAACTCGGACGCGTTTCCTCGGGCTTTTTTTTCTTATGGCTTTGCTTGACGACATGCACATGTAGTCTAAGGAAGAGAATCCTCGCTTGCCTGTTTGCTGCCTGTTTTTGCTTGGATCCTTGAATTCCTTCTCTTCCCCTGCAGGACGCGAACCCTTAGCTAAACCACTTTCTTTACACCGTCCACCCACACACACCCTGAATTGCGACACTCGTCAAGAGAACAACCCACGCAACACACAGGGGTCGGTTATGTGGGGTTTGTGGAGAAGTGCACACTGCGGAGCTCAGAGAATAAGACCCACTCGCTGTACATACCGAAAAAGCTAATACATGATTCGGTTGGGGAAAGAAGAGCATCGGCAATTCCTGTCCTCAGTGAGCTCACCAATAAATGGATTTCCCAACGTATGTCCGCTGCACAGAAGTAGGTGTGGAGATCAGAGAATGAAATAAAAACATTAACCTAGGTAGGTAGAGTAGACTCCGAGCAGAGGTACCTACCCAGAGAGCGGGCAAGAATCATTTCCATCCGTTCACCCATCTGTCCAGACCATGCAAAAAAAAAAGCAAAGAAAAAGTCTGGGGGGAAGGATCCAAGGAAAATAGAATAGAAGCGCTGGGGCAGCAAGCAGCAGCAACCCTTCCCTCCTGTATGTCACTACCGCTTCGCCGCACATCACTTGCATAAGTGTCGTTACATACCTATCGCTCCGTCAGTAAGCACCGATAAACGTTCTATCGATCTTATTACTCCCTTTTTCCTCTTGCTGCTTACTTCCCTACCTTTGAAGATTTGTATTTCACTTCGTGCCTACTGTAGGGTTCTGGCAGCTAGTGGTCAGTTCCCTTCCTTGACCGGCCCTCATTCCCTCCCTTCTGGTTCGTTCGTCAAGTCACCACAACTACCACAAATCAATCCACCCTTAGTCCAGTCTGTTCCTAGCCTGGCCCGGGGCGATCAAACATTACAGCCCAGCCCCGTCGGCGACCACGTTCTCTTTCTCAGACCTATTTTCTTTTCTTTCTTTTCTTCCTCCCCCTTCCTTCCTTTTCTTGTATTGTCTCTCGTTGGCATTTACTTCCGTCCAATAAATTGCATTGGCATTAATTGGTCCGGCTTGTTTATTCACTTTATTAATAATCTACTCTACCAACTACTTTTTTTTTTTTTACTTGGTTTCTTTTTATTTTCTTGATTCACAGTGGTGGTGATGTTATTAGACTAGTAGTATCAGCCATCTCGATTGACTCGAGTGAGAAAAGGAAGCTTTTTCTACTCTATTCTGATTCAACTCAACTTAACTCTTGGGAGAACAGCATAAGGCTTCAAGGAAGGTCGAAGGTCGAGTAGGAAAGCCGAGTCGAGGTTATAAAGATTTAGAATTGGAGCTAGGATAATATTCAGCACAGTTACAACAATATCCTCAGAGAGGGGCTTATTTTCAACTACTATCTATATTTACAGCAAAAACACTACAAAACACCCATATGAAGCCCTCAACGCACCGGTATATCCTCGCTCCGACCCTTATTGGCATCCACGCCATCCTCCTCCTCCCATTAATATTCCCACCCAAAACCCTCCGGCCACCACACTTCCCCGATGCCAGCGGCCACCCATGGCCGGCTTACGAAGCGGCACCACAGCAGCAGAAGGTTGGACGGTTACATTTGAAGTATTCAGTGCCGTTTGGTTTTGCGGGCATAGCTGGGGTCTGGATATCGAAGCAGCTGGCGGGGAATATACCACTGCCAAAAGACCCGCGGAGGAAGCTGCTGGCAATGTGGCTGGAAAGTAGTGTGCTGTTTGGGATTGGGGTACTGGAGGAAATATGGAGGTATGGGTTAGTGCGGTTGTTGGTGGGGTATATGGGCGGACATGAGGGGTATAGGGGGAGTACAGTAATGAGGAGAGATGAAGGGGATTTCGAAGGGCCCCCGACGTTGTGGGAAGGGCTATATATCATGGCGTGGGTGTGGAGTATTTTCGAATGTTTGGTATGTAGGAATCCTCATTTTAGTTTTGGTTTTGGTTTTGGTTTTGATTTTGGTTTACCACGATTGCTGTTCCCATTATTTCTGCTTTACCTTTGCTGGAAATTTCTCTCTCTCTCTCTCCTAGCTTTGATCTTTGCTATATCTCTACTAGTCGGAAGTATACTTCAATTCACCATTAATACTACTTCCTTTTGAAACCACTTAGTTCCTTATTATAATCATTTCTGGGTTTTCTATCCCCATCTTCCCTGACCTCCCATCTTCTGGACCTCATGATCATTTCTAACACTACCATAGTACTCATGGTACGGAGTACGCCCCAATCCCCACGATTGCGGAAAGCATCATACCCAGTCCTCCCCAATATCAGCATCAAAGAGAATCCAAGCCCATTTCCGCCGAAACTCTGAAGGCCTCACTCATGTATCACACTACCAGCGTCCTCCGCTTGGAAAAAGGACAAGAAGTGACTCTATTATGGGAGGTGCCAGTGACGAAACAAGAGCAGTTTTCAACTCCTTTGGTCGCAAAAAACGGGATACGACCGCCGTGAAACCTAGAGAAATAGAAGACAGGTCTATTCACTTTGTGGATAACAATACAACGGCAGCTGAGAGCGAGAGCTCGCGTACGGCTTACGATGAGTCCATCAGACCGACAAACAGCTCACTCTTGGTCAAAGGCAAGAATACTATGGATGGAGATTTAGAGACCGGGCTGTTGTCACGCCTGAGGGAGATTAGGCGTGAACAGGCGGAAGAACAGGCCGATTCGGACAATGGCTACGGGGATGACGAGGAGTCTGTTTCATCGGGCTCCGAAGACAACGACTCTGCTCGGAGCTCTATCGATAGTGCGAGGTTTGAGTCTGTTACACCTCTATTGAGCTCCTCGCTGCCATACGACCCCAGCCAACAGCACCCGCATCATGAGAGCCAGGCATTGTTGCAGAACCAACGACAACAGATCACCTATAACACCATGGCCACTGCTAACTCACTGCCTCTGGAACCAACAGATGACAACAACGAAGACGAAGTCGTCACCGTGCATGACTGCGACAACCACAACAGCAGCAATGAGAACCGATTTAGTGATCACGGCAGAGATTCAACGCCAAAGACGCAGAGAAGCCCTATTGATAGGGTCTACCCTTCGTACCCTCCATACTCTGCAGCCTGCAACCACGCCCATTTTTCAGCCACCACTTCCGCACCAGGTCCTTCTGCGGGCTATGGTACTGCCGCGGTGATCAACCGTTCTGTTCCACCGAAACGGAAACCGACAAACAACGCCCATAAGGTACCGCGATGTAGCAGCAAGACAGTCTACGGAGCAAACGTCAACACACTCCAATTGCACCTCCCCGTACTTTGGAGGACTGCCGCCTTGCTGCGGCATATTTCCCATGCCTTGATCTACGCATGGGCACCAGCATTGGTTTTCAATGGCCACTTTCAGTGGGCCTCGTTTCTTGTGTTGTTTCTACTGGCTGTAAAGAAAGGGTGGTCGACTATGGAATGGTTTGGTGGTGGGGCATCAAGGTTTGTGCATCAGCTCCTGGTCCCCAAGCTAAATATTCGATTCGTTACATGCAAAAAAGACAAAAAAAGATCCCGCAAAAAGAAAATGAGCTAATAACCCGTTTTTTTCTCCTTGCAGAACCGGGTTAACCAAGGCTTCAATAATTTCTTTTATTATAGCCGTTGTTCTATATTTCATAAGTTTGGTCCTTTGGGGGATCGTACCTTAGATCGACTTTTTCTCCTTTCATCTTCCTTTTCCTTAACAAAAGCTTCGTCATTTTATTATACGAATAACCCTACTACCTCTACTACTACCACCACGTTACAGCAGCAACATAAAAAAAAATAAAAGACGAAAGATACGTGGCGACGATCGAAATGCATAACCCCAAAAGTTTCCCCCTAACTCCCCATACAAAAATTCCGTTCTCCTTTCTTCGTTCTTTGGTTTTATTCTTTTGTCACTGTCGAATTGCTTTTTTACATCTCGTTCCTTTATCCGCGGCTTCCTACCTACATCCATAGTCATACCGACTGACCGGATCCCAACCAAAATCTTGCATCTCTTTTGTCTCTTTCCTTTTCGGTTTTAAAAGTTATCGTGTATTTTCAGATGCCCTCCAGCTTCCCTGCTACCTCACTTACCAGCAACAACACATGCCTGCTTGCTAGCTTGCTTTATTGCTTTTTTTGTTTGCTTTTTGAAGCTTATTTTGTATGCTTGATTTTTTTTATTTTTATTTTTGGAGGCCTGTGGGCACGGATACGTTTGGTAGTTGAGGCTGTTGAATGGTTGATTTTCTTCTCTTGAATAATTCGGCGTTTTTTTTTTTTTTTTGCTTCCTTTTGTCATCTGCAAAATACCTATCCGCTGTACTTGATCTACTCTACTTTAGCTTACCGAATCCACATTTTCGGACGACGTATGTAGGGAATTTCTTTGTTGTATATTTTTAATTCCTTTGGGTTTCTTATTCTCTAATCCTTTTCCCTCTCTGCGACACCCCCGATGTTAATTTTCTATCCACCTCTAAAATCTCACCTCCGCCTCTGCTTTCTATTTTCTACTTTTTCTCTCTTTTTCTAAATCATTCCGGGCGGGGAACCCAGCGAAGAGGACGAGAGAATGTATGTATGTATGTACAGCTGGTACCTACATAGCTAGGTAGGCCTTGTATCGAGATACCTGCCGTATCCCCGTTACCAGAGAAGAAGGAAAGAAAGAACGAAAAAGTCAGGCAAGCACGTGAATTCGTGGCGGTCCATCCAGAGTCGCGAACCCACGTGTTCCCGCTTGCATGACATGAGGCACAAATCAGGTAGCGGGGGATGCATCGATGATGATGATGGACGGACTGAAGTTCCGTGCTACGTGAGGCTAGCCAGGTAGAGTAGAAGGAATTTCAAGGGTGGGGGATGGTGATGATGGGCTCAACGTCTTCGACAGCTGTGTGTTCGAGAGGCAGGCCTAGATCGTCATGTAGAATGAATAGCATCTGGATGGGGTCGATCAATCAGTATGCATACATAGACAGACTCTACCGTTATAAACTCAGGTAAAACCCCATATCATAGAGTAGACTGACTACATGTACCTATGATATGGTCTCTCATGTTGAAGCGTAGGTACTTTGCGCCTAGTTACATACCTACTCTAACAGCCTCGTGCCCCGTCACCTTTCCAAAGTCGCTTGCCGTTTCATATGAAGTTCGTGTGATCCAATTGGCCTTTAATTTCTCTACCAATTATATCAGTTTATCTGGCACATGTAGGTCGGCCGGAGGCACCCGAAGAGCCTTGGCAGGGGAGGGCAGGGCCGCTGCACGACTAATGCGCCACGGTTATCGATAGGTGTTGTTGAGATAGAGTCCTTGGCAGTTGAACCCTGGAATATCATCACTTGGAGTTTAGTTAAAGCTAGAACTTGTTTACTAAAGATCTTTGAAGATGGTTAGTGTTTTCTCTGTTGGCCAATTAGCTAACTGTTTGAGCTGGGTTGAAAAGAGCAACCTATATAGGAAGGAATCATCATTAACACACCTGCCCAATCGGTGCCTTACGAAACACGAGCATCGTCTTTACCTATCTACTGGGCGGCGGCAAGGAGATCAACAGGGACAATGGCCTATCAATTCGCCTGATTCTTCCAGATACCGACAAAACCTATCTTCGCTTGTGCAAGTGTCTAATTGCGGTGGTTAGTTAAGTTGGTGGATTAGACGAGCTGGGGAGCGGTACATACAAATAGATAAAAAGCTGTTCCACCCTTTTAATTTTTGTTTTTCTCTCTCCACCACTTGTCGTGTGCCTGAAGCTTTCCTTCTTCGTTTTTTAATCCCCACCACAAGCTTGCCATGAGATCACATATCATCTCTGGAGCACTGGCTCTCGCCGCCGGTCTCCAAGTCGTTAGTGGCGCGGGGGTGCACGTTGACACCCTCGTCTCGAGACGATTGCAGAAGAGGTTTGTGGATGGTGACGGGAATTATAACATCTCACTCTATCATATCAATGATGTGCACGCGTAGGTTTTTTCAACGCCCCGCTCATATACGGGTGCTGATTTGAGGTATTCTTAGCCATCTTGATCAGTTCCGATCTAGCGGAACGGACTGCACAGACCCCACTAAAGGTTAGAAATTGGAACTCTGTGATCTCCGTTGGATTTTGTTTCTAATTGTTTCGATTTGATTTGAAGGATGCTATGGAGGGTATGCACGAGTGAAAGAGGTTGTCGACAAAACAAGGCCGTCGCACAATGATTCCCTGTTTTTGAACGCGGGTGATGAGTTTCAGGTTCGTACCCTTATTATGCATTTCTACCGTTTATCTTATATCCGCGGGAGGGAAGTTATGTTATTGTATTCAAATTGGGCATGGGCCACCTATATAGCCAAAAGTTAATTTTCCACTTAGGGAACTCTGTTCTATAGCTTCTACGGCGGCGAAAAAATCGCGGACACGCTCAACCAGCTCGGCTTTGATGCCATGACAGTTGGAAACCATGAGTTCGACGCTGGAGACGATGTTCTGGCCGCATTTGTAAATTCTGCCGACTCAAATTTCCACTGATCTGGCGTTTTTAACGAATTTCCAGGTCAAAAACTTAACCTTCCCTGTCACATCGTGCAACATCCAGACTGATAACAAGGCCCTCAATGAGTCCCTGGTTCCCTATGTTCTCTTTCCTAAACACAATCTCGCTGTCGTCTCTGTCACGACTGTCACCACACCGCACATCTCGAACCCCGGCGATGGTACCAAATTTGAGGACCCAGTGACAGCGATTCAAAGGACCGTCGATCTTGTCAAAGCTACTCAAAACGTTACAAGGATTGTGGCATTGACTCATATTGGCTATGAGGCCGACATTGAGATGGCCAAGAAAACGAAGGGAATTCATTTAATCATTGGCGCTCATTCGCACACGCTATTGGGTGATATGGAGGGCGCAGAGGGAAAGTATCCTACTATCGAAACCAACGAGGACGGAGACGAAGTCTTTATTGTTACCGCGTATGTACACCCCTAACCTATATACTAGAAGTCATCCTAATAGTAGCGTGGAATAGATACCGATGGGGTGAATACCTGGGATATATCGATGTCGCCTATGACTCTGACGGCAAAATCGTTGCTTACACCGGTGCCCCTATTCATCTTACTAATGCTACTGCGCAGGATGTCCAACTTCAAGCTCAGATCGAGGAATGGCGTGTCCCGTTCGAAGCCTTCGCTGCTGAAGAAATTGGTGACAGCAAAGTCGTCCTTGAACAGGGCACTTGCCAGAAGGGTGAATGTACACTTGGTGACTTCATGGCCGATGCGATGGTTGATTACCGTATTGAGGGCAACCCTGATGTTGCGGGCGCCATCATCAATGCCGGCGGCATTAGAGCTACTATTGATGAAGGCCCAATCACCAGAGGCGAGGTCCTTACTTCTTTCCCATTCGGAAATGCCATTGTTGAAGTGTCCTTTACCGGAGAAGAGCTGTGGAAGGTGTTTGAGGGAATTGTTGGAGGTGTTAGCTTGTTTGATAACGAGAAGGTGACGAGCTTCGTCCAGGTCTCGAAAGAGATTAGGCTTACTTACAATCCAGCGAACAACAACGGGAGCAAATTGATCTCGTTGGAGATTGGGGAGAGTCCTGTGAAGATGGACAAAGAGTATACCATTGTGACTTTGGACTTTTTGGCCGGAGGGGGTGATAACTTTTGGTATGTTCTTCATCTACTATTGGGTTCTGATAGCACGCTAATTTGATGTAAAGGCCTATCAAAACCGACTTTGCTACCCTCGACACCCAAGACGAGGTTCTGCGACAGTACATTACCAAGGAATCTCCCGTCGATATCAAACTCGATGGACGTATCTCCACTACCAACGAAACCCAATCTGCAACGCCAACAAATGGCTCAACCTCCCCGCCAGCGACTGGTGTCGAAAGTGATACTAGCGCGGCGGTGATGGTCTCTGGTTCATGGGGTGTGTTAGCTATTGCGGTTGTTGGTGCTATGATGTGCCTTTTGTAAGTGTTAAATGACCTGTAAGACTATGTAGTTTATGCTTAGCGCTGGGGAGTTGATTGTGTATTGTATTATGATGTGATGTAATCTAAAGGGATGTAGTCAAAGCAGTTGAAATATCTGACTTTGAAATCAATCCTACGCACACAATGTTCATGAGTCATCACTCGAAAAGCTCAGTCATCCTTATCCACCCTATTGTGATCATCCCCAGTCAAGTACTTCTAGTTGTTTGATTGATTAGTTGTTTGATGCATCAAGTACCGGTCAAGTGGTTGCGTAAGAAGAAGGAGTTCCTAGATATTTGGTAGTACTTGTAGGGTTAGTGCGCTTTGACTGAGCACACTACATGATACGTCTACATGTAACTAGCATGGCCAATCCACGTCTCATTTTTAACCTCTTACTCCAGTACACCCACTCTTATCCGTTGAGATGAGGTGAGCTCCATCATGATCTTCACCGCCTTTCTATTACAGATAGTGTTTACGGAGCCGTTGGGACGAGGCCGCTCGGCCTCATCTACCTTTTCTTGATCTCGAAGTGCTGATATCTTAAGAAGAACGGCAGGTACTTCTGTTCAAATGAATAAACCATTAAATAGCCAAGTTTATAGTCATAACGGATTAAAAGAAACGCAATGCTTGTTGGCATCAAACAATCTCGAGATAAGGCCAACTGTTGGCCTCGAAACAAAACCATAAACCCGCTCGCCCTCGTAGACCACAGTACCTCCACAGAACTTCGAGTAATTATGAACAAATCTTTAGGCGAGTTTGCATTTTGTGGATTAGTTAGGGGTTTTTTTTTTTTTTTTTTTGTTTGTTTAATTCATTATGGATTAGTTAGGGTGGTTGATACCCGGTCAGACCAATCCTACTCCGGGTGTCATCGATTACTTGTTATATCTATGTATCGCAATTATCCTCCATCACACGGATTTTGTGTCTTTGTACTAATGATTAAAAATAGTATTCTTACGTTTGTCCATCTCCAACAGATCAAATTCCTCCCTTCCACCGCGACCCCTCTAATGCCTCGACCAAAACGTTTCCCCACAGTTTTTGGCCCAGAGGATATCCTGGTATAAGTGTGGGGCAGTGAATGTATTCATCTGTCAAGGCGTTGTGGTGTAATATCCTTAAGGTGAACGGATTATACTCGTACAAAGATTTTCTCGAACCATCTCGGTACATATAGATCCTTTTGTCAAGCGGTCTCGGGCTCCTCTTATCTAAACAGTCTGGACGTAAATTCTGATGTTGATAAAGATAACCACGATAGTCTATAATGACTCGCTCATTTATCTAATATTCCTTTATGATACAATCAAAATATCAGACGGGACCTAGGCCTCGAATGCTCAAAAAGTTGGTGCCTCGCCGGCCTGCAAATGTTTCTATGAATCCGGGGTCCACAACGAACCCCTGTCGGAATAGTGGCGAGGTAATAAGTTTCTCAAACCTTTTACCTCTGTCCACTATCTTTTTCTTGAGGTCATTTATATAGCCTTCCGGATAAGCAACTGGTGGTGAATATATGCCAACGATTCCAGGCAAAGTCCTAATTTTGATTCGAATTCGTCTTTTCACTTGCTCAAGGTAAGTACCATTCAAACCCACCCTATACGTATGAGACGCTTTGGGGGTAGAATCCTGATAGGAGACTTGTATTACTATGCTACCAATTATATAATTTCCTGGCATCATTATATCCGTGGCCCTACAGCACGACCTTTCTTCTCTACAATTAATGGGTTAAACAAAATAGGAAACGTTTTTTCTTCGCAATCATCAACTATCACTCGCTATCTCATCGCTCAAATAGGAATTGATTTGTTGGTAGATAATTGATTACTCGAATAGGAAATCGTGCCTCTAGACTACATGATAATAAGGAAGAAGATTTGGTATCTTGGGGCCAGCCTCGTTCGTTGCGGATCATTCAAAATCACTCGTCTTGGCAGGGCGCATGAAATGAGACAAGATAAGCACAGAGTTCTTTATACTTCCATTGAGCACTTCTCTCACAAGTAAATATATCATTGGTAATGATGGATGGTATGGAATATAATAAATGGAGCGAAGATGCCTAACCTCGTTTTTCTTGGATCCGTAGGCCATAGGAAACCAAGTTGTAGGGAGAATTCCATTCGGTAAAGGAATCACTTGGGTTTTTCTAATCGCGACAGCTATAGTACATGTATGTGTGTAGCTATGATGTGGTTACTATACTTGGATTGAAAAAAATATTTTCAACACGAGATGTCGGATGTTGCTTGTTAACAAGATTGGCTTTATTGTCTCATTGATTAATTGGACTATAGAGACCCGGTACTAAACCGAGTACAGTTACTTATAGCCAATCATCGACCGTCGTGGACAACTAACTTCAAGTTGTGACGTTGTCAGTTGCCAGCTTGTACAATACAGCCTACGTGTATAAGTTGTGGTTCTAGTTGTACTTTGATGTCAGCTTAGGACACTTGTTCTCTGTTTTACACTATAAGATCAGCTTGATTATTCCTTCCCTCTTTCTTTAATCCAATTGTCAATACAAGATACGTAATTATCGGTTCTCTAGCTTCTCTTAAGATCATTCAGATCAACTGCAACACACATCAGATATTCATTACAGGTTTCACCCAAATCTTAAACGATACTTTCCGTTTTATAATTTAACCTAAGCTTCAGACCCCTCATCTGGCCTCTCCCTAAACACAAGTAGGGGTACCAACACGAATCTGCCTATTCTCATGCTTTTATTTTATTTTCCTATATATGAGCGTAGGGGTTAAGGTAGGAGTACGAATCCCACCAATTAATGAATTAAAAAAAAAAAGTACGAATCCCACCAACCCATTCGTTACTCACGAGTGATACCTCATGATTAGGACCCAACACCACCACCCACTGCATAACCCCCCGGGTCGGGCCTTCTCTCTCATGTACCACGCACCAACAGAGTTACCAGCCCATACACGCATACTGCCGCTGATGCAGAGGTCCGCCGACACGACCATCCTGTTGCCTCAAGAGCACGTGGGCACGCACGCTGGAGACCATCATCTGCCCTGGCCCACCGAGAGACCTAGCTGCCCTACTATCATTATGTTCCAAGAATAAAAAAAATAACTATTTATTTTCTTTGCTCATGCATGAACGTGCGTGTGCATACATATGTGTATCCCGGTAACCAAAGCAGATCAACAGCTGGCTGGCTGGCTTCGGTTGCAATTGGGCTGTGCTGGAGCACTGGCAAACCGAGAACCAACCGGTCAAACCTAAAGAATATTTGGTTAGCCGGCGCAGAACTCTCGAAATAATTATGCAACGCGTGCAGACGCAGAGCTATCTCTCTGTGATGTCAAGTACCTCGGTGGAACAGAGGCTGGGGAAGACCGGCGACTCGACGGAATTAACCCTAAAGCTCCTTATAATTTCCCTGGGATGCATGATGCGATGCAATGGTAACGGCGGTTCGGAGGAGCAGGAGTAGGGGCAGGAGGAGGGGCAGGAGGAGGGGTAGGAGGAGGTGGTGGTAGTGGTGGCGGTGGGCAGATCCAGGTGGGATATATCCCTTCGTCTGTTCCCGGTGTTAGGCCCACGACGGCGTCGTGATAGACGAAAAAGAGTATACTCCACTACCTTTTAGAGAAATTTTGCGTGACAAGTGGGTCCATCTTGCACCGCCAGCTGACATTTGCAGTTAGCTTCTACAATTTGTATGGTGAGCCACCTATCGCCACATGTCGTGAAAACGTACGAAGGGATAGGTGCCTACATCTAGATAACTTACTAACCCGCAAATCAACCTGCACGTTCCCCGGTGGGAATAAGCCACCCTTCCATACACAACTCTACTTCATACTAATATTCACCTTTTGTCGCCGGGTGATCCCGCACACCGCATGGCCGCTCGTATACCGTCGGAAGTATATACGTATGGGATGAGTACAGCATATCCACGCAACAACTTGCATGCTAATTAGACTGGTTAGATTACTAGACATCAATGATCATTGGGTTAGTCCCACTCGCTGGTCCATGCGTGCGTTCTCCGTCGTGGTGTGCGTCGGGAGGTATTCCCCCTGAATCAAAAGATCACTCGCCATGCATCTCCGGATGATCTCCGGGAGAGGTGAACATATAGAGATATTATTATTTCCTTTCTCAACTCTGTGCACCTTCCGGCCGGCCGGTCGAAAAATAACAGCAATACCATGGTTTGTAGAAGTCAGAAATGAATAACCTTTCTCTCTGGTTTGGTTTCATGGGGCGGGGGCATGTGCGGGGGTTTGTTTTCTTCTTTGGGGGTATCGAGACTTTTGTAATTGTGTTTCGTCACGCTGGGTTTAAGGGATTTAAGATTCCCGAGTTCCAAATACCGCATAAGTAAGTAAGTGATATAGCTATCTACCATGGCCATGGCTTGTCGGCTTTTACTAATTGCAGAATCTCTGGTTTAGATATAGTTATCAGTTCTGTCACTTACCCCGAGTCATAACTAGAACGATACATAAATCAAACCCCACAAACCCCCCACAATGGCTGGAGCGCTTATGTGTGCCAGTTTGAAATCAATATACAGATTTGAGTAAATATGGTCTGATCCCCCACACAAAGTATCCAGACATTCAGAATCAACTCATATTACAATACTTACATAAGTACTGTCACTCCTAGTTACTAGCGCATCACATGCAGTGCCCTCCTGGGGCCCCCACGCCCAAATACTAAAGCCAGGTCCATGATGCACACGGCAGTTCCCGCCAGTATCAGCCGGTCTTTTAGACAGTAGGATTAAGACTTGATGCCTGTTCATGTTCGCTCATTCATCGTAACCTTCCAATTCGCGAAGGCAGGAATAAACGCCTTAGCACTATCGCCAGTTCATATAGGCTATCCTCCCTGTGATCCAGACAATATCTGTGGCTGCATGCACTGCTCTAGAGTGCACTCTTTCCATATCAAATCAAAGAATATATATATGTACTGTCAATTTTCCCGCTTTTATATCATTTCCATTGTGGGCGTTGTTAACATTCTGATAAGACGTAATTAACCATGTTCCAGCCCATTACTCTGCTCTAGAGGAAATCTATGGACAAAACAAGTAATGCAATCCTGTGTTGATCTGCTACTGGTTAGACCTCATGTTATGCAGGTCCAGTCCAGTCCAGTCCGATCCCAGAGATCTAGATGTACGCAGAACAAACCAAGTCCTGTACCACATTACCCACCTTGCCTACCCACTACATATGCACACCATCCCGTACATCCCGCGTGTGTTATGCAAACGAGGCCAGAAGCCATAGAGTACTTAAGATGCAGGCTTTCCCGACCATATATCCTTGGGGCGGTGGTACATGCGCAACCCCTACCCTACCCGGCCCGGGCATGTGCATACATATATGCGCAGACAAGGGAATAACAATTAGTAGGGTAGGTACAGGCCTGCTTATAGGTCAAACAGGTAAAGTAGGCAGCTGGGGCGGGTAAAGTAGGCAGGAATAGTAGGAAACTCCCGTCTGCTGGCTGGCCCATGCACGCAACGAGAATTATATGCGCGGCCGAATGGGATATTACGTTGGCAGTTTGGTATATATACATGTATATGTAGTAGGGGTTGGGGCTATTAGTAGATTATAAAGGTACATGCGGGTCGTTCTTTTATGTCTATGATAGTTGTGATTGCGGGACTGGTGTGGTGCTCTTGTTATCGTAGTAGGTTGGATTTTGAATTTAAAAGATACTTATGTACGAGGAGGATTTGTAGGTAGGCTATTAATAATTATGTAGCAAAGATTTGCTGATATGTAGCCATATATGCATGTAGTTATACGCATACACTGGAGTACACGCTCTAAGATATTGTACGCACTTTACTGCAATCACTGGCTGCAGGCGTAGGTCCGGGCCAGTATGGCAGCTAAACATAAAACACCCCAGAGGAATAGTGCGTCCCAGCTAGATCAAAATAGTAGATCAGACCTAGGCCTAACATTCCTAATTAATAACCATCCACATCAACTCTCCCTGATTGGCCTTGTTCCAGTCTTTATTTAAACACGCGCAGGCCTACCTCCAATTAATCTCAATAACATGCAGCCACTGACTGAGCTTAAGCTTAAGCTAGCTTGACAACCACAGCTATGGCCATGGAGCTAGATATGGATATACCGCCACATGCGAGTGGGCAGCAATTAACAATCAATTAGGCAGATCTGCAGAGTACCACCAACAGTTACCAAAGCTCTTAGTACCACGGTTCACCCTTCTACTCTACCCCACCTGCAGCTGCCCGTGATGGCCGGCCAGGAAGGTAGGTTAGGTTAGTTATGCGTGTAGACGCCAATGTAGGTAGGTAGGTTGGTATGTAGGTTAAGATGCAGGCAGAAGCAGGTGGGACATAGACATCCAAGCAAACGCCGCGCCTAAGTAATGAGGGGTAATAACCCACCTCCGTTATAAAGTGAGCGTGAGTAACCATGATCGATCAGACATCAGACATCAGACATCACGGAAAATTAGAAATCATGGCGGGACCAGCTGCAGACGTGAAGAAGAACGCCGGGGGAGCTTTCGTAAGGCCTTACAACGCGGAGACTGACTACGATGCGGTCTTGGAGATTGTATGCCACCCACCTACCCTTACCCATCTTTTACTATAGCAATATATAAAAGTCACGCCTGTTTGATATATCGTGGTCTTTAGCTAACTCGGTAACTCCACCCAGTGCAAAGCCACCGCCGACGCCTCCTACGCCTCCGCCCTCGAGCTCGTCCCCTACCTCTACGCCATCCCCTACCTCCTCCTCTCCCCCACCTACGCCCACGTCCTCGACTCTGGCGCCGGTACGGTGGTCGGCTACATCATCGGCACGCCCAACACACGCGCCTTTGTGCGCCGCTACCGTGACACCTACCTCCCGCGCACCACGCTGCCGCCGCCCACCTCCGACCCGCCGAGTAAGCTGCGGCGCTCGCTCGAAGAGAGTTATGCCCGGCCTGAAGGAATGATCCGCGAGGATGTGGTCGACGAGTTTCCGGCGCATCTGCATGTGGATATTTTGGAGTCGCATCAGAGTCAAGGGTGGGGGACGGTGCTGATGGAGCGCTTCTTGGGGGAGTTGAAGGGTGGGGGGGAGGCGGTGAAGGGCGTGCATCTGGCGATGGGGAAGGAGAATGTGAGGGCGGGGAGGTTCTATGGGAGGTGTGGGTTTGTTGCGAGGGGGGATTTGGGGGACGGGGCGACGTGGATGGCGAGAGGGATGGATTAGAGTTGTTTCAGGTGTGTGTGTGGTTTGGTAGTTTAGAGCAGGGTAGCTTAGTAGAGATGTAGTTATTAGTAGGAGCTTGCCGAAAGGGGGCTTGGGTATCAAAGATGGTGATATCAGGAGATGTGAGGATATCAATTACTTGAACGAAACCCATCTCTCAACCAACCCAACCACCCAATTGACCGACTGACCGAACGACTGACCGAACGACTGACCGAACGACTGACCAGCCAGAAGGCAAACTCCCATTCCACGTCTTCTACTGGCCGCAGAGCGAAAGCAGGCACAATTAAAGCAAAGCAGGGCACAATTAAAGAAAAGTGTGCAAAAACCATCCCATCTCTGCACCGTCTCATCTGGTGAGATGACCAACACAAACCCACCTACCACTAGGAACCCTTCTTATCGCAACCTCTACTTTACTCTACCTACCTAGCTACATAACTCTAGCCCCCACTAGCGAAGGTAATTAATGGGGACCCTATCAAAATCATTCCACCAACATCATCAACCCGCCATGTGAAACACCTACTGCGAGCCAGAAACCCTCGCTTACCGTCGAAGCATGGGGGCGGCGGGCTGCGTGACATACTTGCCGCGCTCCCTGGCTGGTGCCCTACTAGAGTACGTGACTGACTGATAATCCCTTTTTTTACTTTTTTGCCTTTTCGATGAGCAGGAGGGAGGGAGGGAGAGAGGGGAGAGGTGCACATGCAGAAAGATAGAGACCAGAAATTCCAAGGGGCCGTTTTGAGATGTCGGAATCTCGGAGACGGAGAACCGTGTTCTTGGGTTAGGTTAGGTTTTTTTTCTATTTTTTATTTTTTCTGCTTCTCCTACCTACATGTATGCAAGTAGGGCACTCACTCTACGGGTAGACATTGGCGCTTGTTGGGGGGGATGCCACTTTTTTTCAACCACGGGAATCGAAAACACAACAAACGCAAACGCCCATGGGCCATATCTCAGCTGAAGATAGAGAGCTAGTTAGAGAAAAGACCCATGGGCCCTTAATTGCAGGCTGCAATTGTGCCTATGGAGATAGAGATAGGGCCTGTAGGTACCCTACTGTACCCCGCAATTGCAACAACAACAAACGGGGGGGGAGGATGAGGACATCGTGATCAGACGTCATAGGGGGATTGGACAGTGTCGGCGCGGTTGAGGACGATGCCTTCATTCCTGTCCTCCCTTTTTGCAACCGCGTACCAAGATGGTGGTACTGGACTGAGACCCTCTCCTTAATCATGTCACACACTACCTACCGCCTCCGCAAAAGAGACTACCTATGAGGTCATCAGAAAAAAGATAATGCATCGGAAGCAAAAGGAAAAGAGGCGCTGCAAGTGAGTACGTGCGTGCGTGCGTAAAATTCCCGAGCCTACATTGCAGCAGCAGCAGAGAGGTTGGGTTGGTGGGCCATGGGCAAAAGTAAAGTACTGTAGGTAATTGTCACCACCACGAAAGAGCTTAAGGCAAGGCGGCGGAGGCGGAATGGAGAGATAAGCTACATGTAGTTACTCTAGATAGTGGGCAAAAGAAATTATTTTGTTGTGGTTTTTTTGTTTTTGTTTTTCGCGCGGAACCGTGGTTTATGATATGACAGACAACTTTACGCAGTTGGTAGAGTACCAGGAAGCTTATTGCAATATACGCATTCTCGCTGCCGTATCTCTATCAAGTGACCGGTTCCAACCCAGCGGCCGTGGGGGGTGCAAAAGAAAAGAAAGAAAAAAGCTATTTTCAACCATGCAGGAAAAAGGCAAATTCAAATAGAAACTTCCATAGGGAAGTTTGTTTGCTAGTCTTGTCACGGTAAAATACCCGCGACGATGGTACCAGTGTTGTAGTACCACCCGGTAGACTTGTTTGGGTGGTAAGAAAATACCGATATGGGAATCCCTATTAATATTACAATGCCCTATTTGAGTCGCCTATCGCTCCACCCAATCACTAATACTGAATGGCTTACCCATGCATGCCTCACTCAGTCAAGTGAAATGTAGGGTCCCCTACCCTACATAGTAGCATGAGCCGCAGAAGCGCCGAAAAAGGTGAGAAAAAGCACTGTATACCACTCTCTACTCTACCTACTCGACTTCCGAAATGGGTGGATGATGATGATGATGATGATGACCGACCGCCGGCCCTGCGTATGTGCGGCCGATATATTGTTCTTCGGTGCATGGGAATAATTATAAGGCGGGCATATTATCGATGATGGGAATTGCCTCTCACTCGTACGTCACGACGCTTTTGCATTGCATAATAACACGCATAGCGTTTCTTCTGCGTGTGGACTGTGGAGAAACGTTTCACTCTCCCCGTCCCACGTAGTGGACACCTACCTAGTCAAGTACCTAGCTAGATAGCTAGGTGAGTAGTACTGTGGAGTGGTTCTGTACCTAGATATGAACCCTACTTTAATTTTCCTCTGGATATGTGTAACCTATATCTCTCTGTAGTATTTGTCCAAATGAAGGGGGGGAAGAGTTTTTCGCAAGTGAGGGGAGAGACAATACGGATAGATATTCAAAAAAAAAGAGGTTGGCAGCGTCTTGCTCATGTAGGGACCAAGGAGACGATGGCCATGGGCTAATGTGGGGCAGAGCTTATTCCCTCAAAAGCTGCCCGGAGAGCCGACTTTCGCGACCGTTTTTATGCGGAGGATTTTTTGTTTTGTTTCCATGCGGTGTTTACACTCCAGATCGGGCGAGGGAGGGCTTCCAAAAATGGGAATAAGGATGCCCCATCAAGGGACGACCTTCGTAGATCTTCCCTTTCAAAGGGCAGCCTGCAGTTTTGCGTAGCCAAGCCATCATAACCATGCATCGTATAAATCGTGGTTGTGTGGAGCACAGAGCACAGGCCTTCGAGCTTGCTCTGTCCTTTTCTTTTCCCTTAGAAAATAATAATAATAATAATTTGGGCACAAGCTGTAGGATTCCTTTCACCCCGCTTTTGAATTTGATTGGTTGACTGTAGTAGCTCACGATAACTCTGACTTCTTCCTTTTCCCGCCATTTGTTTGTTTTGTGGAGCTGTTCTTATAAAAACTTCATATTTTATATTTGCACGATCAGTGGTTGACTCTGGCGGAGACATCACCCTGAAGCCGTCGTTGTCACACTCGGCAACATCTCGGCATTTCTCGACTTTTTGCAAAAAAGCCGAAAGAAAACTACTTCTTTGCGGGCAGTGAGGGGAAGAGAATTCGAGCAGCAAGAGGCGAAACTCAAACAGTCTTTTTTTCTTCTTTTCCTTCTTGTTCTCTATCTCGTCAAGTTGTCGTCCCCTGGCCGCGCTCAGACTGAGGGAAACATTAATCACTCACCGCACTGGCGAACCCAGCGTTCATCATCTGTTGATTCCAGCCCGTCGTTCTGTTCCAACCAAGCACAACAGCAACGCGAGGCAGGGTTGCCGCCGGTCTGAAACCACAAGAAGGACCACAAAGCAACAGAGGGATCTTCCAAAGGGGCCAGGAGGGAAGCAACGAGCATCGTAGGATCGAGTACAGTACGAGTCTAGGTAGCTAGCTACATACACATACATTGCATACATAGGACAGTCAGAGAAACACAGAATCAGAGGATTGTACAGACATACAGACAGACAGCTTTGACCTTTTTGGGATCTCAGGGAGTGCGCTCCTCAAAAACAGCCTGAGAAGGAAGGAAGGGTTGAATACAGTACAAGCAAGGAAGAGAAGGAAGGAAGGAGGTGCAACGAAGGGAAACAGCGACCACCACAAAAAGAAGAGGAGATACATCATACATAATAGTAGGGACAGGCCAGGCCGACCATACAGACAGCTAGACACCACCTTTCATTACCACTCTCCTGCTGCTGCTCCCAACCCATCCTATTCCTCGCCATCATTCCTCACTCATCTCTCCACCCACTCCCAAAAGAGGCACAATAAGAAGCTTAAGAGGAATAGGAAGAATCATACGAATAGAGCTACCAATACACCCTACGGCAGCGGTCTTCTTTATTTTTTCCAGATTCATATTGTTGTTGAAGTCACGTCACCTGCCGGAGCGCATCATTTACGATTATTGACCCTGTAACTACATTCTATTCTTGACCGAACAGCACCATAGCTACGGTACTGTACTTAGATATCTTGGGAGGAGAAAAAGAACCAGAAGAAGAAGAGGAGGAAAGAGTTCGATTTATTGTCCACACAACTATCCAAGCGCCCGGACTCGACCAACTTCGCCTGTTCTTCCCCGCGCAACGGGCAACTTTGGATTACCCAGATTCCTCTCGCCAAATCAGATAATTCCCACCGACGCAGCCCAATTTAAGCCTGTCAGTGGCTTCGTCATATCCCCTCATCCATCAAACCATCAACATCATCATATAACTTTGACCGAGTGTTAGGGCAGAAAGCTCACGTAAACTGAAAAATATGTACGCCGATGCGGCGGTGGTGAGTTTCTCCTTGTTCTCTTTCTGGTTGGACCCCGTTCGTTGCAGGAGTCAAGCCCCCTACAGCACAAACCCCCCCCCCCCCCCCCCAGACAACCACGCTGCTGCTGCTACCCACCACGCATCCCCCCCCCCACCTTCCTTCTCCCTCTAATATTGCACCTACTCTATCCCTAACACGGTTTCTTCTCGAACCTCTTCTTATCTCCTTTTTCTTCATCCCCCCATTTCCCTTACTCACCTACGTACCCATCCATCCATTATACATACAACCACACGCGCGCATACGCACACATATACCTACATTCCCGCGTCGCCTTGAAATCGATGCAAAAATAGCAAAACGCAAAGTGTACCTTCTGTACGAAATCAACAAAAATACCTACCCTACCCTACCCTACCCTACCCCCTCACCTATATCTCCCGCGCTGGAAACCCCCTCCTCCTCCCAAGAATCAAATTTCCACATAGCGTCCTACTAGCTTCAAATCGTCAAACTGACTTCTACTTCCACTCTCCAGTTCCCTTCTGCGAGGCTCAAGCCTATCAGGACACGGTTAATGACCGTGGAAATCGACCAGAGTTCACTCCTCAGAGCTCAGACTGCCCCGGCCACAATGAACGGTGCTGTTCATGTTCCTATGGGAACACCATCAATTGTTTCGTCCTCTTCACTATCGATTGCGAGCGCAGGTGGAGCTGGCACAACGTCTCCAACTGTTAGCCTTTCCACACCAATCGGCAACGACTCGTTGATCAACAGAAGAGCAGACCCTTCTCAGGGGCTGTATCAAACATGTGTAGCTCTCCGGGAAAGATTGCTTCTAGTACCAGACTTTGAACGTTTCTTAGAGCCCGCCCCCGGGGCGGATACAAGGGAAGATCCAGTTAGCCAACTGTGGAGGTGCTTCCGTATGGGTTCGAGTCTTTGTGTATTGTTCAACGCAGTCAGGCCGGTTCAATTCATCGATGAAGAACATTGCAGGCCCGACCTTGGGGCCATATCCAAAATGAAGGCTGCCACTTACCATTTTATTCAAGGAATCAAGAAAGAGCTCGAGATTGGCGGAGATGACTCTTTTATGATTCACAACCTGTACACCGACGATACGAATGGTTTTGTCAAGGTGAGTCGATTTTGCCGTAGAGACACAGTAATCTGGGGGAATACTCTTTAGGTTCCGCGGTCAAATTTATTCGAACGAGGCTAAATATTCTTCGCGATAAGGTGACCAGAACTGTCAGCAAAATCCTGGATGTCTTAGCACAAAAAAACCTTCTTCTCCACAAGGGTCCCAGCGACAACCGGAGTTCGTCAGAACGAAAGCCGTTGGACAATCGCGCACGTGTTGTCCAGGAGCTGGTGGACACGGAGCGCAAGTATGTGCAAGATTTGGAAACGCTGCAAGAGTACATGAAGGAATTGGAAGCGGATGAGGTTCTTGGCAAGGATCAGATCCACATTTTGTTTGCGAACTTGAACGGGCTGGTGGATTTCCAGCGGAGATTTTTGATCAGAGTAGAAACGCAAAACGACCAGCCTTTTGAGAAGCAGCAATGGGGAATGCTTTTTGTGGAATACGTAAGTTTCCAAGCCCTTCTTCAGGTATGAATTAGTCTCTGAAACATCCATCAACCATTAGTGCCGCGAGCCTGAAGAGCGAGTCCAACGAAGCGGAGACCCAATCGGAGGACCGGCATACCAGGAAACGTTTGCGATTTATCAGCCTTATGCCTCAAACTTCAAGAATGCTCAGGACTTGGCTATGGAAGAAAAGGCTAAGCTCGAGAGAAAAGCGCATCCAGTATACCAACAACTCAATGCATTCCTTATCAAGCCTATTCAAAGAGTAACGAAGTATCCGCTTCTTCTGAGAGTATGTTGACCAATCGGAGAGCGTTCGGGGGAGACAAAATCTAACAATTCACCACAGGACTTGATCAAGCACACCGATCCAGCTGAAGCCGAGGACCAGAAACTCCAACTAGGTCTAGAAGCCATTGAGGAAATCAATCGTAAGATTAACGAGGCCATTAGAAAGGCCGAGAATATCGAGAGTGTAAAGGATCTCGAGGGTCGAGTTGAGGACTGGAAGGGGCATAAACTCGAGCATTTTGGCGAACTATTACTGCATGGGCAATTTTCGGTGATCAAAGGCGACCAGAAGGGCGATGTAGAGAGAGAGGTTTGCTACCCAAATTCCTGTGGAATGAGAATCTGTTTTTGACTAATGTTGTAGTATTATATCTATCTTTTTGAGCGTATACTGTTGTGTTGTAAAGAAGTGGGGACAGGTAAGAAGCAAAAACAAGCCATGATGGCAAGGCCGAAACCAGGAAAGAAGAAGTCCATGTTGCAACTGAAGGGTCGAATATTTATGCAGAACGTGACTGATGTCATCTCCCTTTCGCGGGGTGGTACGTGTTTGTATACCTTTTTTTTACACTATTCATTTTTTATTGTTATCGGAGTCAATGCTGAATTTATCCGCAGGGTCGTATACTTTGCAGATTTTTTGGAGAGGCGATCCGGGGGTGGAGAACTTTATCATCAAACACACAAATGAGGAAAGGTTGGATCAGTGGTGTAAGGCTCTCGAGAAGCAACGGGAAGCTTTCGCCAGAGCTGGAACACCAAGCAGCCGAGGAACCAGAACAAGTGGAGGAGCACGATCAACAGCAACTACAGATTTTGCTTGGATGGTTAATGTTGATACTGGAGACCAAGGGCAAACTGCCGCCGATCTTTCAGAGGATGACGACGAGGATTTGGAAGACCCTGCAGAACCGCAGATACCGGGGCAGCATTCCGGTTTCAACCTGCCTCGAAATACCTCTAGCGCAAGCATTCGATCTAGGTCTGCCACAAATGAGAGTGTTCAACAACAAGCAATGCAGCAGCAGATGCAGCATCAACTGCATCAACATCAGCTGCATCAACAAACACCATCAGGTGCGCTTCCTGGCACATATGCAGCGCGGCCAAATCAACAAAGGTACCCGAGTTCAGCCACAATCCCAGGTCAACCGCCACTTACTTTGGTTACCGGTGTTAGTCCTATGCTTCCAGCTGCTCATGATGCTTCGTATTTCTCGCCCGTATCAGAAACACCAATGAGCACTCGCATAAGCTCCTCGTCCAACCAATTCCCATTCCCGAGAACCTCGACGCCAGGATATGCCGAGGATAACCGACGATACACGCCGCCGAGCGGATTCACTCCCCCGAATATGTCAAGATCAACATCAAGAGAGGGTGCTGCAATTGCTGCCAGTCAAGCTCAGTTTGCACATCATCACCAGGTACAACAAGCGAGTAGCCGTCTGCAACGACCTTCATTGCCGGGGATGGCCCCTCCGACAGCCGGCTCGCTCCAACAGAATAGGATGCGGTCTGCGAGTAGCCCTAACATTCACCATCTTCCCAGTCAAGCACAGCTTGCCCGATCGCCAGGTGCCGCAATCCCCCCCATACCATCAGTGCCTTCAAACTATGTTGCGTATAGCGGTGGTCCTGCAGTGATAAACCGTAGCCAGAATAATTCACCTACATCACCCAACTTACCTATGCAAGGAGGACCAGGAAGGAACTCGCCGGCGACCCAAGAGAACGGCCTGAAAACTAACGGTATAAATGGAATACAACCACAAGTCAAACTGAAGGTCAACTATGGCGATGATAAGTTTATCATTATCGTACCATCCACCATTGCATACAACCAGCTGCTAGACCGAATCGAACACAAAGTCAAAATGTGTGGTGCTACTGGTGTAGAAGTACCTATAAACCCCATCAGGATAAGATATCAGGATGAAGATGGTGACTTCATCTCGATGAACTCGGACGACGACGTGCAGATGGCGTTTGATGTGTCGGGCGATCCTGGGAAGGATGGCAGCTCAGGGATAACCGGTGTTGTCACTCTTTACGTGTCGGCTTAAAACCGATACGAAAATTTTCTTTTTTTACATATTCGGAAAGAATTTTTTGCGGGGTTTTGCTTGTGCATTCTTGGCGATTGATGGGTGGGTGTGGCGTTACGAATCTTTCTTTTTTTTTTCTCAAACCATTTTCCTTTGTTATTCCCCATGTCCTCGAGTTTTCACTCACCTCTTTCTTTTAAATGTTTACATCTTTGGAAAATATTGGGGGTTCAATTGTGAGTGTTGTATCATCTTTCGTCATTTGGCAAGATTTTGTCAACAACCAATATCAATGGGCTAGGATGATAGTGCAAAAAGTGATAGTTTTAAGGGAGATGGGAAGCAGGAAGACGACAACATAACGAATTGACTCAGCGTGGATCTTGATACAGTTGTATTTTTTTTTTCTAGTTTCTTCACTCATACCTTCCTTTTTTTTCTCTTTTCTTTTTTCTCAGCCAGGTTGAATTCAAAGGATTATTTTTCTCGATTCAGCGGAAGCAATTTTGTTTAATTGAAAATTCTTTATTTTTTCTTTTTTTTATCTGCGACTTTTACAGCTTTCCTTTGTTTTCTTTTCTTATCTTTTACCTCTTTGTGTTAGAGTTGGGGTGGGGTCCGCGAGGACTTGTTTCGTGATTTTTGTAGGATTGATTTAAGTGCCAGAAGGGCCATGTCAGAGATCAAAAAATAGGAGTACATATCCCAGGATTCCCGAAGTAAAATGAAGCAGTTCCCTGTGAAGGGCTAGTATGTAGTGACTAGATATTTTCGCCTGTCCAGTAGTTGTTTATACGAAAGCCACGTGCGCAAGAAAACTGAACCCTAAACAAATCCAAGCCTACGGAACATGCCAGTACTCCTATAGAATGTCGTGAAGTTGAACAACAGCCCACAAACCTACTCTAATGTTTGCCTTAGTTTTTGTATGTACTCCCCCTGAGATTTGCTTTTTGCTTACTCTTTTTTTCTAGCGTGTAGGATTCTCAATGGATGGTGATCACGGAATGCAGGGGTTTGCTTTTGCTCTTTATTAGCATTAGGGCCTTTTTCTAGGTACATACTCTACTCTACTTTAGCCCGCAGTCATGTAATGCAGCCCAACCCGTTGACTGCCGATGTGGGGCGTTGTGGTTAATTGGTTGGTTAGTGGGGGAAAGCCCCTGGTGAAGATGAAAAGATTGAGGTGTAAGAGAGTAGGGCACAGGTTGATAATCACTCATTATCATTCACACACATCCACCCATTAAACCGCTCGTGACAATGTGTACCTGAAAATCAGGCCGGTGCTTCTTTGGTATGATAGGGCCAGTGCCAACCAATTGAGTACGGTACCGTCAAAGCATATTTCCAGGTATCATGCCTCTCCAATAAAGTACTTGCGGGCTGTACGCTCTGTTGGCTGATTTGCGGGTGATCAGCATTGACTTCTGCAGTTGGGTTTGGTATGTGTGTATGAGGGGATCCACGGTGCTCAGGCATTATCAGTGTCATTGGGGTTTTGATCATTGGTGGTGGTATGTATGATGAGCGATTATGCACTCCCCTTGAATACTGTCTCTTGATATTCGCGTGGAATTAGGGGTGAAGCGAAGGCGTTTTCGCGTGTTATCCTATCCGATAAGTGTCTTCATGTCGGAGTATTCGCGATCAATCTTTGTCTCTGTCATGCGAGTTGAAGAGTGTAGAGTAGTTCCTTGTTGAGAGAGTGGGGATATATTCAGGGGGATCAATTAATTCGCCTCTTTGGTGGAGGTGTCAACAGTAGGTGGTTCCTCACATGTTTGCTCACGTTTGTTTTTTGTGTGACGGGACAAGTGGGAAGGTCAATGATTGAGTGGATGCCTGTCACTCTAAAAGAGGGGTTGTTGGTTGTTGGTGTGTTGTGCAGATATGCATTGCGTCATGATTCCCGTAATCCTCAAAACCAAGCTTTTGAGGCTCCCCGTCGTAATAATGTGGGGTACATAGGTAGTGTAGCAACAGACACATAAGAAACCTATTTCCCACTGGAAGCTTGGCCCCAAGAACTTACTTTCCTATCATTAGTAGCTACTTTGTCTATCACTCAAATATCGAGCACTACTCCTGCATATATCTCTAACCTAAAATGTCTGCAATTGAAACTGGTATGGCTGCCTCTGACTAAAAGGAAATACAGTCTAACCAAGAAACAGAGCGGCAGTCTACGCCTCATCAGAGGTTCAGAGAGAGCCAAAAGGGCGCAGGACATAAGCACCCTGGATTAGACCCGAGTCGATCTTCTACGTAAGTTGTAGATCTCATGCTCGTGAGCTTAACCGACTTTGTTTGACCTATCAAAACGATTGACCAATGGATAGTGGTGTTGTTTGGACTACCGAGCGAGCTTACGAACACGGCTTCCTCGAAAATCCGCAGGAATGGAGTAATCTGGGTCAGGGAGCTCCCGAAGTTGAAGATGATATTCCGCATGCGTTTCACAAGCCCACAAACATTGATGTCTCGGTCTCCTCTCGTGAATATGGTCCCACCGCCGGGATTACTCCTCTCCGGGAGGCGGTAGCAAACCTTTACAACACTCAATTCAGAGCTAATAAGCCTTCAAAATATACATGGGAGAACGTGTGTATCGTTCCGGGAGGGCGTGCAGGACTACTGCGTATTTCTGCGGTATTGGGAAACGCTTATCTAAGCTTCTTCATCCCAGACTACTCGGCGTATAATGAGATGCTTGGTTTGTTTAAGAACTTTGCAGCTGTTCCGTCACCGCTAGATGAATCGGATGGGTATAAAATTCATCCGGAAAAAATTAGGGAAGAGGTGAAGCGAGGTGTTAGTGTGATTCTTACTAGTAATCCGAGGAACCCCACAGGCCATATGCTCAGCGGAGAAGAGTTGAAGGAAGTACTGGATATTTGTAGAGAGAGATGCACAGTGATTATGGACGAGTTTTATAGCGGGTATCTCTTCTTTCGAAATTTATATGAATCCATCTCTAGGTTATAAGGCTTACTGAATTTGATTCTGCAGATACAATTATGCCGGTAATTGTGATGGTACCACTATCAGTTCTGCATCCTATGTTGAAGGTCTGAACCACATCCGCTTTATATATAGCAACTTTTCTTATTGATTATAACAGATGTGGATGATGATAACGTCCTCATTATCGACGGCATGACTAAACGCTTTCGTCTTCCCGGATGGCGCATTGCTTGGGTCGTCGGTCCCAAGGAATTCATCAAAGCAGTCGGTTCCTGTGGTTCTTACCTTGATGGCGGTGCCAACGTGCCATTTCAACTTGCGTCAATACCGTTGTTAGAGCCAAACTTTGTTGTGAAGGAGATGGCAGCATTACAACAGCATTTCAAAAGTAAACTGGATTTTGTTATCCAGAGGTTGACGTCGATGGGTTTCAAGTTCCCAGTAAGTGAACAATTATTACAAGTGGAAAGCTGGGGAACTTTTCTAATATCTCTGCGTACAAGTAGAATTTACCAGACTCAACATTCTATGCAAGTAAACCGCTCCTACATATTAAATCGATAGATACTAATTGTCTTGTCGCAATCACAGATCTGGCTCGATCTCGCTCATCTCCCAGAGAAAATCCGTACTGGCCTTGGCTTCTTTGAAGAATGTTTGAAAGAAAGGGTAATTGTGGTACCGGGTATTTTCTTTGACCTTAATCCAAGCAGCCGGAGGGATTTGTTTGATAGCCCATGCCATCACTTTGTCAGGGTAAGTTATGGACCAAAATGGGATAAGTTAAATATGGGCTTAGATGGGATCGAAAGAGTTCTAAGGAAGTAAGTTTCCCGGCCTGGGCATCGGGTTCCGTTATTTCTCTAACAAAGTACAGACATGGCGCAATCGAATGATATATCACTGAGCGGCTAGGAAATCTTTATAGCAGAGCGCAATCTGTATTCATTCAATCGACCGATCTAAAGAGTCATTGGAGTTTTAGTGTTGTGAAACTCACAATCTCTCACTTGAATGCTTACTGTGCATGTGGTGTTAGCACTTGATCCAAGTCTTACTGCAGAATAATTTGGCACCACGATCTAATGTTGAAACAGTTAGACCCGGTATATAAAGATTGTTTATCGCATTTAATCCGTTAGTATAGGCTTCAACAATAAACAACAGCCATATATTACATGTAGTGATAATATCCCCAACGCTCATGATAGTGGTTGATTGCCAGACATTAGATAGGCTGACCAGTCTACAGATCTAGATACTATTATCATATATATCCACATAGCAATTGTAATTTCTTTGCCAGAGGTATAGAACTGACATTACAAAGAATTCCGTAAAATTAGAAGAAAGCATTTTTCCACTCAACATCCCTAGGTTTTACGATAAAGAAAATTATCTTTGGTGACCATAATAATATGCCGAGCCTCAGAGGCTGTTGAATCGAGACAGATTTTTTGCACCCGGCGCTAGGTAAAAGTTACGCTAGCATGCGAGTCGCCGGCACAGTCACGCGTGAACCACTTAACGCGTCTAAACGCGTCTTCCTGATATCAGTAGTTTGGGGGGCTCACTTTTTTCCAAAACATAAAAACCCCACCATAACCCCCGAACATCCCCCGAACATCCCCCACTCATCCCCCACTCATCAGCAATATTAACCATCTGACGGCTTCATCAACTGGGCTCTGAAGCCCCTCAAATCTACAGTTGATAACCAATTATGGCACCGAGTGGTTCAAATACAAAGGTCACGGCTTCCAGAAAATCCGCCAAGGTGAAGGACGCTTTACCAACTATAAGAGTTACTAAGGTTTCAAAGATCCCGAAGACCAAAGCGAAGTCGACGGCAGGGGAACTGCCTCCGAGAATTACCCGAAAAACGACTCAAAAAGTGGTGAAATCGTCAAAACTACTTCATGATGTAATAAACGGGAACGACCCCATTGATCGACTAACCGATGATTGCCTGGATATTTTCTTCTCACTCACCCCAGTAGTCGATCTCATTAAGATGAGAAGTGTGAGTAGACTGTGGAAGGATTCCATAGACTGGCGTTTGGGGAATCTTTACTTTCAGAGGAAGTATTTTCCCGAGTTTGCTGCAACTAAACCTTCTCCGAGTGCCACTATCCCTTCTCTGTTTAGTAGAGATGAATTATCAAGAATGTTTAGGAGAAATGGTTCGTCCACAGATTCATTCCCTACATTTTTTATAGTGAGAAAAAAACTTACGACTGAAAACGTTCTCTAGTCTATCTCGACACGATGAGAACCAAGTCTATTGCAACTTCCGTCAAAAAGTTTACAAAGATTTTTTACCACAGTCTGTGGTGTTATAGATCATGGGCGATTTGCGGTGACTATTTTGTTTGGATGGGAGAAGAACGTATTCCTCCCCACTTCTTATGTTTCAAGCGCCGTCCTTCAGGGGTTCTTAGCTGAAAGTCAGTAGATCTTAATATTCAACGTATTTTCAATGTGGGGGACGATGAAATCCAACCAATAAGAAGTTATCAATTACTAGAGAAATACTTCACTTCTTCAAATTTTTCGAATTCGCGACAGGCAATACGGCCTGAAAGCTGTGGTGTTGGGAGCGAAGGAGATCCTCTTCTTGCATTAATAGTGTATCAAAGGTCTACTGATAATTACCCCGCATGGAAGCTGGGTGGGAAGTACGTACACGCAAAATAAATTAGCGAGTCTCCATCACTCTCTAACTATAACAATAGGGTTGTTGTCGTCAATGTGGTTACTGGGAGACGCTTATGGTCTCACGAAACACCACGAGATACATCGCAGATTTATGCCATTCCCACCCTACGGCAGTACGCCTTAAATGCTAATATCTTCGTATGGTCATACAAAACACCGCACCCCGAAGTTTCATCGCTTGAGATAAGGGATATTCGGACTGGAGAAATATTGTTGCAAGTTGATGGGCTTGCACCAATAGTGCATAGGGGAGGCCCGGAAAACCGCACCGGTAATTCCCATGCTGGTATTTGGGTCCATCCACGTCGAAATTTAATCTTCTGCATACTTGGGCAGCAGACCCCAAAGCGTATGGGTATTATCTGCGCAGACACGGGCAACTGGGTGGCCATAGCTGAGTTGCCGGTGACACAGTTGAGAGAATGCCCCACTTGTCATGGCCCCGCCAGCAGATTCAATACTAATATCCTTCCTCATGGGCCCTTTCGGGTCAATTCACTATTCGGATGTGTGATGTTTGAGGAATCGGCTCCAAAAGATCCCGATTCTCTTGAAAACTTTTACATCCGCGAATATAATTTTGTGCCGTTTTGCAGCCGGTACCCTTGCCCGATACCGGAACATGCACCAATTTATACTTTCAAACTTCCGCCTCAAGAAGAGCTTCAGACGAAGGATATTAAAGACATCTTGGGAGCCCCAAGTCTTTTACTTGAAAAAATTGAAGTTTTTAATATTGATCACTACTTCCAAATCGAGCACGAGACAGAAATGAACGAGCTTATGCCGTTTGGTTTCGGAAGAAGGCCTTATGTAACTATCAACCCAACAACCAAAGTGGTGTGCAGACTAGCATTTGACCATGATAATGAAGTAAATCTTCTCCACGTTAACCTAAAGCTGGAGCCCGAAATGGACGTTTTGACTGAGCATAAATCAACGTTTTACTCGCCACAGCCGACCACTATCAAAAAATTTGTAACGAGGCCTCAACGATATCTCCAATACGTGCAAGGGAAGAAATGGGTCAAGTGCAGGTTTGCGAATATGAAGGTCCAAGCATTGAACGACAAATACCACGTTTATTCGACCAAGAAGGCTGTTATCCTATTGATGTATGAGCCCAAATGGTAGTGGAACTCTATCCATCGCTCAATCTCAGTATTGGTCTTTCCATCCTCCTCACTCAACATGTGTTTGTTTTTCTTTCTAAATCACGTGTTTTACTCCTTTGTTACCTAAGAAACCCTCCCAGGGTCTGTATCAATTCTATACATATATCCGTTATTCTCTCCTGCTCTCTTCCTCCCCTCTATTTCAACGCCTCATTATCCCTAATCTCTTCTCTATCAATTTTCCAACCTCATTTATTTACCACCGCTGTTGCCGTCATGAGCACACTAAAACTGATCACTCCGTCCGCCAGATTTGAAGAGTGGGCGCTCATAGATCTCGAGGCCCAGAAATACTTCTCGAGAGGATCCATCAAACCAAAGTTTGAGGCGGAACAAGACGACGAAAAAATACTCAAGCCCCAAAGCTTCTTCATGTTGGTGCTGGAATTTCTCAGGAAGGCGCTGCGCACAGTTTGAATGCTATCAGCTGGTAGTAGGGTTTGAAGGGAAGCATCTGCAAGGTGGGCCCTTCTGTATTCACACATACATATTCACGACAGAGTACGGGGTGTGGATTCCAGACGTCGTTTATTTCCTATCTCATATTAGTTCTCCGTTGTGCGATTTCATTTGCGCCTGCGTCATTAACAATCTATTTTTCGCAATGCCTCTTTTTCTTTTCCTGTTTTTCTTTCTCACTTTAGATCGAAGGTGATTGTGGAACGGGAAAATAAAACTTTGCAAACCTGGGGGTCGCTGGTACCATGGTGTTGTGTTACAAGCTCGAAGTTACAGCGGGAGGTCAATAACTAGTGGCCTTGGCAAAATGTGCACCCGACCACCCCCGCGGGATGAAGTTCTAGATTCTCTTTATTGCTGTCGGCTCAGTTGTTTTCTCAAAAGCCTCTAAATGCCAGCTCCTAGCTAAATACGTATTATGTAGTTTAATCACCAAGACTGGCCTAAGGATAAGAAATGCCCAGCCTTTTGGTTCTGTGGAGTACTCGTTCTTTGTTCATCGTGTTGGCTGATAGAATTACATATCGGCTGTCTCACTTGTCAATAGAGTACCGAAAAGAAGGCTTGAATGAGGCGGTTCGATCGGTCGATCGGGTGTGGATACTATTCTTTGAGCGGTATGTAGTATGTTCATGGATTATCACTCAGATGATTAGTATCTCCTATTGAGCATTAGGGGTAACTGGGCATGAATGTGGAGCAAAAGATACTAGATTCAACATAGAATATGGTGTCGTCTTATATACATAGGTTCATATTGGTAGCTAGCTGGAGTAGAGCTGGGGTAATATGGACTAGGTGTCGTGATGCCAAGAACTGTGGAAATGATTGATGCAGAAGAAAACATCTGGCACTACAATCACATTTTTGCATTCTATAAAGTGACATGGCAGGAAGAGTGTCAGGGAACAAAATTGTGGCCCTTTCATAAGACAAGTATCATTAGTCATTACATTAGTAACCCTCATCATGCTCGATGATGAGGACCATACTTGAATACAATACCTTTTTACACCCGTTTATCGGATTAGATAGCGTGACTTAGTGTTGTTTGGAGCCAGGTTAAATTATCGTCTATCACAAAGAGGTTCGTACCCTGGCATTGACTAGCGAGATAATTGGGTCACCCGGCCGATATGCATGGAATATCACTCGCCCCCTAGCTACGGTTTATGTAACCTCCCCACAATCACGCGTCACCAAAGCTCTGCTCAAAAAAAAACACCAGAAAGGCGGTTCAATAGAAGGAGACGCAGAGATGTAAACCAGATATATAAACAATGATACCGACCCGAAGGAATATATGAAAACCGCAAAAACCGCAACCACAGTCCGCAAACCGCGAGATAAAAAAGGGAAAAAATTGAAAAATTGCATGGTGATTTTCCGTCACATAATATTACTATTCTCTCTCTCTTTCTCTTTTCTCTCTCTTTCTTTCCTCATCGTAGTACATACACAACAAGAGAATAAAACAAACATCACAGCTCACACAGCAACAGCAACCACAGCAACAGAGAGCTCATAGCAAGCAAAACGGAACTGAAGAATAACAAAAAAGGTAAGAGTTCTCCTCCAATCCGTCCCCTTAAGCAAAGCAATTGATATCAAGCTACTGAACTGCACTGCACTGCACTACCGCTATGAATATAAAAAAGAAGTGATATATAAAAAATAAAAAAAATTTTAAAAAAACAAAAACAGTAACAGAACAGCAAAGGAAAAGGAAAAAGGAAAAAAAAGACTCCATCACTCCGCAACAACAAAAATGACACCCACACGCACCGCACCCTAACTAACTACCATACTGCACAAGACGTAGAAAGCAAAGAAAATGAAATCTGCCTTCCCCCCATCCCTCACGCCATACCCGCCCAATTTGCATGTGTCCGGAGTTCTCTTGTTTATGGTATAATTCAAACACGAATATAACTATAACGTACGGTATGATCGATTAGCCGCCCTTGAAGAAGCGACTGGCCTCCATGACACTCTCTTCATCTGCAGCGTAGTCCCAACCTATAATCTTGCTGTCCTGGCTACAGCAAATGATCCACCTAGCATCAAACTGGAGTTTGAAGACCCTGTGGGTTCCCGAGTTCCCGCCATGGCCCTGGGGAAGAACAGCTTGTGGGGGCTGTATCGGCCGCGGTGGCATGTGGTGATGATGTGCCGGTAGTAGTTGCGAGGCGGCCACGGCACCAGCGAGGCCTGCCTGGTTCCCAACCTGCTGGATCTGGTGCATGTGGACTGCGGCGGGCTGCATGCCTTGTTGCTGGTAAAGCGTGGCGATCTGAGCGGGTACGTTTGCGGGTGTTCCGGCACCTGCGGCTGCGGCGGAGCGGAGCGCGGCGGGGGACTGGCTCTGGTGGAGGGTGGCGCCGAAAACCCAGCGGTCTTCTTGGTCTTTGTGCCAGATGCGGACGGTCTCGTCGTAGGAGCCGGAAACAATCCTGTTTCTTGTGGCTTGCACGGTGCGGACGAGGGCGCCGTGGCCCTGGAGAGTGGCCATTTCGGCTTGGGTGTCGCAGTCGAAGACGCGGATGGTTTGGTCGGATGAGCCGGAGACGATGGTGCGGCCGTCGAATTGGATGCATGCAATACCTTTGGTATGGCCAACAAAGGTCTTTTCACAGGCCCCAGTGCGGAGATTCCATAGCTTGATAAGACGGTCTCCAGACGCTGATGCGATTTGGTCGCCGTGGAGTTGAATTGCATTTACGGCGGCTGCGTGGCCCGAGAGATTTTGGATCACAGTGTATGGGTGGAGAGTTCTGGGGCTGCCTTTGGGTGGCGCACGAGTGCTAGCGCCAAATGCACGGTTGGGATCACTGCTGCTGTATGGGTTTTGAAGATTGAGCCCAGAACCCATGGAGGGCTCCTGAACAGTCCAGGTCGCCCAGGTTGCTTGCTGGTTGTTACCGATATTATCTGGGTGGTGCGGATGGCTCCGAACATCGACAGCGTTGCTTGTACCGGTGGCCCATAGGACCTTTGATACCCACGGATAGTCCTTGTTTGTGGTCTCTAGCTGCTCTCGATTCCAGACCTTGACTAACTTGTCCTTGGAACATGTCACAAGCCATTTCTTCGAGAACTTCAAGTTGAGAACAGATTCTTGATGAGCTTTCTCGATAACCTTCAGTTTCTCGCCGGTAGGGAATTTCCAGATGATAACACTAGAGTCTGACGATCCAGTGACCAAAACTTGCTCCTCTTCGTCAAACTGGAGACACAGTACACTCCCGGTATGACCCTTCAATGGCTCTCCCACTAACCTCCGGGTACGCATGTTCCAAATTCTAACTGTTCGGTCACGCGACCCAGATACAAGGAAGTTGGGTGAGTATTGAATGGTGTAGATACATTCACCATGACCCTCGTGAGGGTAGTTGGGATGGGGGATCTGAAATGTTGTGAATCGGTTGTGCTGCCAATTATCCTCAAGTCTTCTACGATTCTTGTAGAGAAACGCCCAATTCAGCCGGGGGTGGTTATAACCAGGCATTGTCAATGTTGGTTGGATTGGAAGTGATGGCTCCTCATATGCCTGTGATGTTATAGGCCGACTCATTCCGGTTGGATACATGTCATCATCATCCGACATAGCAGCACTCGGGCCACCAAAAACTCCCGCCATCGATGACTGG
Source organism: Morchella sextelata (assembly GCF_020137385.1). NCBI lineage: Eukaryota > Fungi > Ascomycota > Pezizomycetes > Pezizales > Morchellaceae > Morchella > Morchella sextelata. Next base: position 2,144,721 of record NW_025408619.1, on the reverse strand, counting down.
CGGATAGTTCTTAAAGAATCGGCCGTATAAGGAAAGTATTCCGCATCCTGGTTCGGAGTGCCATATGCACCAGAGCTTCCTTGGGTGGAACTATCCCCACTGATATCCATAGGGCCACCAGACGAGTCCGATGCAGAGCTCTCACCTTGGCTTCCAGGGCCCGACCTAAATCGGTCTATGTTCCGCCTTGCTAGATCTCTAAGTTTCTTTTCCTCGTCTCTTTGCTCTTCGGCCTTCCGTTTAGCCGCTCCCTGCTGTTGCATTTCAGTCTCAAATAGTCGTACTTCGGCGCTGTTTTCCTCCCATCCGGCGCCGTGATACAGATCTCTCCAGAGCCTTGGCTCCATAGCGAATCGTCGCCATGTGCGCGAAGCCAGTGATGCATTGAGAAGCGAACGCGCAGGTAGGTACGATAGGATCTGAAGCGATAGCTCGGAAGGAAGCAGTTGGATAAAGTCGAGGTGGAGAATTGGGACCAATCTATCGACCAGCGATGCGATGTTGGATGTCGGTAGGGTGCGGACGAGTTTATAAGCGTATTCTAAAAGACCGACATTAGCGATCACGAACAGCTAATAGGTGATTCGAATCTAAAGAAGCATCTCTGAGTAAACCAAGATACGTGAAATATGATTATGAGCTGTCACTGCGGATGTATGCCACAAGAATGAGGGGAGGGGGACATGTCAGGCGGCAGGCCGTCAAAGAGCCTTCTCTTCCCCCAACTGAAACCACAACAAATCGTTACACACAACGGTCACAAGGCCCCTTCAACCAGCGATGAGAGCCATCAACCAAGATGGGAATTTATCGAGTATGTTGACGGATTGAAGGATAATCTCGGTGGTATTGTAGGAAATAGTGCATGTAATCTGCAGAAGAAGAGAAAAGCATCGAGCAAGGAAGTGTTTTTACAAACCTTCTCTTAACGCATCATCAAGTCCTGTCACCCAAGCCGGAATCTTCAGCTCTGCACTCTCTCTAATCGATCGCAAGTCCTCTCTCTGGTTCGGATCCTCGTACACACTGGGCGTCTCCTCACCGCTATAACCTTCATCCACCCGGAAGCTCTGCGACGTTCTCAGGGGCTGTTGCGTCGTCGTCGCTGTCTCTCCTGTCTGTGGTTGGCGCTGCGAAGCCACTCCCGCTGCTGCATTTGCGAGATCCTCCACGTTGAATATTGGTGGAGTCATGGAAGCCATGATTGGTGATGTTTACTTCCCTCTTGAGTTGTTGGGTATTGGAGCGAGATGGGCGAGGGGGGTGCGAAAAGGTTGATCGTAATGCTGGGTTTACCAAGAAGTGAGGAGTTGTGCTGTCCCAGAAAAAGGAAGCAGATAGGGGATATCTACTCGCGGATACCCCGTTGGATGCTGTTGCAAAAAGTCGTGTCAATAAGGATATAAGATAGGTACGATAAGACGGAGGTTGTTATGGAAGGGGGGGTGGGTGGGTTATGGAGGGAAAGAGAAAGTACATGTAGCTGAGACGATGTCGTGTGTTGTTGGAGTGGAAAGAAAGGTGGGAGAGGCAGGCGGACCGGGGGGGTGGGGGGGTGGGCATTAAGCACACTACTGCAAGTCTGCAACCCTCACTCCTCCTCCCTCCTCTAAACTTCCCGCTCACTCCACTCAACTGCATGTATGTACATACATCTTGTGCTCTCGCGCTATGTATTACCGGTGCGCCGCTGCTTTCCTGGAAAACCATCCAAGCTCCAGGGTGAAAGAAAAAAAATCCTCTGAACCTGTCAACTGGTAAAACAACAACAGACCTCTTTGAGATTCTGCTAGGCTATCCGCTGCTACTGCACGCACCGGATTGTTGCCCCTAACCCCCTCGATGATGATCAGATAGCTTCTCCGATCGGCATTGTTCTATTCGTCTTCATTCAGAACAAGGGCGTGTGGCCCTGTGTTGAATCCTAGTGGCCAATCTAAGGAGTTCTTTCTCTCTCTGTCTCCGACGCTCCCACTCCCCCTAAACTCCTATATTTCTACATGGTATTAATTTGACAGCTTCCCATAGAGTAGGTATACACCCGCTTCTAATACCTCCATTGTCTCCTCTACATGCTCTCTACATCCAGCAGCAGCAGTGCTCTAGCAAAAAAGCAAGTGGGCACATGCACAGTTCAATATGCCGACTGTCAACTCCACGACAAATCTACCGTCTCGCTTTCGCACAACCTCCTTCACCCTCCCCGCAGTCCCTCCCCTCCCTCCCTCCCTCCCTTCCTCCCTCCTAGCCCTATGTGCGCCGTGACATCTGACGTCTGTGCGAACACAATACCTGCCCCTCTTGGCGCCCCAAAGAGGAGACACTCGGCCCCTTTGAGTGCTAGCGCCATGCTCCTGCCACCTCGACAGCGTGCGAAGTGGGGATCTGAAGCTTCATTGTCGGTCTTCTACACTGTACCTGAGCCTCCTGAGCTCCTTCCTGAATACCACGCGACCTGCTTGCTCCACGCTACGATACGATACGATGGCGATACGATGCGATACGATGCGATTTCGCGGCCGCGCGATCGCCAACTAACTAACTAACTACCTACTCTAACTGCCTAGCAACCGCGAGAGAAGGATTCCGTACCTACATGGAACCTGCTATAAATTCCGTGATATCAAATATCAGGCTCCGAGGAGTAAGCACCTAGAATGATGGGTAAACCCAGTAGGGCATTAGTAGTACAAACAGGAGTGCAAAACACAAGGAGGCCCAAGACACAACCACATCTCTCCCCATCCATCCCTCCGTCCCTCCAATCCCTCCCTCCCGAGTGAAAAAATTTTGCCCCCTACTAGAGTGTAAACGTAGCAGGAACCTCCCGCCGCAATCTATCAGGCCCAGCATATCGGTTCAACACCAGATCTAGAAATTTCCTCTCTTTTCTGCCCTTCGCTCCCATTGATGAAAGCTATGGCCGCTCTACTACGTAGCCGATACACCCGTCAACTTGCACATTTTCATTTCTTTCCTGCGCGACGGGGAAGGTAATCCTATTTCGCAAATTGGCCCTATATACGTCGCTAACTCTCTGGCTAACTAAACCCGACTCCCACCCGCGGCGATCACCCACGCCCGTCTCGTCTCGTCTCGCTTCGAAACAAAACCGGGTTTGGGGGAAACACACACAGCAGTGACAGCACCCCTAACCCTGCATGCAGCCTGTATTCATCCGGTGTGTAATCGTGACAGCGGCTGACGTAGCGGCTAGTTGCGATGCGAATAGGTACATATCAGTACATATGGCGGAAGAGGAAAGGGAGGGAAGAAGGGGAATCGGATCGGGGGGCGATCTGAGAAGTTTCTAGTGGTTTTCAGAGTGCGATCGCGTGTGGATGCGTGTAGAAGTTTGGTTTGGTTTTAGGTGCCCCTGGCGGTACATAGGAGTGGTGGGGTGATGTGATGGGTGGTGATGGGTGGTGATGGGTGGTGATGGGTGGTGGTGGGGGTCATGTGTGGTCACTCGTTTGCTTCGAAAGAATGTAGTCACGTGATGTGGTTACTTTCAATTGGATTTGATAGATCCATCTAACCCGCAACTATCATACAGAATAGGCCAAGTACATAGACAACTTTGTTCTTCTATCTGAATAACTACTAGACATGTAGATGCTCTCTTATACACTGCTAGTGTCCTTAAGTGAAGGCTGCGATTGTAAAACGTACCGGTTAAAGTGATGCCGGACCTTTTAAACCTGAAAAAAAAGTTGGATCAAGACTAATCCTTAATCTCTGTCATTAGATTCTGTACCTATGCCTAATAAATTCTATAGTCTCTACTAGATCTGCGGGTGAACAAAATAAAACAACCCTTACCCTGAAAAATCAGTACCGTCGGCCAAAGCGACCAATACCCGCAAAGCAAATCAAAAAAAATATCGGACGAGATGGGTACCTTATTCAAGTGCGTCATCATCTTCAATATCTTATGGTTCTAGAGGGGGTCGAACCCTCGACCTTGGCGTTAACATTTAGACACTGTGAAGTGTCGAGATATTAGCACCACGCGCTAACTAACTGAGCTATGGAACCGTGATGGAGAAGGGCGGCAGCTAGGCTTTCGGCGCTACAGCGGAGCTTCAGGGTATACTTTGGCTGATTTCAATAGTCGTAGTTTTAGTGTTATTTTTTTTAGGATTTGTCATATGGTTGATATAGGGCTTAGGGGAGGAGTGAGTGATAACTCGTGATTCAATTTTTTTTAGTCTCACATGAAGTGGAAATTGGATTGGTATAAAACTAAGTTCTACTTCTACCTACCCCCCGCGGTGCTTCTTGAACGCATCGTAGATCTTCTTACCGTTGCGGACATCTTCCATGGCCTTTGCGTCTGCGGCTACCATCTTCGGGAGCATCCCTACTACTTGTACGAGGTGTGCGGCGGGGATGATTACTACCCCGTTCTTGCTATCGGCGAAGACGATGTCGCCCTATAGCACAGTAATCGATAGATTAGTATGGACATTGACGGGGTCTAGAGAGGGGGAGAGCATACACTAGCAACATCCACCCCCTGCACCGTAACCACATCATCCACCGCAACCGCCCTAGCCTCCGCGCCCGCCCCAACCGTACTAATCCCCTTCGAAAAGACCATCAGGTCATCCCGCTTCCCCAGCTCCTCCATGTCGCGCACCCGCCCGTCCACAATGATGGCGCGCGCCCCGAGCTGGTACATACGTTCCGCGACGATGCCGCCGACGACGGCGCACCGCTGGTCGGGGGGCTGGGAGACGACTACCGTGCACGAGGGAGTGATGAAGTCGGCGAAGTGGGTATCGGCGGGGAGGGAGCACTTGGGCTCGGTGGTGTCTTTGGGCGCGAAGAGGACGGTGGTTGCGACGGAGATGTTGATGCCGGGGGTGGAGGTGCGGGGTACTAGCGGGTGTTAGTGGGGCGGTGTGGAGGGGGGGGGTGGGTAGGAGTTTTTTTTTTTTTGGGGGGGGGGGGGTTACGGATGTCGACGAGGAAGCCGGCGTTGGGGACTTTGAGCTTGAGGAGGGCGTCGGATATCTGGTGGGTGTTAGAGTTTCGGGTGTGTGTGTGTTTGGAGGAGTGGAGAGCTAGCTAACGCACATCACAGGCGGTGTATTGCTTGAGCGCATCCATCAGAGCTTCCTTATCGCCCATTTTGTGGTAATTCCTGTGGTGGTGGTGGTCAGGTGTGAATATTGTCTCTGTAGGTAAGGTTCAATAGTAAGGTAAGGTTGTGGATTCAATTGTAAGGTTATGGATTCAACTGTGAGGTTGTGGATATTTCAATTGTAAGGTTGAGGCTGTGGATTCGATGCCTGAGCTCTCACATGCTAAATAGCTACATGTAGGGCTGACATGACAGATCCCGGGCTGTGAGGTGAATCCGGGATTGCGGCTCAGTGGCACATTTAGCCGAGCTTAACGAGCTGGGACCGGCTAGCTAGCTAGCTAGCGTGGTGCGTCACACGGAATCACTCAGGGCGCGAGTGAGGGGCAGGCGGTGGTCCCTGTTGGCCCGCAACAAATGTGTTTGGGTGTTTTGTCTCAAGACTTGACGGTTGTGCGAGTGATGTTGATGTCACGCTTCGTGTATTATAGATATCTGTAAACGTGCGCGTCAACTGGTCAATTATCAGTATTAGAGCACGTTTAAACAGAAGCGTCATGCACGGCCATTACTCATTCTGAACACTTTGGCTCCCTTTCCCTCTCCGTTGACGTGCTGTGATCTGATTCCATTATAAATAAGCAGCTCACCCTCTCTCTCCCTAGATTCCCCATAAATCCTCATATCGACCTTTCTTGATCAGAGCATCGATTATACTAGTACTGAAAACGCCTCTCGACACCACGCCGTGCTTCCCTCTTCGGATTAGGAACGGTACATTGAGATATGTATGGCCCTAAGTTCATGATCAATTAAAGTGTCCTTATACATATGTACTTCAAAAATGTATGGTCTTTGACGGTTGATGATGCTGTTGTCGGATCGGTGCGCTGTACTCGCTATCGCTTTCTGTCAGGAGCTGGGCTTCCGCTTGTTTGTTGCATTCTCCCTTCTCCCCATGAGCGTGTGAACGGTATCGGAGCGGTGTCGGTTTAGTTTTCTTAAGGAAAATATTTTCCTGCTTCCGGCAGGACGTTAGATTCTAATAATCTGGCCAAGTTCGTTGTGTAAGTCACTCAATGGTGTTTATCGTTAACTGATATTTTATTACACAGAGAAAGGGACAAGCGATTGTACTAGGAAGTCTTTGAAAATTATTGGCGCGACTTCCTTGGACCGTGTGTTTGGCTGGAGTCAAACCAGCCCCCCAGAATCTTGTGGAATATCTCTGGGCTGCGCATGAGTCTCTGTAGTCTCGCTCAGTTGATAAAGTTTCTTGTTAGGGAGCATTCAGCGGAGGAGTTGAAAGAGCAAACGGATTTTTAAAGAAGGAAACTGTTTCTAGACTCATTCTAGATGAATGAATTAAAACCGTTTTCTTGTTTCTGGTCATTGATTGAATTGACCTGGCCACCATTTCCCACGGTGGATATAGCAGCTTAAAGTTTTGCTCGAGTGAACTCGTAGTGTTCGAATTATTTAATCTCGGGAAATGGATATCTCTTCGACATATATCGGATCCGGCGATTATCACACCATATCATGAGATGGGTCAAATCCAGGTTTCTCAGAAGATCTTATAGTAGATTGGAGGACCCTTCATGGCTATCGTGACTCTATCACCCGGCCAGGCTGTATTTACATGTCCTAGACTGTCTAAAGTATCCAAGCATATGTGTTTCTCAAAATTATGGAGAGAAAAGTTAACTCCGAGAAAATGACCAACCCTCCTACCTAATTGAAGTCGGAAGAAGCCAACAATCCGTCAATTTGCCACAGACAGCCTTTCTGGGTTAGATAACTGTCCATCAATCGTTCCAAAGTTTTATTTCACCCAAAACGGCCACAGGGAAGCCATCTAGAATTGTCTGAATCAGGTCGTATTAACGGTGTTACAATACAAAACAAATTCTCCCGGGCTAAACTAATGTTTATCATATCCTCTCCATGGTGTTCCTTACTACCAGACTTTACATCGCTACAGATCCTTCTAGTCGATGTTCACTAACTAAGTAGTAGTCGGGATCAAAGGAGTCGTCGACATCAAGAGCGGCAACTAAATCCAAATGATAGCCAAGATTTCCATGTCTCAACCGGTTTCCCCTATTTAGGCGATCAAACTCTTTATGTTCCATTTCGACGTTGACAGGTTTCTATTGGCTAACAGCAACTAGAATCAGTCACCAATCTAGTCAGTGGTAGCCGGTGTCTGTACGCTTTCGTCCGACGGTTTATTCCGCGCTGCGTGCCTGCATGCATGGGGAGGACAAGACGTCTCACCTAGCCCGTAGATGACAACTGACAACTCAAGCCCCAACACGCGCGTTACCCTGGGAACGCTCAATGATAATGGAGTAATTAGCCATTGATAGGCCCGGGTGGGCTAGCCGCAAGGCACCAAAGCTTCTTTTGACGTCGCTTGTTGGTGGGTTGTTGGTATAATAGTGTGGAGTTATGCATATCTGGGGGGGTAGGGGTTCGTTGAGATCTCAGGGAGGACAACACCGGATCTGGTATGTATTTTTTTTTCTTTCTTGATTGCTTGGTTTGCCCCTGAGTGATGGTCATGAAATTCAATGAGAAAAAAGAAAAAGAAGATGAAGGGGAGAGAGTGACGGACTGGAATTGGTAACGTTGGAGCGTAGACGTCATAAGGAAGTGTTCATTGCTGTTATGCGTTCAGTTCTGTCTCAATGGTACTCAATGGAACGGTCTGTGAAATTTCGATGTGCGCTCATGAAGATTGAGTGATATCATGATATCAAGCCTACTAAGGTTCTAGAGAGTACGTACCTAGAGTATGGTGTTGCAATGAGGTACAGACGGAGGTTGCGTTACCAGTTGGGCATGGCGGGTTAGGTGTACTGTGTGTGACAGACAGCTACTCTGCTGTAGTTTGGTAGTTTGTTGCCTAATTTGGCGGGAGGACGGGTCGGGGGAGACGATCTTATAGCTGCTTTCGTACAGAGACCAGTACTCTACTAGGCTTGCTTTTGAAAACAACGTCAATTGCATCCAGAGTCTCTGTGTAGCTATCTAGAATTATTCACTCCCCATCTACTCCACGATATAGAAACATTGCCCTAGGAACGGACAACGCCCAAGAGCCTGGGCCAGGGCTCAGGTTTCGTCAATATCAAACAAACTAAACAATTCACCGAGAGATGAGACGGACGCCTCCTCTTGTTTGCCCCGTCACCACCCCCCCCGCATTTGTTCGGGGTGGGATGTCTTGGTGGCTCGGACGGCGGTCGGAAGATCTTCAGGAGGCCCGTATTCTTCTCTGGGCAATTGGTGTGAATTGTGAGGATAGATGTTGGGGGATTGGGGAGGTGAGTATTCTTTGCTAGGTGAATTGAATTGAGAATTAGAGCTTTACGTGGGCTGGTGGTAACCGCAAAGTAGGAATTATCTTAGGAGTGGAGTTCTGTACGTATTCTTCTGCCCGTATGTCTCTACCGGAACATAGAGTACCTACTCTAGGCACATGCGTACTCTGAGATTTCCTACATATTCTGAGATGTTCTACATCTTCGTTGGTCTTGCGCTACTTCCTGCTTTGCTTGGCCCCCGGCCACCCGGGCAGTGAATCATCAGAAGCACCACGACGACCACCGCCAATCGCCGTCTGCAGCGCACAGAAGAATTTCATTGCGATGTGCAATACCCACAAGTACAGTCGCACCTCGTTATGTCGTTAGCGTATTCTGGGAGCCAAACCCCTACGAGATAGAAAGTATACGAGACAGCAAATAGTTTTTGGTGGAGAAGGGCAGTACCTGTCCCGCAAATCCGTACGAGACAGCAAGAGATCCGAGATATCGAATTACGAGATAGCGAGGTGCGGCTGTACCTACAACTTTATTTTCTTCTTCCACCTCCTCCACCTCCTCCATCTCTCGGGGCCAACAGCTCAGTTCGGAAAAGTAGAGCTGCACCCCACGCACCAGGCTAGAAGCGGGCCCAATTGCAAGTGCTGGCAAGAGACCTCAATAGGTGTATAAAGCAGCCCCCCAATCCCACCTCCTCAGCAGTATCATCAGCATCATCATCACACAGTCTTTCGACATTACCTCTTACTCTACACAAAATATTTACTTGTTTACGGGTTAATACTTTTTTTATTTGCGAACACCTTACTTAATACCTAATCCACAATGCACACCTCAGGCATGAAGCTCACCACCCTCTTCCTCTCCCTTATGCTCGCCAGCAGCGCCGTCGGTGCCCCCGTGCCCCCCCCAAAGGGTGTTCCTGCCGTCAACATGCCTACAGTCGGTAGTGGTGTTATCGAGGACAACACGCCAGCTGGTACTATGGACAAGGTCAATGATGGCCTGAAGGGGAATGTAAAACCGCCACAGACAAAGGCCGACCCCGTTGCCGACGCAACTGACGCCGCGGCGGAGGGCAATGCTGAACCTGCGAAGGGACTTCATTCCCGCCAAGAACCTGATGTCGCCGCCCTTCTCGACGCCCTCCTCGGCGGCTCCGACCCCACCAGCGGCCTCACTGGCGGTGCTGGCAGTTCCAACCCCACCAGCGGCCTCACTGGCGGTGCCGGCAGTTCCAACCCCACCAGCGGCCTCACTGGCGGTGCCGGCAATTCCAACCTCACCAGCGGCCTCACCGGCAAGCGCTCCGCTGGTCCTCCATCGATTGATCACACAGGCATAAGTCACGAGATTAACCAGGCCACTTCTCGCGCCAGCGGCAATTCCAAGCGCTCACCTGATGGTCTTATCCCTGGTGTTAATACTCTGGATAACTCTCGGGTCGGTGGTGACAAGGTGAAAGACGTTGTTGATGGGAAGACAGCACCGCTGTCCGGCACGACTGGCACTCTCGGGACACGCGGGGAGAAGAAGAAGTGTGTGAATGGCCTTGACTTGACGCACGATGCCATCCCGTGTATGTCAGACAATGTTGCTGGAGGGGTCGATCCCAACAGTGTCAACGATCTTAACGGTGCCACGAAGGGTGCCACAGCTGGGAAGACGGGGGCGCCCAAGACGGAGGCACCCAAGGCTGGCACTGAAACGGTCACTGGCTCTGATTTGGGCTCTGAGTTTGTGCCTTCTGCGGATAGTGTGACTGCTTCTCCTACAGACACGAAGACTCCCACGACAGGCGATGTTAAGGCTCCCACGACGGGCGATGTTAAGGCTCCCACGACGGGCGATGTTAAGGCTCCCACGACGGGCGATATTACCGGCGCGGATGCTGTTTCTGGCTTGACATCGGGTTTTGTCCCCCGTGGTGTTGATGAGACAGTTAAGAAGGTTAATGGAGCTGCCGCCGATCTCAAGAAGACCACTGGTACTGGTGCTGATGTAGCCTCGGTTGATACCCCTCTCGGTGCCAAGACGGTTCCCGTCTAGAGCTGCGGTTGTAGGATGAATTGTTTATGATGGATGTATGATCATGTAATATTTGGACTCTTGTGAACTGGGCAATAACGGGGCAATAACAGGAAGTGGGAAAGCGTCCGGGGAGGGGGGGGGGGATACTTGTAGTATGGAGTGGAAAAATTGTAATAGTAATAATACATGTTGTTGTTTTTCGCTGTAAAGAATTGGTCCGTTTTTTCGTGAGGCGATGATATTGCTGTGAGCTTTCTCTCTGTGCCGATGAGTGATAAACTGTGATTAACTCAAATTCCTAGGGATTTTCGAGCTCTCTTTGATTGGCGAACGTACTACAGTAAGGGTCACGCTCCATAGGTCAAGCGATCGCTGCCCAAGAAGTGCTCTCACATCTCAATGCTTCCCGCCGCAGTTCTAGTCGCATTTGTCGCATTTGTCGCAACTGTCGCAACTGTCGTAGTTTTCGCAGATATGTCGTCGTAGTAGGGCAGGGTTCATGCCTAGTAGCGTTCCACAACCCTAGCCTGATGCGTCATAACTAAAATATTCACTGGCTAAGTATTAGAATAACAACGGGATATCATGTGGCCCGGTTGGTCTAGTGGTATGATTGTCGCTTCGGGTTTCTCCCCGGGAATTCCATTTCTCAATTGTGACAGGTCTCCGGTTCGATCCCGGAATCGGGCCCACTTCTTTTTTATTTTTTGATGACTTCTTTGCGAGTTGGGATTGAGCGTGAGAGATGCGCGCCGTGGATCAGGTGGGAGGGAGACGGTGGAAGGGGTTTTTGAGACTCTGAGGGGGTGGAAGGCGTTTTGGAGACTCTGAGGGGTGGGAGCGGGAGTGGGCATGGCGAGCGTTTTGGTGAAAAGGGAGGTGGGAGGAGGTGGAGGTGGGAGGTGGGAGGTGGGCTTACTAAGTAGCTTGCTTGTTTGGATGAGTTTGGCCTCACGACTGCAAGAGGGCTTACACAGACGACTCTTGACCACGTATATGAAAATGACACTTCCCCTTGTCGGGTGGGGGATCGTAAAGTTTAAAAACGCCTTCGTCACCAGCGATCTGATAAGATAACGGAACCCCGAATGGTCTATGGCGCCATAGACCATTCGGGCGCCGTATTGAGCGATACTTTATTCTAACCCTAACCACGATCTGATAAGATAGCGGAACACCGAATGGTCTCTGGTGCAATTTACGTTGAAATTAAGCTTCCCCTATCTGAAACTCCCCCACCACCCACCACCCATATTACTCCTCCACCACTACTTCATAGTAGCTAGGAGATTACAAACGGAGATAAGTAGCACGTCAGCAACGGTCGTCCCCCTCCCTCCCTCCCTCCCTCCCTCAATCTTAATCTCCATGCCCTTATTTCCCTCCACTGCCAAGCCGGATACGGCAAGCATCGATCAGATAAGACACGCCTGGGGTCTGTATTCGTTCGCTCGGTATTCGGCCGATACTTGCCTTGCGTGTGCGTGTAGGCAGACGTATGTATGTTGTAGGCTGAAATCAAGAATGGAGGGAGGTAGAGGGGTGTAGGTATTAGAAGGGGATTGTGAATGCTACATGCTCACATAAGTAATACTGTGTGTAGCTGGGTGAGGGAGCTGAGCAAGTCAGTCATAATCCTCTAGCCGCGTAAGCATCACTAATTGCGTTCTGGGAGCTGCCAAGGCGCTCAGGGGGGTGGGGGGGAAAGCTGCAAGCCAGAGAGAGACTCGGAGGGAAAGGGAAAGGGAAAGGAGGGAGGGAAAGGGGACTGGCCAGAGTGTACTTCTACTGATGTATCTGCATTTCCAACTGATTGATAAACGGCGGATAGCACAGCACACTCACCCGGGCACTTGTCAGTCAGTCAGTCAGTCAGTCAGTCAGTCAGTCAGTCAGTCAGTCAGTCGGTCGGTCAGTCAGTCAGTCAGTCATTCGGTCAGGCACCCAAGCACCCAGGCACCCAGGCAAATAGAAAAATAGCACCCACAACCGGGTAACGATCCCCCAGCGAAAAAGAAACATAGAAAAAGCTTGTTACTTTTCTCCCCTCGTCACCTTTTCTTCAATCAGATAAAGCGATCCCTCCCCTTTCCAACGATCAGATAACGAAACAACCCACCCACCCACCCAACCCAAACCCAACCCAAACCCAAGCCCAAGCCCATCCCGACAACCAAGATGCCATTCGCCGGCCTGCTTCGACGGGGAACATCCTTCTTCAGCGCCGCCGCCACAAAGGTCGACACCAGCGACGATGCTGGCAAGGTGACCAAGGACACGCTGTTCCCGCTCGTCACCTGCGAGCACGACAAGACGGACGCCGCCGCCGAGGAGTGCGACCACGACTGCGCGGCGTGTCCGCAGGTGGCGCCCGACGGCACGAGCGGGTATGGGAAGGCGTTCGACAAGATCGGCGTCGACCATGACGAGGAGCTGTGGGGCGGCGTCAAGAAGTACTCGAGGCATGTCATTGTCGCGACGGGCGAGACGGACTGGATCAGGGATGTGGACGAGATTCCGGGGAGCGTGATGCGGGCGCTGAAGGAGAGGGTGAGGAAGGGGGCGGTTGAGGACAAGGACGGGGTAATTATCTCTATTGGCTTCTTCGTGAAATAGTTTAACAGATGGATCAGTAATGCTAATCAATCAATCAATCGTGAGCAGAAACTCATGGTCTCCGCATCCAACATGCCGCCCCCCGACCACCACCACCACCACCACCACCACCACCACCACGCAGACACCACCAAGCCCCAACCCACATCCGTCATCCTCCTCCCCTCCTGGACCCTCATCGAGAACGTCACCCCCGCCACCACCCCCGAGCTCGTCTCCCGCTTCATCAACCCCTCCCCCACCAACCTGGACCCCCTGGTCCCCATCCCGTCCTCCCCCGCTCCCCCCTCCCCCGCCCTCTCCACCCTCTCCCCGCCCCTCGACGAACCCACCCGCCCCCGCTCCCCCCTCACCCTCCAGATCCCCACCTCCACCAACCCCACCTTCTCCGCCGGCTCCCCCACCCGCGCCCCCGGAAGCCCGCTCATGTCCCCCTCAACCCCCATCGACACGTCCACCCTCCAGAACCTCTCCCTCTCCGACGTCCCCTACTCGTGCGACAGCACCGTCACGGCCTCCCACTACCCGCACGACACGCTCATCCTCCTGTGCTCGCACAAGCGCCGCGACGCCCGCTGCGGCATCAGCGCGCCCATCCTGCGCAAGGAGTTTGAGCGGCACCTGCGGCCGCTGGGGCTGTGGCGCGATATGGCCGACATGCGGCCCGGCGGCGTCAAGGTGCTGTTTATTAACCATGTGGGCGGGCACAAGTTTTCGGCGAATGTGATTGTGTATCGCAAGGGCGGGGTGGAGATGGAGGGGGGAGTGGGGGAGAAGGGCGTGGACGGGGAGGCGGGGAAGGGGAAGGGGGAGGTTGTGCAGGGGGTGTGGCTGGCGAAGGTGACGCCCAGGCATGTTGAGGGGATTGTGAGGTATACGGTGATGGAGGGGAAGGTGTGTGATAGTGGGCTGATTAGGGCGGGGTTTGATAGGAGGACGGGGCTGAGTAGTTGGTAGTTAGTGGTGGTGGGTTTTTTTTCTTTTCTTGCTGCTTTTTTTTATTAACTGCGTTTTTTTTTTTTTTTTGTTGTTGTTCGTGCTTGTCGCGTAGATCTAGAGTTAGGTAGATATGGCTAGACGATGTGAGCTGTGGCAATATACCGAGCTAAATAAATACCAAGTAGATTCGAGGTGTTTGTAAATGGCTGTGAGTTGGAAGTAGTTGTGGCTTTGTAAAAATTGGCTGTGAGGATATTATGGCTATGGCAATTTGATGTTTGTAGATTCTTTTAGAACATTAGCAGAGCATTCTCTTTCCAGCAGCGTACTAGGAATAGTTCATTAGAGGAGAGAAGTCTATCTTTCTGCCTTAGTTTTCGGCCTATTGCGCCGAAACGTTTTTCCAGCACTCGCTCTCGTTCGTTTGATGCGTAGCGCCGCCCGAAACCGAGTGACGAAAACCGAGTGACACCCCATGTGGATGACTCAACCTCAACGCCACCACCGGGTTGTGTGCTTCAAGTAAGACAAAAACGCACGCATAACAATCCGTTGTGGTGTAATGGTTAGCATCAGTCGCTCTCACCGACTAGATCGGGGTTCAATTCCCCGCAACGGAAACAAGTTGTTTCTTTTTTCATTCCTAGGCATTTGGGCTTTGGCGCCTTGGGTTTTAGGTGACCGTGGTAGTAAAGGTTCATAGGGAAATGGGTTTTCTTGCTGTTTCTCATAAAAACAGCTCTGCTGCATCCCCCCCCCCCACCGCGCACACCCCACCCTCCGTTCACTACATGTAATCACAAACCTCAAATTTTATAAACTGAATTCCCTGCGCATAATCCGTTGTGGTGTAATGGTTAGCATCAGTCGCTCTCATCAAGAACCGACTAGATCGGGGTTCAATTCCCCGCAACGGAAGACTTCATTTTTTCTTGCTGGCACCATAACGGCCATCTTGCCTTGGCGACAGAAGTAGGACCCGGGCCTGGCGCCATAACCAACTCGGCCATCTTGCCTTGGCGTCTGCGGCTCCAAAGGGCACTTGGCGGTGTTTGATAATGTGGGTTAGGGTTTGTTGGAGGTTAGTATTGGTTTTATGGGTTAGGGTTTGGTTAACACTGTGGTTAATGAGAGGAGATAAGGCGGCTTGCTGTAGAAAGCAGTTACGAGTACGTGTCGCTTTAGGTTGTTCGTCTGTTTGACTTGGGTGGTGCTGATGTGTGGAAAGAGCCTGTTGCCCCTGACTCCCCCCTGAGCTCTAGATGTCTTTATTTTCGAGAAGAACTCTAATGAAATTAGATGAACTTTCTGGATATAAATCAAATACGTTGTCCACCTGCCGCCTAGATACTTGTACTAACACAGTTTTCTACATGTACTGGTAATGAAGGTAAGCGGAATCAATGGAGGAAACGTAGCTAAAGGCGGGCAGGATTACGTGTCCGGAAGAGACAACTTATAGCTTGGATTCTCGCTTCATCTTGTAATCTCTCCATCAAAAGAACTACTTTATTGGTCCAACGTTCCGGTTATTCATGTTCGTATAAGTTTGTCGAGAAGGATCGTTTCCAACAACGTACCACAATACCCGTAAGTATGTACAAAACCCACCAAAATTTGGTCCACATGACTTTCACAACTGCAATCTCAGGGACTGACTGACTGATCGATTGATTAATTGATTGTACTCACAAGGACCGTAAATATGCCACCCAAGTAAGTAGCCTCGGCACACGTGAGTGGGCAAGCGCTAATCTGCTGCAAAGACCCCGTCATGAGCGCTCACTCGACGCACGTGAAATATTCATTGGACAATATTACCACCGGTCTTATTAATCTATTAGTAGTCTTACGTATGTACTAACTTGGCCTCTGCTATTGCTACTACTCAATTGTTTAATATATATATAGTATATAGTTCGATCCGGATCTGCACAGTTAATATATATCAACTGCATGGATTAGGATGTCTCGGCCTTGCAAACACCAACCGTTGGGGTCCGTGATACCTAGCGAGCTACACTCTTTCCATGAATCCAGCGGCTCCAGTAGAAACCAACTAATAGGCCGGGCCCGACTATGAACGTGTTTTCCCTGGGTTAATATAAAATTTCAAAACCAGGACGTTAGTAGTTACCTTCCTAAGGAGATAGACAATTCACCTCGGAAGATATTAGAGCGACTCGATAGTCTACGACCGACTATGTACGTAGGCATCTTCATCACTCTCTCGCACATGTAGACGCACCACCGGAAAGGTACCGAATTAAGCATATCACCGTTGGTTTTGACCCTGGCCACCTTCTGTTTCCGGGTCTCTTGCCAGGGGTGGGGTAATATAAAATGCTGATATAGTAATATTCTAGCCTTATATCAACACTTTACCCCCAATGCCCAATGATTGTATGCCTGTGCCATACATGCCTTTAGTTTTCGGAATTCGGAGTGGTGCCCGAGGAGGAGGAGAAGGTGCATCTGAGATCTTCAGGAACTGATATAAACCGCATGAGAAGTCCACAGGTACAGCTCGTCCCAACTAACTGCAAGCCAAGCAAGATGTTCCAGTCTCGATACCAATTCCTAGGCTCCAGCCTACTGCTGCTGAACTCGATTCTCGGTGCCAGTGCTACCACTGGTTCATTGAAGGTTCTGACCTACAATGTCGCCGGCCTACCCTGTAAGTCTCCACCGCGCCCTTATCCGTGAAAACCAGACGATACTGATCATTACCCCAGCCGCTCTGTCATCTTCCGACCCCGTGGAAAACACGCCATACATCTCCGCCCGCCTCTCCCCATACGCCATAATCAATGTGCAGGAAGACTTCAACTCCCATGCCGCGCTCTATGCTTCCGACAGCCACGCTTACCGCACCCCCACCTCCGGCGGCGTTCCCTTCGGCGACGGCCTCAACACCCTCTCCGACTTCCCTTACATTGACTTCACCCGCACGGCCTGGGACGACTGCAACCTCAACTCCGGCGACTGCCTCACCCCCAAAGGTTTCAGCGCCATGCGTGTCGAGATCGCTGCAGGCATCTGGATAGACGTCTACAACCTCCACACCGACGCCGGCGGCGAAAGCGGTGACCTCTCAGCGCGCGCCGGGAACGTTGCCCAGATTGTTGACTACATCAACTCCTTCTCTGCAGGCATGCCAGTGGTGCTCATGGGCGACACCAACATGCGCTACACCACGACAGGCGACAACATCCGCGCTCTCGTTTCCGGCGGCGGCTTCACCGACGCATGGGTCTCTGGCACGCGGGGCGGTACCCCACCGGCACTGGGTACTGATGCACTGACGTGCGCTTTCCCGTTCGCGGACACGGTCACGGATCAAGCTACGATGCTGAGTTGCGAGGTCGTTGATAAGATCCTGTTCCGCAGCTCGCCGGTGCTGACGCTGTCGTTGGGGAGTATCACGAATGAGCACCGGAGCTTCCTGCACCCCACGGATGGCGGCCCACTGAGTGATCATTACCCGCTCTCTGCGACATTCACATATTCGACCACTGGCCTGCGGTTGTCGGAGGTTGTGGGAGGCCCGCATGGGGACTACTTTAACGACGCTACGGGGCTCACTAGTACGCCTACTATTACGACCCTGAAGCTTGCCGGCGGCGAGAGGGTCGATAGTGTTAGCTCTACCTGGTCCACGGGAACAGTACTGGCTCACGGGGGCAGCGGCGGGACAGCGAGTAGTATTACGTTGGCTAGCGGGGAGACGCTGGTGGAGGTGGAGGCGTGCCAGGGCGAGAAGGACGGGAATACGAGGGTGTTTTACCTCCGTGTCAAGACGAGCGCTGGAAGGGAACTGGCGGTGGGCAAGACGACGAGTACGTGTACGGTTATGAGCCCGCCCGAGACGGGGATGAGGGTTGTGGGCTTCTGGGGGAGGGATGGTGACGAGATTGATAGGCTGGGTGTGGTGTGGGGGAAGTAGAGTAGGTGGCGGGTGTAAATACTTTGGCCTGAGATGTAGTTATCGTATTTTTTATAGCTGTTTTCTGTTTTCTGTTTTTGACACATGGAGTGGTTGTATGTATGTTGATGGTTGAGAAATTGCTAAGCTTATTTGTGTCGAGTGAGCTCTCATGACTGAGAACACAAATAACCGGTCGAGTTATCTCTCATGATGGAAAAGAATAATTAAAATTCATCCTATTTGGAAACAAGGTTCCTCGAATACCACCAGCCAGAGCTTCACATAACACCTGGACTCAAGTGAATAATGGATGATAATAGCTGATTATGATAATCATTCAAGACAAGCCCCACTCTACGCCCGCGCAGTCCGTCACAGGCACACCCCCCGCTTCAATATCACCACCACACCATAAATATCCCAAAAAAACCTACTACATCATTCGCCAACCCCATAGGCAAGCCCGGTAGCGAAGGTGATATAAACACACTCAAGCCGAGAAACCCAATCTCGCCCCGTTTACCACCTATTACCACTCCACGACCATTGACGAAAGAACACATCCTCTTATCTCTTTTCCAGACTATTCTCCCACAGATACTAGGCGCAGGTGGTGTAGTTAGTAGCGACAGCAAAAGCCCTTCGTCATAATCTTGTTTTTTAGTGCTCCGGGAGTGATGTGCGTACAGGGTTAGGGTTTCGCGTGTTGGTTGTGAATAAAAATTATATTATGCCAACTATCTGGGCGTTATATAGAACATCTAGTAGCGTGGTTTTATGTTTTTGGGAGTCTTGTAAGACTATATTCCTGGTGTCAGTGCTGGTGATTGGTATGGCCTTGCGGGTCAGCTGCTCCGATCAATTGATCGTCCACCTTCACGGGTAAGGTATTGGGCTTGAGATGTAAAAAGAGCGATTGGTATGTGTTACCCAGACAGATAGATGTATCTAGTACTCTTCGAGTGTAAGTAAGGTAGTCATGGAAGCCGGTGCGGCTAGTTCGTTCTAGTGGTTCTTCATGGAGGTTTTATAAAGGCGAGAGAGAGGCAGAGTCATTACTTCCTAGATCAATTACTACAGAATCATTCTCTGATCCATTCTCAAGTGTAATATATGTTAGCAAGCAGCCTCTTAATAATACCCGTGTGTTTTCAATTGATAATCCGGGCGGGAATCAGGTCAAGAAATCACGATCATTGGCACCAATGATATCTATCTACGGAACCTACAGCCCTATACACCCACCCCCACCCCCACCCCCACACACCCTTCTCCGAAGCACAGCTACTTCATCCCCTCCTTCGCCCACCGCTCACAGATCCTCCTCGCCCGTCCCTCCACCCACCTACTATTCCCCCAGCACCCCCACCCGGCCATAAACCTCATCCAATCCACCAACGCGCACTCCCACTGCCCCACCAGATCCTCCCACATATACCCCTCCACCCCATTTCCCGACCTCCCCAACGCCGCCACCAACTCGTCATAATAAACCCTCAACAGCGCCTCCTCCCCGCCCCCCTCCAAGTCCCGCGCATTCACCGACGTCCCCAGGAAATACGCGAGATCCTGCACCCCGAGCCCTACACCCACGTACTGGAAATCATACAGCGCGCACGCCACCTCGCCCCCCACCCCAGGCGGCGCAAACACAATGTTAGCGGCCTTACAGTCCCCGTGAATCAACGTCGACCCAAGATCACCAGGGCGGACACGCAGTCGCTCCGCGACTATCTGGACATGCGGCAGCAGGAACGCATAGTCGCCGGGGTCGTCGGTGAAGCTCTCCATCTCCTCCACGCGGGTGTCCAGATACCAGTATCCGCCTCGCTGCCACACGCCCTGCGCCGTGTCGGGCGCGGCGGCCTGCAGGGGCGGGGGGATGAGGGGCACCGGCTCGTGGTTCCAGTATGTAGCGTGGAAGTTTGCTAGCCAGCGTAGGACGGCGGCGGTGTGGGCGGGCGAGTAGCGGTGCGAGTAGGAGAGCGAGTAGGCGGGGGTGAGGTCGTCGAGGAGGAGGGTGGTGTCTGCGTAGGCGGGGGAGACGGGGTGCGGGGTTGCGATGGGCGAGTGCGGGGTGAGGTGGTGGGAGAGGTGTGTGTAGAAGTAGCGCTCGGCGCGGTAGGAGAGGAGCTTGCGGATGTGGGATTCGGAGGCGGTGCGGGGGGTTGGTGGTGGTGGCTGGATCAGCTTGAGGATTAGAGGGGGGTGCGAGGGGAAGGTGAGGCGGTAGATGTGGCCGTAGTTGGACCAGAGAGAGGTGATGTGGGTGTGCGAGGAGGGCTTGAGAGAGGGCGGGAGGATTTCAGTGAATCTGGGGGCGGGCATGGTGGCTGTGGCTGTGGATGTGGTTGTGGTTGTGGTGGAGAGATATAGTATGTGGTTGCGGGGAAGGTGTGGATGTGGAACCTGCAGCTGGGCGTCCCTGCATCTCGCGTGATGTGCAGATCAAGGAGTAGCTAAACCTCCCAAGTAAATTGTAAATGGCATAAACCTTCAGCTTAATAACAACTGGTAAGAGGTAAATCATTGCAAAGGACGGAGACTCCTTAGCTATTTAACTGATCCACAACAAAGACAGGTATATATCGTCTTAGATATTGTCTCACTACGACGGACCACTGCCGTTGCTGTCCTTTATCGCCTTTATCGACACAGTTCACTTCAGAAATGCACGCTTGCACGCTAATTGGTTTCGACCCAAATTTGCATTCTCTACTAGAATGTAATGTAGCTACTTAGTACAACCAATGAGTTATCAACCAAATCAATCATATGTAGCTACTTAGTACACTTAACTATCTGACGAGTGATGGACCGTGACCCCAACCCGCTGGCTAAAACAGCACACCTTTTTTTCTTGATCCTCCCCCCCCCCTTTTTTCTTTTCCAGAACTTAGACACAGCTGGTTACTCGGCCCTAAAGCCTTTTCCAGCCGATGTTCTTGCCCTTCTTTCCCTTCTTGCCCTTGTTCTTGCCCTTATTCGCGTTCGCTCCCTGCTTTGGCGCCTCCTGCTTAGGAGGGTTTTGAACCTGTTCCTGTTCCTGAACCGCAGTGGCCGCAGTGGCCGCAGTTGTCGCCTTTTTCTTCCCCGCTCCGACACCCTGCTTCTTACCCATTTCCTCCCCAAACTCAGAATCAGATTCGGTCTGTTCGTCGTCCGCCTGCTCGGGTTTCTCCATGATAAACTCCACTCCGTCCTCGACCACGGTGAATCTCCTCGCCCTTGAACCCATATCCATGCGAGTATCTCTAGCCAGTCCAGGCCTTGTATCGGCCTGAGGCACGGCGAGATAGTTTGACTTAGGTATGGCGAGCTGATAGTTTGGCTTAGGTACGGCGAGCTGATTGTTTGACTTAGGTACAGCGAGCTGATTGTTTGCTTCAGGTACAGCAAGATTGTTTGCCTTAGGCACGGAAAGATCGTTTGCTTTAGGAACGGCGAGATTGTTTGCCTTAGGTACGGCGAGCTGATTGTTTACCTTAGGAACAGCGGGATTATTTACCTTAGGTACGGCGAGCTGATTGTTCGCCTTAGGAACGGCGATATTGCCCGCCTCGGTATTCTTCTTGATGATGCCCGCCATTTTGCCCAGCGCGGCCTCGCACCCATGACTGATGCATTTTGCGGCGGCGATGTTTTTTTTGATCTTCCTGGTGCTCGCTGCGGATAGTTTGTATGGCTTCTGCATCTTCTCGAGTAGCTCCTACGTCAGGTTAGCGATATGGAAAGTCTAATTTGCGTATAGAGAGGCTATGAACTGATTCGGAGTGTTTCTGCTCCTGGAGAGTAGAAACTCGTCTTCATGTCATAACGGCCCATTCCAATCCAAACCAACCAAGCCACGGTACGTGGTGCACGCGTAAAAACACATTAGTTGAGGGGTAATGATTTTTCTTACCTCTACTACACTGTCTTCACTAGACGGGGATGGGCCCACGTCCTCACGCTTCCCAATATACTTAGACTTAGGCAAACGTGCCCTTTCGGCGCCTGTAAAAGTCTTCTCGAGACCAACGCCTATTATCGAGTCCTCACGGTCCCTTCTAGCCTTGACAAACTTTGCCCATTCATCTTTATCGCCCGATTTACACTCCTTCTTGGGGAGAAGAGCAGCCGCTCGCATAGCGTAAAGCTCTTGCTCGGCCAGTGAGTTTTCACAAAACAACTCGACCAGGATATCATCTGGCGGAGCTCCCTGGTAGAAACTCATTCTCCGAAGCTTTGAAGTGACTTTTTCCAAGATTGTTTCGCACTCGGGATTTAAGCAAGCATAAAACAGCCCGCATGATGTCATGATCAGTGATCGGGAGCCTAGCAATGTCGTCCATACCATCGAGTCGTGCAGTGGTCCACGTTCCTGCAGTTTGTATTCGGCGATTCTGAAAGCCTGCTTGTTCTTGAACCCAAGATCTCCAACCATCCATACGTCAACATACGATACTCTGCCAATGCAGCTGACAGACAGAACAATTCGCAATGATTCCTTCTCCCAGTAATTGAAGACTGTAAAACTATTACCCACGGGGAGAAGTCTGTTTATATTAACAATATTACTGAGTGATGGCTGGTGGCTGAACCAAATCAGAATTCTTTTCATGAGATCATGGGCTTTGAGTTCAAACAGCTCGAAAGATGCCCGATGAGAATATAGCTCAGCGATGATGGAAACAAAGCTTTGGTATCGTTCAGAACTGACAGAGGATTTGATATTCTCCATGAATAGAGTGCATCCTTTCTTGTCAGACATGTTCGTCGGCCTGTTGATCTTCGGTTCTGTCGATACATTGTTGGGCTTATTTTGGATATTAACGGGTTTCTCACTAGTGATGTTAGGTACCGTTAGTAAAGTTATTAGACTAAGGTTGGAATTCGGTAGATAAACCTACCTAGTTATGGATTCTCCTTTGTGCTCCCCGCCTTTTCCAAAGCAAGCATTTTCTTTTTCGTTGGTACGCTGAATTCCCTCGCGAAGAGGCTGAGATCCTTTATTAGAAGGTTGGAATTCTTTATTAGAAGACTGAATTCGACCGGTAGAGAGCTGGAATTTTGCACCAGTTGAAAATTGGTTTTTCTCAACAGAGGACGGAATTACTTCAGCTGGTAACTGAGGCTTTTTCTCAAAAGGCGTGAAGTTCCCAGCAGCAAAACGGGCTACATTTTCCGGAGAAAAAGATGGGGGCGGATTTGCTTGATCATATATAGCCCTAGTTTTAGCTTTAGGGATACTAGAAAGAAATATCAGCAGACTGCATGCGAGGACTAAAAATAACACCATATTTCTTGAGTTCTCACCTTGTTACTTTCTGAGCCATGGCAGGGATAGGTTCTTTAGAAGAGGCCGCCTGACTAGAAATATTTTGACGCGGTTTCAAGTCTACAGGCCCTATCTTAGAGCGTAATTCTGACCTAAATTGAGTGTTTTGTTTAATAGACGCCAAGTGTGCTGGAGAAAATAGCGGAGCCACGACGGGTGGATTGAAGATAGGAGCAGTAGGCGTTACATCTGCACGGGATGGAGTAGGAGAATGAGGAGGAGGAGAGGGGTGAATGCCAATGCGATGGGGGCTGTGAACACGCTGGGATGAACTAAATGAAAATGGCGAGCTGAAGTTAAACGCCGGTACCGCTGTTGATTGTATTGGTGATGATGTAGGAGGCCGTTGAAAGTCTTCGGCCAAGGGGTCTTGACATGAGCCATCTGTAATACTAGAGCTCGGTGACCGTGCGCTATAGTCAACTTGTGTTAGTACTCGATTGAGGGGGGTAGAGTTCTCGATAAATTTAGGGTCGTCTTACGGAAAAGCCCCTGGCATTTTTGGAGTTGTAGAAAGATCTGGAGCAGAATACTTGATCTCTCGCTCTTTCATAATACCTTGATTTCTGGATTCAAGTAACGGAGAGCCCTGGCCTGAGAGAATACTGCCAGTCGTAACAGGAAACAAAGGGAATTGATTTTTTGTAGTACTGGTACGTTGGGCGGAGAAATGGAAAGTGTTCTTCGTAGGACTACCAAGACCCGACCCCGAACTGTTATCATACGAGATAGGAATTTTGGATGGAGTAAGGTTAGGAAATGCCTTTGGAAGATTAGACTCGGTAGTTTGGCGATTACTGGTGCTAATATAAACGTTAGCATTAATCAATACAAAACGTCCAATGAATTAGAGTTTCGAATACTTTGGAATTTCGGGACGCAAAGAGAATTTCTTGACTGATTTTGCGTCACCCCGACCTTTGTTTTCTACCGGGACACAACTTTCATCTTGAGCAGATATAAGAGGTGAAATGGTAGGATTGAAGAATGACTTGGATGGCGTTGGGGTCGGATTATTTTGAGCTTGTTGATTGTCTATCGGACCATGGCTGCCAGGTTGAATAGATGCTGAAGGCGAAGTGGAAGTATTATACAAACCGTCGTCTCGGTGATTGATACTAGCATGAGATCAGAATTTATTCTTGGAGGAAGATGCAAATGAATGAAGGTTTTTCTCACTTGGACGGTGGAGAAAACCATTTGACGGGAGCTAGATTTTTTTGAGTAATATTTTCTGTCGGGCTCTTCTGAGTTCTATTCTCCGCCGCCGGCCCATAATTTCCAAGTTGAGCAAATACAGGGGATGACTTAGCATGATCCGGTACGTCGGCTCCACTGTGGTATTTACGAACAGAGGTCAGTACATCCACGGATACCAATCAATGTGTTAGTGTCTTGGAGCTTTAGTTACGTTGAAATTTCCGGGAACCAGTTGTGAGAAGGGTAGGCTGGATTTAAGTCCCTTTCAGCCTTTATTTGCTCTGATGATTCAGCGTCACTTGTAAACCGATTATCAACCCTTTTCACGACTCTAAGAGAAGTAGAAATGCTTTGGGAACTATTGGTTGGCGTTGCCGAAGAATTACGATTCCCCATCAAACTTTATTTGTTCAACATTGATCACCATCAGTAAAGGAGTATCATTAAATAGCTCTGGATTTTGAAGGATAAATATGATGCGAAAACATTACGTACACGGATGTTGAATGTGAAGGGTCCTTTGAAGACGACTGATCGGCGAGGAGAGGAGGGGGAGTCCCTGGATCTTTCTTCTCCTCATCGCTCCGCTTGCCCTTTTTTTTTGAATAGTACGCTGATTTAAGTGCTGAGAACATGATGGGTTAGAAAACCTCTATATCCAGCTATTGAAGACGGATTTGGGATATCTGTGAGGGGGTGAGGTTGCTTTTCATGCATGCGCAGTAGTTGTTGTGATGGTTGTAGTTGGGGTTGCAGTTGCGGTACGTACATGTAGTGATGGATAGTGATGGCGGCGGTGGTGCGTAGGTACCGAGCGGAGGCGGGTCCTAACAGTAACCCGGCGAACAATATGAGAGCTAGTTTCGTAGGTACCCAATATCCCCTACGAGTAACATGCTAAAAGTGGGATCTGGGCCTTAAGTACATGTACGTTTCCATGATATTTTAATCGGAAAACATGATCAAAATTCTCTATCAAAGGTGCAGGGATATTTTTATCTTGTCTCTCTCTGTCTTTATTTCTTCCAGACATTTCTACTTCCAGACTTAATATTCGTTTGCCTGACTTCCACTCCTCGAGATAGGTTACAAGAAAAAAAGAAGAAAAAGAAGAAAAAAACGAAAGAACCGTCTTTCTAAAGCTCAACCCTTACCTGAACTTTGATGGGCATGGGCTATGACTCTGTCTGCCAACAATCTCTAACATTCATTGATAACGAAGATAGGATTCTTCGATACTAAGTATGATCAATGCAATGAGAAACACAAAAGATGGGAATTAATAAACGCATGCATATATAATACACCTCCTATCCCAGGGTCGCATCGATACAGAGCACAAGGTTTATTCACGAACAAAATGGTTCAATGCATCATGTACGTACATGTATGATAGGCGGGATGCGCGCGCGCATTACATGACGTATGTAATAGTTTCATGCTCAATACATTGAGATAATTGACATTGTATCCTATTGTAAGTGGCCAATCGATCCTAACGTATACTACATGTAGTAAGAGTAAAGGGGCGTTACCATTTCGTAGACTCTTGACGACAAAGACACATTGAATGTGATGTATGTCATGGGTGCCGATTCGACAGACGCCAAGCCTTTGACACAAGGTGAGTGATATCCTGTGAAGGTGAATGAATGATTTTTGATTCTCGGTAATAATATACATGCATCAACTATGATGAAGAATGTAAAGACAAGAAAGGTTTCGTAAATGACGGCTGCCTATTGGTAGAAACATGGAAACAAGGCCTAGAACTTACATGCGCAGTCTCGGTCTCTAGTCTCCGGCCTACTACAGAACGGGCAACGGCCAAACAAGAAACTTTGCAATAGCAATGGTGAGATTAATTTGTAGGGAAATCATGCTCATTTACAAGGAAAAGCTTATCTCGTTAAGGAAGATCTCTGGGATTAAGTTCCATGGGATAAAGAAATTCAACAAACGTACGAACTTTCAACGCATTCTGTACGTACGGGATTATGAAGAGGTATTTATATGTAATTCTTGGTAGGAACAGCTATAAAAGATGGAGAAAAAACTGAATTGTTAATTGTGTCTGTCTTATACGATATATGGACTGCGTTCTATCACCTCATGAAATGCCTGCCCAAAACATTGACAGTATTATATATGACTACTTCATGTATCTGTCTCCTGGTGGTAATACCGGACCCGATCGCGATAACCATTATAGTAGATTATATACATATACCTAAGCGTATGTGCCTTTTAATCAGAGTATATGTAATTTGGGGCAGTCTGCTAAGGTTGTTGTGGTTTGGATCGTCATTCCTGCACCTCGTCTCCATCCCTTCAACTTCTCCTGATCATCTCTGTCGCTTTTCCATCCCGATAAGACTGAGCACTCCTCACATTGAACACCTCCCAAAATCCCGATCATCTCTCCCTCGGCATTTTTTTAAATTCCTAGATAAATTGCAACAAAAATGCCCACCATTAAGGGTGTTCTCGACCTCAGCATACAGACCTCAGACGGGCAAATTCTCAATGAATATGGCATCACTCGCTCGAACAAGGGCTCACTTTCCACCTCCTTCGTCCTCTCTCCAACCGGAGCTTCGTTCCAAATTTGCTTTAGGCCAATCCAATCTCTCTTCTCCCACTTGGACGACTACAGAACAGTTGGATATCACGACCCCCACTGGAACTTGGTAGCACATATTTATATCGACAAAAGCGGAAATACGGAAAGAAAGGTTATTGTAGAACTTCCACAAAAAGGAGTCCCCTCTGTGATTACCATAGCAAAAGGTCGCCCAGCTATAGGTGAAGATGGCACCCCAATGGAGCAGCCATGGATGTTTAGTGAAATACCGGTGGAATACCTAATGGCTGGCCTCTCAACCGGCGAGAAGCTGGAAAAAGCCTATGGGGGAGAATCTGTCGAAGGTCCTAATCACCAAACCGAAATGGGCCAAATCAAAATCATCCTACATCGTATTTGCCAACGCAGAGTAACAGCCCAACAGACTGACAGCTATATGTCGAACACGGAAGACCCTGGATGGATAGGCCATGATGTCTCACACGTTGTTGGGTAAGCTAGACGAAAGATAATTGAGTTTTATTGAACTTTCAAAAACTAATAATAAGTGTAGAATCGGAGAGGCAAAGCCCTCAGAAGATATATACTGGGAGGTGGATTACATTGATACCATCGAAAATCCGTGGGCTACCATGATTTTTATGTACCGTGGAAAGAGTAAGCCCTATAGATGATCTTAAGACCATATTTCTTCAGTGATCAATGACTAATATAGCGACTACAGAGCCGCTCCAGAAAATGGGGTTAATTCCCCAGGATGATCCTATTTTAGGATCTCTGAATCCCTCCAGCCTTAATCAACAATTGGGAAAAAGGGGTTATCAGAATGTCAATTTTATCGATACCCTGACAGCTCGAAACCCGGCCATGGATCCCACTTTCAAGAAGTTCAAACAGGATATCAGGAATAGCGACGATGCGGTACCTGAAAAATATTTTCCCAAGATCGCAACAGCATTCAGAACTTCTTCAAATCCCCGTGCAGGAGGTTCCAAACAGAATACCACTGGAAAAAACAAAGTGTTCCGTGCAGATTCGCTCCCTAAGCTTGATGGAAAGACTATAGCTTCTTTTAGGACCTCATCTAGTATCCGCAGAAAGAACCCGAAACAAGATAACAGCAGCGGAGGTGATGCCGAACTTGCAAATTCATTCTCAAAGATTGCTATTCGGGCTAAGAAGAATCTCATCCGAAAGGGCACAAAGGATCATTCCAAGCAGCCAAACAACACTCAATCTGACAATGAAACATGTGTTGATAGCAGCGCCAGCAATGCGATGTGGGTCAGACAATACAACACCAGATCCAGCACCAGACTCCAACAGACAAGTGAGTGGGGATTCCTGGAAGAAGTTGAAAAGAATGCACCGGTGGCCGATGCTCCCATGAACTCGGAAAAGGTAAAGAAAGGGAAAGGAGGAAAGGATGGTGTACATGAGTTTTGAGCCGGGGGTACATCAGCATAATTTGGAGTAGCAAAGCATCCGGAACCAGACCCGAAACAAAACTGGAACAGAAAACGATTAGAGAAGAGTAGTTACACTGATGGATCATGTGGTGATGACTGGGCGCAGAAAATTTAATAAAATACAAAGGAAAGGAAATAGACGAAATCAGAGAGGCAGGCACTTTGAGGTGAGTTCGGAAATCTCACAGAATAAATCCTGTACTTACGTCACGCAAATATTGTACGTTATATTCGTTTTAGAATGTACACAGGATAAAATGATTTATCCACAATCCAATCCACTTAACCAAACGGGCTAGAGAATAGAATAAATATGTCTTGTGAAGTTAAACTGAAACGCCAAAACCGATAAAACATCTTGAAAGGCCCATCAATTTGTTTGAGCATGTATTTTGGGGACAAGTTTTTGCCTGCCAATCGCACTTTGTTAGGCCTTAGATATCAGGAGTAGTAGGTTGTAGAAAGCGGGCTTGGTGAGTGTTAGTAGTATTTACTATTCCTAAAAACTATGTACTTGTACCTCGTAATTCGAATATTCGGCCGGTCGCACGAGACCTTGAAATCCCCATATTTGGATATTTGTCTTGAATGCACTCCCTAATCTTCACTCATGATCATACACAACTTCGACGTCTTGTGTGACCTGCCGTCTACAGTCGTACCTCGTTATGTCGTTAGCGTATTCTGGAAGCCAAACCCCTACGAGATAGCAAATATACGAGACAGCAAATAGTTTTTGGTGGAGAAGGGCAGTGCCTGTCCCGCAAATCCGTACGAGACAGCAAGAGATCCGAGATATTGAATTACGAGATACGACTGTACTTAAACTACAACGGTAGCTCCTTTCAGCCAGTCTAATAGGTAAAATGCAGGTTATATATAGGTTTCGGTCCAGTTAAACTTTAGCAAGAATCGATTCGCCTTTTCTTATCAGCCGGACACTGGAGGAAAATAGAGGATACTAGACAGAAGTCTCCGAGAATTAGTATTGATTTTAATGATAGACTTTCTATCATAAATGTCGATATATTAGTAGGGAACCAAGTTTTAGATTGTGCAATGGCGACATTGTGATCTCATAGCCCAGCCGAAAAAACTCACTCCAACCTTCCAGGACACAATATACAAGTTCTTTAAAGCCTCCTGTATCCTATTTGTACAAATAGTGTATCTGAAACATACCTACATACTTGGTTTCTGCTTTTTGAGGATATCGTTGATGGTAAGATCCAACGCAACTTTCTAAACAGAAAGCCTGACTCTGAGTGTCCTACTAGGATAAGTACTCAGTAGCACATATAAGAATACATATTCTAGGCCTTGTAATTAGAGTCAGCCACATCGCCTTTTAATTCCCTTGTGGTGCCGAGTGGTTGAATTTTATATAAAGGGTGGGTCAGCTTCGCAGCACCCTAAGAGAGAATCGTGGAACTGAATTAGCCATACAAAGCCATGCACAGCAGATAGTTGGGTATGTGCTAATACCAGCCAATAAACCAATTAAGGTCATATGGAGTAAAAGAAAAATCAGCATGATTCTGTGACCAGAAATATATATTATTGCGAATATATCAGACTGGTACATGATGTACGCAGCTGTGCTTGTACGATCATGGTAGATCTCGAAATGGCTCACAGTTCACTCATTCATAACCGTTGGGCTTATGACTGTGAAGGTATTAACATCTGAGGGGTTGGATCAACATGCGTATGTATGTCACAGTATGTGCCCTCAAAATCTCTTGGGTCTTTCTGGGATCAACGGCCACTAGAATAAAACATTCCTGGATAAACCGAGATTTACTTTAGAAAAGAGCGTGGGATCACAAAACTTCGACTCAGGAATTCAAGTTGATTTTAGAAGTTTCTTTGCGTGCTGCAATTATAATTAGTGGGTTTTATTAGAAATTTCAGGTATTAAGTAGGTACTCGTATTTTTTATTGAAGCAAGACATCAACAATTATCAGCCACCAATCAGTTTTCATTATGATTATTGTTGCATACAGCGGCACTGCCCAGCCACTTTGATAGATGATAGGATGCCGAGTTTTTTTTCATTAGTTTTTTTGCTCATGCACCTCTTTATCCATCCAAGAACACGGCGCGCCGGCGTCCACGGAAGATAGCTGCGGAAAAATCCTGGGAGTGCGTATGCCCGACCGAAGATCTGTTGACAAGCCAAGATAGTAATCTTTGTCAGGCAGAGCTTTACATGCATGTAGAACTCATCACAAGGTTATTCGGAGGTATGGCACTGGCAGATAGAAGTGCTCTGATGAATCCTGCTCATGCCGACATATCAGTTTGCCATGTGCTTTATCTAGTAGAGGAGGTTTTCCCTCCTACCGAGATAGATAAGACTTTGTTGATTAATTTGTTCTCGGCCTGTGTTAAAAGCGCTGAGGGCGTGCAGCTTTATCCTGGCTGCACACAGCTCCGGTCCTGCTTAAACTGCCTCGTCAAAAAGACATCCACACAATCTGTATGTATGTATATCTACTTATCTGCGTGATGCTCAAACTCAGCCCCAGCACATTAAGCTACGACATCAAGCGCAGAATATGTCACAGTACCGCAATATCTACTGACAAATATCGTCAACAGCCTAATATTCGTTTGGTGTTTCCTGCATAAAAACAGCCTGACAACAGCACTCACAAAGACTCTCATCGGTTTGTCTATCCCCGCAAATGGCCATTTTCCTCACGCACGTGCTTCCCCTCGCCTGAGAAAGGTAATGATCAACACGACTGGATTCGTTCGTTGTGCTGGCTCTCCCGCCGCACAGCTGCAGCTCGGATGAAGGTCATGCGGTTGCATCGCATTCAATGTGCGTTTGTCGCTGGCATGTCGTACAAAATCGGAGAGCCTCAAAAGGCGGAGAGAATACTCAAGTGGCATGTGTAATCCGCACCGTAAGCTACCCATGCTCAGGAGCCTCACCCTGAGTCCGTTCATGCGGATCAGCTGGTCTGGCTTTTTTTCTTTGCTTCTAGCCGAACTATCGGATAGCCGCGACTAAGGACGGCTTCTCGCTTCAGAAAATCACTGTTAATGTCAACTGTTATTTTGATTACACACTCTACTGGGTATTTCCGTGTAAGTAGGCAATCCGCAGTCCAGGTTACAGGGTCGATGCGCCGTGCAGATCTTGAACCTTCACTTTCCACTGATTGGTCAGTGGATCTTTAGAGTCGTAAGATTTATCGAGAATCAGCGATGAAGACGTTTCTTGGTCATCAAAATCGATCTCCACGCTCAATAATCTAGAATTGTGTAACCAGTCTGCATGTGTTTGGAATCGACAACACACTTTAAAGTTTGCCATTAAGGTTAGGTATCTGTTTGGGGATTCATGCATGCATGTGCCCACGAAGTCAATATAAAAGCAGTATAAACAGAACCCTTAAATATAATTATCAATAAATTAATATAAAGATTCGATTCTCTTGATTGGAACAAGGGGCGTAAATAACGACGAATCTTAAGACATGGAGTAATGTTCTAAAAGGTAATTAGCTATTTTGTACTGCCTCTGCTAGAGAAGTAAGGGACATGCGTTGATACATTAACTATAGGGAATGGGTAGGTTGTTGAACAAGCGTGTAATGTGTGATTGATTTAGCGGTAGTTCTTCAATCTCGCTGAAATGATTTAACTTATCACGCTTGACGGCGTGACTGAGGACGATAAAAGCCGCTAGTTCCACCGTCGTTGAGAGGTGGGGCTGACATTGCAGTCAGTGTATAGTACGGTAGTTGTGAGATGAGCCTGAGGCGGACGGGGAGGTTGGAAGGAAGGAAGAAGTCGTCATATCCGCTGAGCTCGTGTATATTGCAGTACCCTAGGCATAGGCTAGTGAGAACTCTAAATTGACCACATGTATAGGCGAGCGGCTACGTACCAAATAGAACAGATTTGATTTAATTCGACTGAACAACTACATGGATCCCCAAAACCATCTTTGAACAAGTATATGTACTTGTACCTACATGTATGGATATAGGGAAATTTTAGTGACAGACCGTAACATTTGACCGTTCTGATACGCATATACTGGATACCCAAACAACCCTAAAACGAAAAGATTGTTAATTTTATACACGTGAAACATATCAAACCAAACACACACTCTGTTCAACCCTGTGCGTTCCAACTCCTCGTTGGGCGCAAATTATTTTTTGAAAGTTGACCAGGTAAACACAGAGTAACTCGCCGCTCAGCTGCGTTTAATACCGGTACCGGTAGTTAAACAAGATGTATGTATGCATGTCGCCATTGGCATGGGTTACAGATGCCGCCTCTGGAATTTAAGCTACTGCGCAGTGCTCGTGGAGTTTTCTTCAGGAGCTGCTGTCATAACCCAGCCAGTACCTTGCAGTCGATCTTCCAGACTAGTCGCTAAGAGGAATATATTCGGAAGCTATTGGAACGGAGTCGGAAGATATAGCACCCGGCGGTCAATTTTTTTTTTGTTTTCCCGAATTCTTCCCTCGGCAGCGATCCCCCTGAACGTTCCCTGTTCTTCTGCTAGCTAGTATCCTCCAGCCCGAGCATGGTATTTATTGACTAATAATTTAGGTAATAAATCTTTGGTGCCAGGGCTCCATTTGCTGATAAGCTTTTGTGAATAACTACAAGTGGAATGGTACCCTCTCGGTTATTATGGGCTGCAGCTGTCGTCGGTCCGTAACCTCTAAGGTGCATGCCGTACCTATTTTGTTTATCCCCCTTTTCTTCTTGGCAAAGTTGTTTCAGAGATTTCTTTTCATCTTCACGTTCCTCCTACATTCATCGACGTTGGAGGTTACAAAATGTTTCGAGAAGGATCAGGGAAGAGATATTCGTGACTTATATACTCCTAAACGCCCACACCTCCTCCGAGTGATACTCGATGACACGAGCCCCTCTGTGATTGGAGGCCCAAGCTTTGTAATAACCCCTCATAACATTGATCTGTGTTAAATTAGTATCAGGTTATTTTTGTGGAGATGATCGGATCCCAAGGCGGTAGAAGCGAGCTAAGACATCGCCGAAGGAATCTCTATGGCGGGGATGTTGGTGTGCATTTGGGGGCGATGCTGGGAACGAATGTGATACAAAGTACCGCGTATCATCATAGGCGCTCTCATGCTCATGAAGCAGGATTTTTTTTTCTTCTTCCTCACATTCTTCAGAACTGCCGTTATCCATAGCCCACCCTCCAGCAGTTACCCATCAAGGGACCAAGTTTTTTCGTTGCATACCTAGATATCCGCGTTGTCGCCTGTAATTGTGAGAGTTTTACGTTCCTGAAGCTGCACTTAATCATAACTGGTTGCGATGATATGTGGCTCTTCCCCCATCGAGATAGTCGGCTTAAATGGCCTTGCGCGGGGACACAGATGACTTGTTTCCCGTGCACCTTGGCGATCACGGAAACAAATCAAACGGAAATAGCCAAAGACATTGGCCCACGTTGATGCACGGTCGCCCTAACCCTGAAGCCACGTCTGGTATGGTTTGGTGTCGCTGACGGGCAGCGTAAGGGCTGCAGCCAACAGCTTTCAGCTGCAGATGTCTGTGGCGCCGGGTCCGAGATACATATTGCTATGGCTCCCCTCTTTCTCCCCTTTTTTCCTGCTTGGATTCGATCTGAGGAAGAGAAAGGGTGGGTGTGTGCCATACTTTTCTATTCAAGATGAATTCCCGCGATGAGTCTCTACCTATGTCACCCACGAAGACAAAGCAGTTCGTGACCATCTTTGGAGCAACAACACCTACTTCCCAGAACGACATGGTTCGATCTGATGATTTCCGAGATGATGGTGATTTGAGTGGAGATGAAGATGAAGATGATGATGAGGAAGGGGAAGAGGAGGACGAGGAAGAAACAGAAGATGAGGAAGAAGAAGGAGCTGTTTCTTGGCAGAAGAATAGCAATCCCGTAGGATCAACCTTGGGGGTTTTGGCAGCTATCAAAGAGGAGGATTCTAGCGACGAGAGATCACCGAAACCCAAACGTACAGAACGAGTCAATCTGGTCGAGAACGCCCCGGCGGAGAAGTTGACATATGGCTATTTCGATTACACAACGTCGAAGAAACAAGCAGGAGCAGTAGCAACCCCTATCGAGGAAACAGCGGACTCTGCTGCCGACATCACCGAACCCTTAGGAAGACCACTGACTACGCAGAGGGTAAAGACCCCCTTGCCCGAAAGGCAGGAGCAGAAACAGGATGAACCCTTTGTGAGGTCAACTTCGCCAGTCTGTATGGATTGCATCGTGAATGGAAAGGATCATCATCATGGAAGGGCTCCTGTTCAGTCCCCACCACCAGCAAGGGCTACCTTTCCTCAGCCTTCTTTAGGAGCCTCCCTGAAGAGGACTTCAAGCGAGTCGATAGGATCGAGTGATTCCGCACCCTCGATAGATCCCAAGCCAGAAAATGACATCTCAGGAACACCAAATAAATCGCTGGGTCATCCGAGTTTCTCGACACCCCAGAAACAGCCATTTGACGGCCAGGCTCCCCCGACTCCAGCTGCAACTCCGAATACTACTCCGGCGTTGAGGAGGAAAGGAAGTCTCCCCGTTAGAGAGCTTACGCCTTCACGGGATTTGCATTCACAGGGGAGTTTTTCGGA
Source organism: Morchella sextelata (assembly GCF_020137385.1). Lineage (NCBI taxonomy): Eukaryota > Fungi > Ascomycota > Pezizomycetes > Pezizales > Morchellaceae > Morchella > Morchella sextelata. Next base: position 2,109,585 of record NW_025408619.1, on the reverse strand, counting down.
CATTACACCTCCACGGGATCAAGCGAGCTTGAAACTAGCGATACCAACACCACCGAAGGAATCACAGGCAACTCCTTCCCACGACCGGTCATCACCAACGAAAAAACTGTTTAATCCAGGTACCCCGGCCAGACAACGGGTGCCAGCCATCCCACCGACTCCTCCAACTACACCAGCAAGGAGAAAAAGTTTGCCCCACGAGTTTTCAAAATCGTATCTTAGCCTTCCAACTCCAGTGGAAGAGGAGCCATCCTCAGCCATAGAACCCGCCCAAGCCCAAGCACAAGACCAGACCCAGACCCAAACCCCAACCCAGACCCAAACCCAAACCCAGACCCAAACCCAAACCCAACCCCAGACCCAAACCCAACCCCAAGCCCAGACCCAAACCCAACCCCAAGCCCAGACCCAAGTCCAAACAGCGAGTGAGATTAGAAAGGGACGTGGTCATAGCCGAAGCCATAGTGAAAGCCATAGCCACAGTCACAGTCATAGTCACAGCCATGGGGATGGAGATGACGATAACTGTCCATTTGTTAGCAGAGCCCGCATCTTCAGAGATATGCACCAAACCAAATCATATTCAAACAAACCTAATGTACCGGAATCATCACGGCGTTTGTCACACTCCTACAGCGCATCAGACATCCATAGTCAACGGCGTTCGTCTAGTCTCCCCCGAAACCCCGACCCTTCGTATCTGGGGATGCCATATGGCTATAGCCGTTCCACATCACCGGAGCTTTCACGTCTATCACAGAGCTACATCCAGCGCCCCGGTTCTTCTGATGGTTATAGACGCCCGGGTTCTTCAGATGGGTTTAGGCGTCCTGCCTCGTCCGATGGCTTCAGACGTCTCGGTTCATCCGATGATTTTCGACGCCCTGGTTCTTCAGATGGATCCAGGCTGAACTACAGTTATTTGCAGAGTCGACCTACAACTCCAGACGTTGGCTATGGGGGTAACAGAGTCCCTTTGGAAGGCTCCGAGTCGGGTTCATGGATGCCCCACCCACCCCCACCGAGTATAGCATCTTCTGTTGGGACTTCCGCCAATTCCTCTATGCTGCTAAACCCTCTAGCACCAGCAATAAATTTCAGAAGAGAGATTCCTCAGCGACCTGTATCCCGGAACATTTCCGAGAACGATCTGCACAACATAGGGCGTTTTTTCGACTCTCTCGCGAAGAGGGCGGGCGAACCAATCGAAGAACCCGAATCACCAATAGAGGAACTAACTTCAGAATCAAGAGTGGGGACAGTCGTGCCAGATATCCCCAAAATAGAGATCACTGAGCAGAAAACTGTAGATCCAAAGACGAGCGAATTGGATACAAATATTCTTACAGTTATCAACAAGTATTACCTTCGAGGCCAAAACTTCTACAACTTTGTTTTCTCCCTCTTGATCTTCTTTTTTGGGCTTGGATGCTGCATTGGGGTGGCTACAGGTTTTACATACTTCTTTGGAGATCGTGGTCTTGCGGCTGCTCTTTTTGGTCCAGGGAAGCTTTTGGAAGATCTCAGTCCCTATATTGCGTTTTCGATGTGGTTAGGACTTTTCATATGGATCACCGTCTTCTCCAACCGGGCATTCAATCCAGATGCCGAGAAACTCAGGAAACAAGGCCTCCTCGCCGAAATCATTGGATCCCAACGGGCAACAACATTCAAGAGAAGACTCAACCATAGAAGGATGAAGATAGTTATATTATTTGTTCTCATTTCCGCTGGGATGCGCGGTTTATACCTTGGTGGACAGATCGTTGTGCCTCCTTTAGTAACGGGAATGAACAAGGGAGTTGCAGCAGGAATGGATTATTTCAACACCCTGCGTACCCCCACCACAGAGGTCGTGACTGGGACAGAGACCGAGGTGGATGCAGCGGCGCAGGATCCCTGGGCAGATATGGATTTCATGTACTTCCAATCTGCTGAGGATATGGGAGCCAAGGAGGCCAGTAGCATGAAGGGGAGCCAAGGGTACTCTCCGAGCGCGGATGGGGGTTACTTTGGGGATGAGAGGGAGATCAGTTGGGGAGAAGTACTGAAGATGGGGCTGGCTGTGTTTGCACCGCCTATGGGTGTGGGCGCATTGGCCTGGAGAAGGGGGAGAAGCCAGTGAAGCAGACATTTTTTTTGTTTTTTATGATGATTATGAAATCGGCATGACATCGTTTGGAAGGTTTACAAAACAACCTTTCAGTCATATGGAGGAGAGAAAGACTTTGGGAACATATTTTTATAAAAATTGCTTTTGGGGGTTGTATTTTAGCGGTCGGATTCGGTTTCATTGTCAATGTGCCTTTTGGGAGACGGTCGGCATCCGGAGTTTTTTATCTTTTATTTTTTTATACCATTTGTTTTTTTATTACATCTCCTTTTGTATCCACGGGCTTTCAGTCGATATCTGTTTATATGGATGGGCTGTCTAAATTGTTTTTATTTTCGGTTTGGCCCGTTTTTTCTTTCAACTTTTCTCTTCTATTTCATGTTTCTCTCCTCCTTATGATTACGACCTGTCATGACGATTTCCTTATCATCTTTTTACGACAATAACGATACGGCCTTTGTTTGGCTTTCATTATATATTATTAGAAAATATTAGGGGGTGTTAATAATACGGTGTACCGGAGTTGTGAAGGGAAGGCGGGGATGCGGGGAGACGTTGGGATTGGGTGTTCTGGGGTGGGGAATCGGGGGGGGGGGGGGGGAATGGGGAAGTTTCTAGATAGTAATGAGATACTATGTGTTGCAGAGCAGTTTTACATTTTGATTTGATATTTTTGTTTCAAGATATTTCGTTTCTTCCTGTTTCTACTGGTCTTGTTTTTTTTGTTTTTTTTTCCTTTCGGTGTCATGGAACCTCTTTTTTCTGTACCTACGCGTCTTCTGCTGACCGCACACATATCTAGGCCTTTCCCGCTCCCCATTCGTACGGTGTCGCCCGCTGCTCACTACTTATTTATCTCCGGGTGTACGGCGCGGCGGCTTGGCTTTCCTGCTCCTGTCAATACCTACTCTCTTTTTCCCTACGACTCTAGTACTCACGAACCGCAAGGATATTGTTGGCAGCTCATCACGATCCCATCGCTGTGGGTTATTGTTGTGGGGGTGATGGATGATGCTATAATATGGTTCATTTGCCTGCCTGCAGACACCGTGCAGTCTGGTTTAGGGCGGTTGTGTTGGGCATCGCGAGAGCTAATCAACCTTCACATGCAAGTCTGTCTGTACTCGAGAGTGCTAGTAGCTAGCCAGACCAGAACTCAACAAAAATGCAGCTAATAGCTCGGCCCCCGGACAATAACAAACATCCTTTTCCATCAATATATTTCGTGGGTAAAACATGGGACGCCGCCCCCCGGCGGGCCCGCCAATCATGCGTGCCGACGAAATGCAATTATCGGTACCTGACTGTGACCGGGAGCGTATGTAGCGTAGGTAGAGTAAGTACAGTATGGAGCTACACTAGCTCAGCAGGGCAGAGTACAGACTATCTTGTTCGGAGCTGCAGTTGCAGGTTGCAGTAGAGACAGAGGAGGTGCCTTGCCCGACGTATGGGTAGGCAGAGTATGGAAATACTTACTACGTGGGAGACGGGTTCGCGAGGTCTCTCTCTACTTAGCTCTAACTTTGGATGGATGGCTTTTGACATGCAGCAGTGTCTACCACATCGATGTTCCCTCACCAACTACATGTAACCAACTACAGCACCCATATTAATCCTCCCCATTCTTACCTCAAACATCCTCCACGTCGTGGGGTTTGGCTGTTGTTGTTGCAAACTAACTACCTACCTAGCTAGCCAGCCAGCCAGGCAGGGCAGAGCAGAACGCCTAGCTGACACGTAGAGTATGACACCCCACAACGTAGGTAGAGTAGAATACCCCAGAATCCGGGCGGACAAGACAACCCTGCATTGGCATGGTTTCTCGCTCGCTCTAGAGCAGAGCAGGCAGAGTGCCCTTTTCTCGCTGTGAGAGAGTAGAAAAGCCACATGGATATGCGCCTTTTCTGGGGAAGGTGCCGGCGATATATATCAAGGCCGGTGCATCCAGGCACGGCCTGCACAGTGACATGCGTGCGTGCGTGTGTGAGCGTGTGCGTAACTCAGGAACGGAGAGCTAGAGTAGAGAGAGTAAGTAAGTGTCAATCGATCACTCTAGTGACGTCCCACCCGGCCATGGCCACGGGTCCCATACTAAGCAAGTTACATGCTCTAAGTTCTCTGAGTCTCGCCCTATGAGGGGCCCGCCTGAGTTGTGCCCGCTCGGGTACCCGTCAGGGGGTCTATTTTGGGTGCTTTCGCCTCTGATCTCTCGGTCTAAGACTAAGAATAACTAGAGGACTTACTCTACATCTCTAGCTCTGGCCCTGTGGACGGTGATTTGCGGTTCTCGTCCCGTATTTCTTACTTTGAATCGGCCCTGTAGGGCAGGGCAGACATATCGCGGGCGAATTGAAATTTAGAGTTTATAAATTGCCCATATTGGTCCGTGCACTGCACTATCATCATCATCATCATTTTATTCTAAATATACCTGAGAGAGAAAAAAAAACATGTTTATCGTGCAAGAAAGTTGATTCGGGGGTGGTGAAAGAATGAATTATCAAATCAATCGGGCCAGGGGTGCACTGAAAAGAACCCCTAACCGAGTCTTGCAGCTTGGTTTTTGCAGCCTATGGCGCCCGGAGTTTTAAAACCTACACCTCGTTTCAAATCCCTAAAGCTAAACTATATTCTCATGAAGATGACCTATGCCTAGTTTGTTTCTCTAAAAATATTTGTTGCTGTTGAGTACATGTAGGTTTATCGATTTGTTGTCGCCAAGACCATTTCACTTCAGGTGTGGGGATTAGATGCTGGGCGCCATACTAAGAGTAATTATGGCTTGGCACACGGAATGTCACTCGGGCTGGTCCTCATATTCTGATTACCGAACGAGCGATGATGATGATAATAATAATTGATTAATTGTTTGGAACCGAACAAGCAAGATATTCTACCAATATCTTACCAGTTCGGTCTCCGGAAGTGGAAGTCTACTGGATCGGACGTTTTTCTGGTTCGGTATCAAAAGTACTCGCTCCCACATGCCTTTCAAAATTCGGATTGGTAGGAAGAGGTGTCACATAGAGGGAGGACTGGATACATATATCACTACCGCATTAACTGGCGAGAGCGGATAAACCACTAGTAGCAGACGCTAGACCTAACCTTCTGCAAATCTCTGAGAAATCGAGAGCCTAAGGCCAAATTCGGACCGAGTTTCGCTAATTTTGGTCAAGTTCAACTTGTCCACTCGACTCGCCATGAGTTAATGCGGTAATATATGTCAATTGGGGTATGTAGGAGGTATAAACGTGTCACACTGGATATATATATTCATCTTCTTAGAAAAGTCCCGTGATATTACAGCATTCTGTCTTGGCTGAATTACATACATATAAAGCTGTGATTTCCATTTAGGGAGGAACCGTAATTACTCTCTTAGAGATATAACTATATGCGTGTATATGACCTAACTATTAATACTACATGCTACATATAGTAATAGTTATTGCCTAAACGCCGGGCCGTCACTTAATGTGTATACGCCCCAGCCGCGGAGTCGGCATGGACAATATAAAAAACAGATCAAAATAATATAAGGAAGTGTTGATATATAGCTATAGGGGTGCGGACATATAATATTAATTCAGAAATGACAAAACTGTCAAATAGGGTGCAGAAAAGGAGATGTCAAGACGACTTTCTTTTTATTTTCGGATGATTTTTGTCTTATTCCCTTTCTGGCTCTCTATTTATAGTTAAGAAACTCTTCTCTCAGAAGAGTAGAGAGTTTTCCAGAAAGTGAAATATTTGCAGCCTTTAATGAAATTACCCGAAAAACCAAAGAAATAAAACCCGCATCAAAGAGAATGGAAGCGGCAAGGAAAAAGGAACAAAGAAAAATGAAAAGAACAAAGAATTTCCTAAATGGGAAGACGAATTCCCGAAATGAATAAAGAAAAGTAAAAGGGAAAATCCGTTAAAGGAAAGATTGAGGAGCCGGCTTTTTACCGTCGGGAACCCTGTTCCAGCATATACGACCCAGTCGCGGAGTCGGCATGGACAATATGAAGAACAGATCAAAATAATATAAGGAAGTGTCGATATATAGGGGTGCGGACATATAATATTAATTCGAACATGACAAAACTCCGCATGCGCGATGCGAACAACCAACCGGCCCAGATCATCTTCATTTTTAGATATAATTCCTACTGGTTTGGTAGTCCCCAGCTAGCCCCTCCGCGCTGCTTCTATCATCCCAGCAGCTTAATTGCTGCTAAGTAGTGGATAGCGAAAAGAGAAAACCCACACCCCTACGATTTGGGTCCGTTTCCACCGGCGTGATCGGCGTCAAGCATTTTTTTCTTATATGGCGGTATAGCAACCGCTCCCAGTGGCGCCTTCGATCCAGCATACAGGGCGGTGGAACGAGAGTCTGACAGCGATTTGGGGAGCGGGCGGAGACTGGTCTAGTTGGCCAGATTAGCCTAGTTCTACTACTACTTCTACTACCGACGTGGAGGAGCTAGGGTGCGGCTACGGCTGCGGCTGCGGGCCTTATTACGATTGCGCGCATGATTTTGCGGACTAGTGCGGGTGTCGCTGCGGGTGCAGGGTGTGCGGGGTGGGATCGGGGGAATCTCAAAGGTGCTTGGACACACCAAGCAGCCCCTTTTCCTTGGCCTTCCAGATCGCTTCTAGAAGTGCGGAATCCAACCCTTCTCATCGATAGAGAGGAACACAGTATCACCCTGTTTCAGTGGGGTTTTCCAGGGCGGTGGAACGACAGTCTGATAGCAGAAGCTGACTTGGTGGAGCCTCGAAATGTTTCGCAGCCGGGTTTAGAAGGTGAAGAAGACATGGTGGTCTAGTGTATATAGTGTGGTAATGATAGTGATAGTGATAGTAGGTGGTAATGATGGTAATAGGATGTGGCAATAGATAGGGAGTGGAAATAGGAAGTGGTAATGATAGTACTATTATAATAAGAAGTGGTAGTTAATGTTGATAGGGATAGTATAGCTGTGGTTTGGTTTGTAGATATGGTCGATATACGGGGTGGGGGCGAGGTCTTTATACTAACCAACTTCCTCGACCCTATGTCTTTCCTACCCTGGCTGCTTGATTGCCGGGGGAACTGGGAACGAGCCTACTACCTTATTTCCTACCCTCTATGCTCGCAACGATAGGAGCTGGGGACCGGCCTACTACCCCTCTATCGTACCTCTCTATCACGAGTCAGGCAGCAGGAGCAGCAGCAGCAGAGATTTTAAGCAAACACACGGGACGAGGAGGTTGCAAAATCTCATGTCGTTATCCGATCCGCATCCCTGCCCCCTGCGATGTGTTTTGTACAGATGCCGCCAAAACTCGAAAGGTTGGCTATTTCCGTCCAGGGGTTATCTCTCGAGTAATTAGGTGAGTTATACGGTGTGGTGACCTCTCTGTGAATCGTGATTAGCATGCCCGCCGGGCATAGGTGTACTCCGCGGGGCGCCAGTAGGTAGCAAGGCGCGTACCAGCCACCTATGCCCGACGACGCATTACAAATACGTGTCTGTACGATGCCCTAGAACCGAATAGAAAGTATCTTGGGCTTCGTATGTACTGTACATATTGAATAATTAGTGCTGCGTACATCTGCGCAGCAATCCTCGTACGTGGACCACATAGAACTTGATCGAATAGCATCGGTATATCTGCGTCAAAGGGTTCTCACCGATAAAACTTTGAGCTCACGGGAACTAGCCATTTTTTTTTCGAGTTTTGGCAGTATAAATGACCTCCTAATCTAGCATGTGTACCCTCAGGATCGGGTTCTCGCGCGTAGGTAGTAGGTTTAAGTATTAGTAGCTCGCCCGGGTTATAATCACACTCTATCACTCGACGCGGCGTTGCTATATAATCGAGCCCTAACCCTCGCTTTCTTGGCATATTTATAGCGAGCAGGGAATATCGGATAAACCTCCGCAAGGCCTATCTTTCAAACTTCCAACTCCGTTTCCATCCGATCTAGGGGGAGGCGTTGCGCCGGTAACAGGTGTGCATGGGTTGACGGCTCCTTTTCCTGCTGGAAAAAAGGTATGCTCATAATATGATAAGAGCCCGGCGGAAGGGGTAAACTTATAGAACGAACATCTCTCCAGAAGAAAAATGCGTGTGGATAACGTTGTCTTCAGCTGCACGGCTGTGGCTGTACCCTGCATCCTGATAAGTACGCAGGGGGCCCCCGAGAAATACACGCAGGGCACCGCGGCAAGGCGGCACCGGTATCCATCTTATCGGATTACTAGGGCTACATTTGGATTTAATCTATTGATCTATGCAGCCCCGCAGTTTGGGGATGTATTATTAGTTGGGCTTTAGTGCTGGGGTGTTTAGTCGGTAAGTGTATCTTCTAGTATTGATGGTATTGATATTTAAAGAGAGATCTAGCTGGCTAACGAGGCTAACGTGAAGTTCATCGCAGCCCTCCCAGCCTGATTGTCATCTCGAGAGTACTTCTCATAAGAAGTCGGCTATCTAGTTATATGTCACGTCATCTCATCAGCATTAAATTAAATTCTCAAAGTCTGTTTATCCCTGCCATTGGCCAATGATGTGATGAGCCCCAAAATATTTCGGTGAGACCAAACACTTAATGACTAGCTAGCTACTAGCCCTACAGTGACCGTGCACTCCCCATGTTGAAGATCAAGATATCGGATGGACGGCATGCACTGCATGTCTCAACCCCACCGAGAAGCTCAGACGGCGTGCTATAAGACTCTGGAGTTTTGTTTTTAAAATTCTGTTCCCTTTTCGAGCAGCATCGTAGATCGAACCAGTACAGTCTTTTCTTGTTCCCTTTTGTCAGTTTTTGCCCCGGCGGCGTTCGTTCTTTTCTGTCTTTACATTGTTTTTCTTTACCACATTCATTTAGTCTTATTTCTTTATTCAAACTCATTTTATTGTATTTTTTTTTATTCACTCTTTTTAGATACCCATATATTTGCAGATCATGAAGATCCTCACGTTATCCCCACTGTCATTACTCCTCCTCCCCCATCTCGCGCAGGCAGCATACGTCCTCCAAGAGGACTACAACGCCCAAAACTTCCTCAGCAAATTCACCTACTTTACCGTAAGCCCCTTCAAACTCTAATATAATACTCGCGTGTTAACTAAGTCTTGAGAAATTTGTGAGGCCGTTGCGGCCAAGAATTCTCAGGATTTAATTAACGCACGAGTTCCTAACAACAGATGAAGATCCAACTAACCCTTATAATAATTATACAGGGCTCCGACCCAACCCACGGCTTCGTCAAATACGTCGACGAGCAAACTGCCAAGAGCAAACAATACGTGCGCCCCAACGGCGCCCAGATCCACGTCGGCGTCGATTATAAAAGCAAAGTCCCCTTTAACCCCGCCGATAAGACCGGCACAGGCACCGGCGGCCGCGAGAGCGTCCGCCTCGAGAGTAAAACACTCTACACAAAGGGCCTCTTCATCCTCGACATCGAGCACATGCCCGGTGGGCCGTGCGGGACGTGGCCTGCTTTGTAAGTTTAATCATTTCCCTAAAGATATTAACAACTTATTAATAAAAACCAATGTAGCTGGACCGTCGGCGGCGGCTGGCCAAACAACGGCGAAATCGACATCATCGAAGGTATATAACCCTAACCCTCCCCTCTCTCAAAAAAAAAACCAACAAACTGATCATTACCCCCAGGCGTGCACAGAAACTCGGTAAACATGATGGCGCTGCACACCGGCCCGCAGTGCTCTGTGAAAGGGCTAAAACAGAAGGCACTGGTCGAGGCGCCCAACTGCGACGTCAAGGCCCCCGGACAGGCGTCGAATCAGGGGTGCAGCATGAAAGTACTTCTCCCCCCTCTATCCCCGCCCCCGCCCCCGCCTCCCCGCCTCCCCGCCTCCCCACACCCCCGCTCTATAAATACGTGAACTGACAGCAAGTAGGACAAAGGCGCCGCCTCCTACGGCGACGCCTTCAACGCTGCAAAGGGTGGCGTCTTCGCCATGGAGTGGACCTCCACGCACATCAAAGTGTGGTTCTTCCCGCGCGGGTCCATCCCGAAGGACATCAACACGCCCAACCCGGCCAGCTGGGGCACGCCGAACGCGAACTTCGAGGGCGGCTGCGAGTTCGACAAGAAGTTCAAGGACCACAAGATCATCTTCAATACCACATTCTGCGGCGACTGGGCGGGCGGTGTGTGGGGGACTGCGGCGGTGGATGGCGGGTGGTATGTATTAACTGCCCTTTGTGTGTTTGGAAAGGGGGTGATGTTGCAGTTGGCTAACGATATGGTGGGTGTACTAGTGGGTCGAGAGCAAAGACGTGCGTAGAGTTTGTGGCGAACAATCCGCAGGAGTTTGAGAAGGCGTATTGGACCATCAACTACTTGAAGGTGTTTAAGCAGCAATAGTCACGTCATGCATGTATAAACCGGAGCATGGGGGGGTCTTTTGTCTTTTTTAGGGTGCTGGGTGGAGTTTGTGGCTTGGGGGTTATTTTTGTTTGTTTTTGTTTATATGGGTATGGGTATGGGTATGGGATTGGGATTGGGATTTAGAGGTGCTTAGATGTGTTTGAGTGTGGCCTAGACGGCTAATGATTTTATGACAGCCTTTTTTTCTCTCCTGTGGACCTGCATGAACGTATGTATGTGATTTTGTACTCGAACGTATCTACATTTAACTCGCCTTCCAAGGGCATAAAGGTGGCGCGAAGTCGTACCTTTATAGTCAAGATGAATTTATACCTACGAAGCCCAGTTTAGCCCAGGAACTCATACCCTTAGAGGGGGACATTCCACGAACCAACAACCTCCCTCCACTCCATGGGCCCACTCCAATGGAACCCCTTGCGCACATGACCATGCCCTCCTCAGCACAAGGAATCCCACAAAGTAATCCTGCATATATATATATATATATTTGCATAATTATAATAACCAAACAAACTACATAAACTACCAATTACTCCTATATAACTACATGTAACTCCTATTTATGTCAAAAAACAAAACCTGCCCCTAGCAATCAAGGAAGTCAATAATTCAAAAACAACTACAGTCCAAACTTTCCCAAGAAATAAACAATACCGCACCTCAGCTACGTATCCAAAGACCTGTTCTCGTCGGCAGCCGTACGCTCCTGCAGCTTCTTCAGCAGCGTGTCGAACCGAGTCAGTAAATCAGCGATGCGGAATGGCTTCGATATCGCATCGTCCTACATGCATCCACATACTTTAGTCACCACTACCAAAACCTCTGAAGAGCTGAAGGTCAATAGCCAGACTTACCATCCCTGCCTCCGTCATCTTCGCGACCTGCTCTGGCCTCGCATTCGCGCTGATGCCCATGATTGGCACATGCCTCTTAATAATGCCCTCTCTCTCCATCTCACGTATTTTGAGCGTCGCCGTGTTCCCGTCCATCACAGGCATCTCCATGTCCATCAGAACGATATCAATCCTGATACCGCCTTCCTGCTTTGTAAACACGGATTCAGCGATGAGCTTCAGCGCCTCCTCCCCGTTCCCCGCAACATGCGTTATGCACCCCTCTTTTCGTAACTGCCGCCGTAGAACCTCCTGGTTGATGAGGTTGTCTTCGACAATCAGCACGTTATAAGAAACCTGCTCGCGCACTGTCGCTCCCGGCTGGAACGGCCGCGGGTAAGCTTTCATGGCTACAACGCCGACCTCACCGGCGGGCGCTGTGGCAATCTCTTCAAACTTTGATATCTTGCGATTGGCGGCGGAACTTGCGCGCGGCGATGGTTGTGGTCTCGGGGATATTCGCGGGGCATCTGGAGGGCCCATAGAGCGGCGGGCGCGGATGTAGAATGAGAAAGAGCTACCGCGGCCTTCCTGGGAGTGGACACCAATCTCGCCACCTTGAATGCGGCAGAGCTGACGGCAGATGAAAAGACCAAGGCCCGAACCGCCGTAGGTAACGTGCGTTCGCGGGACTTGCTCGAAGCGCTTGAACAGCTTTTTTTGCCACTCTTCGCTGATGCCTATGCCGCTGTCCTAGTGATAGAAGTTAGGATGTCTGGGTTGAGGAAAATTTGTAATGTGGAGTTGGAAGTACTTCAACGGTGATAAGGATATAGACCACTTCCCCAGACCCCCAGTCAGCTGCGGGAATATCCTGTAGACGAACCTGATCGCCGTTACGGTAGACTACGGTGCCATGGCCGGTAGGTCTCTCCAATGATGCTCCAAGGCGGGTGGTGATCTGGCGCTTGCCGGTCTGGAGAGACGTGAATTTGATGGCGTTGGTAATGAGGTTCATCTAGTACTCAAAACTATTAATAATGCCATTCTTCCATTCTTCCAAGGGGTGATAAATCTTACCAGAATCTGCGAAAATCTTGATGGATCAGCTTTAACCCAGTCTACTGCAAGTTCCTTGTACGAGTCCTCAATCTGACCCACTCCCACTATATTAGTTCTATGACTTCTACAATACAACATTGCTATAAGGAAGCGTGAAGACTTACTATGAATTCACATGTAATCCTCTTGACATGCAGCTCCGACTGAAAGATTTTCATGATCTGGCTCACAGTTTCGTGCATTTGCACGTCTACCGGAACCACACTTAGTAGCATCGAATCCAGCTTGCTCAGCGTAAGCACATCGTCTATAATCCGCATCTACTCTCTCCCTCTCCAGTCAGCGAATACTCCAACCCCGCTATATAAAAACCACTCTCCCCAACGAGAGTCATTTTAAAATATACAAACTACAAAAACAAACATCGATATCATTCTCATTATGTCATCATGGTGGCTTTGCAAACCTGGTGCTGAACGCAAACCAAAATCGTCGAAGCGGAATCAATCATCTCCTCCACGTCCAACCCGTGCTCCTTTTCTCCGTTGTTCTGGAATTCCATCAGCGCGCTCAGGATCCCGTCAGCGCATTGGAGTGTCGCCGAAAACGGATTCCGCAGCTCATGCGAGAACACGTCTATAAAGTTCTCTTGCTGTCGTCTGCGTTCGACCGCTTGTGTGGACAGCTGCCGCTGGTACTCTTCGTTCAGCTTAATGCTTGTGATATCCGCGAGTGTTAGTATGTACCCCATCAATGTTTCCTCCCCGTCTGGGCCTCTGTTTGTCTGGGGAACGACAGAACAGGTGCACCAGTACTTCCAGCCTTGTGGGTTCGAAGGGTCGTAGCCGACTCGAGTCTCCCATTGCATGGACACGCGGGATTTGACGACATCCCGGAAGTACTGATACACACGGGCGCGGTCCTCTTCGTAGATGGCTTCACGCCATGCATCAGCGTCACTGCCCTTTGGTAGTGACGTGAGCTGGAAATAGCTATCGTTCCGGAAAAAGATTGACCCATCCGTACTTAGTAGCGCAAGGCCAACAGGGATTGTCTCTGCTATCTAAGTCCTGAGCGTCAGTATCTAGAAATACATATAGTAAAATCAAAACTATTGCAAAATGCTATAGATGGGTGTGCACCCACCCGGGTGAAAAGAAGCTCACTGTCTCTCAGTTCCGCTGTCCTTTTCTCCAACTGTTCCTGCAACTCTATGGCTTGTACCTTTGCAACACGCTCAGTCTCTTCACTTATAGCCTTTGCTATCTCCCCTTTTAGTAGCAACACCCTCCCAGTCGTGGTCGCGAGCTCCTTCTTTAACATGTTGATCCACAATTTATAGTCCCCGTCGTACGGTCTCCGTGGATTTAGGCCTAATATCAAAAACCCCTGTGTCGTCGTCTTTGTCGCCTGTATCGGAATGATTACCGCTGACCTCGGCGTATCCCCAAAACCTCTGTACACGGCATTATCCATCTCCTCTATGTCACTAAAGTCCAGATCCTTCAGCACAACGCCAGACATCTCCTTTGCCTCCCTCATCTGCTCTGAAAAATACCCGCGGTTGTCTCCCAGGCTACACTCCCTAGGTGCGATATAACCACCCTCCGGGAGACCGGTGTTGCCCACAAGCACACAGTTCACCTTCGAGGACGGGCAGAAGCCGGCAGGCGACTGGCCTTCAAGCGTCCTATAGAGCAACACAAAGGGTGAGTCCATATGATTGGCGTCAAACGCTTCGAGAACGAGGGTCCAGAAATCATCTTCATCTAAGTCCTTCACAGCGCCCAGAAGCTCCCCCATCCGCTGCAGGGTAGCCATGCGTCTGGCTGACACAATCTGGCGGGTGTGCTCAAAGGCCTGCTCCAGGACGCCCACGGGAGTCCCTTCTTCACCGATTACCGCGCAGATTGAAAAGTCAAAGTAGCATTCTTCAATGAGGTCCCCTCTATGAAGGCAAAACTGTTTTGCCTCTTTGACTATCCCTTGGCCTCTGTGGTAGGCAGCGTCTAATAGTGGTAGAAAGTAGTTTGCGAGTTCTGGCCATCCGCTTCTGAATGTCTTACCGAGCAGCTCTGGATCTTTATTTTGCGCTATTGTGCGCCATTGCTCGTTATATAATATGGTGTAGTCAGAGCCCCAGTAGAACGCAGTTGGATACGGCATAGTCATTATCGAAATCGCAACCAACCGGAGCACCGGCGACCATTCGCTATAAGGGCCGTAGCTTGTTTTACTCCTACATTTGCACACTATCAACATCACCTGTAGCCAACACGAGAGGACGGGAATTAGGTCATATATACCAGTCTACTTGCCGCAAGTTGTAATAATGCTGAGAAGTCTGCTGAGGCGATATACCTCGTGTCCAATCCATAAAAGCGCTCGACTGCTGCGACATCTTGAACTTCGGCTCTGGAGAAATCGATAACGCCCCAGACATTGGCTCACCAGCGATCAATTGGAAATCCTTAATATTTTGCTCCTTTCCCAGCATTCTCTTCTCATCCTCGCAATCTGAATCCTCTGGCGAGACTATTACCTTCGTTATGGGCAAGTGCTTTTCGTTTTCCTGACCTTCGTAACTAGATGAGTTTGAAGCTGCAGAACTAGTACTCTTATGTCCATTCGTCATACTGGCCGCCGGCACGGGCGACATGTTCGCGATCTTTGCTTCTTCACCCCTACCCTTCTCCTGCTGTACCATTTCACACCCGTTCACCTCCTTCGCCCAGCGGTCGAGACCCCATTCCAGCACCAGTATACTCTCCACCGTCACAACCATAATGGACCCTCTCTTTATGGTGCCACTGCCCACAGGCACAGCCGTGAACCTCCACTTGCCCGAGGGAAATGATCCCCCGCCGCTGTTCAGGAAGCCTTCAGTCAGGACTGGGGACATGGCTAGTTCGCCCCGGCGCTCGATATCCCGTAGTGCATCATTGGCGAAGAGGACGGTGCCGGGCTGCGCGGGGGTCGAGTACTCGGCAGGAATGGAAACTATGAAGGTGGGACGGGTATCAATCTTTAGGAAATCAAGAGCATAGGTGCCCAGCTGGGTGGCAAGGTATTCGGAGGGCATGATGGCAATGGTGGTGTTGGATGAGCGGCACGGCGCTCGAGGGGTAGGAAGTGAGTCTTGAATATATCGCTATTTTCCAGTGTGGTAGAATATAGATTGGTATAGAACTTTTCCAAAGGAACAACGCTTGGTATGTAGATGGTACGATGTGACTGTCGCGGTAAGTACAGTACGTAGTAGACACCACAACCTCACTGCGAGTAGTACCGTAGGGGAGGTTATTCAGATGGTGAACACATGTTCTTAATACCCCCGCTAGAAGACTAGAGCTTCAGCTTCTAGCGCGAGCCGGAGAACAGATCCGCCACCTCCCTACCCTGCCATTGGGGGGAGGTCCAAGCTAGCTGCGCAAGCCCATTCTCTAATACCGGTACGACAAATACGGGGAGAGGTTGCTGGATGATGCCCCATCTTCATCGTTCTCCTTTTCGTTATTTTTTCAACTCCCTTGTACACCTAACAAGTAACAGTAACTCATTCTGCTCTGACGTCCTGTCTTTTTTATTCGTTTTTATGCTTATCTCCAGTTCCCGGACAAATCCGAGGCCTGGAAAAGTTATGTGCACACTCCATGTCATCTCTCTTCTATGTAGTTGGAACTATTCGGTAAAGTAGAGCGCTGAATTGTCCCAGGATCTTGGATCTCGCATAAGCCCCCCTGTCTCTTGGACTTGAACTGGAGGGTGGGGGTGTAGGTACCTACATGTACCTAGAGTAGAGTACAGTCGCAACTCGATACGCCGGAACTCAATGCACCGGATCCATTGCTGTCCCGTACGAGATCCTCTGAGAATATTATTTTTCCTACTGCAAAATCAATTTGCTATCCCGGATTTTCTACTATCCCGTACGAAACCCTTAGAATCTTGGCAATCCGGCATATAGAGTTGCGACTGTAGCCTGGTAGGCGGCAGGGGAATTAGAAGGGGTGGTGTCAACAGAGACAACACCAGCCCCATCGTCGGGATGGATCAACTGCGCGGCTGCATTGAAAATCCATCTGACATCAAATTGCTTCTTTCGTGCAGGGATGGTTGCTGCTGACAAACGTAGTGATAGATGGGTTAACAACATGTACAAAGGTACCTGTGGGTACTTCAAATTATTATTCAGATGCCCTCACTCTAACTCAGGCTGCGTCAGGCATGCGACCCGTGGCTTACGCAAAGCTGCAGCGGCGGTGTGAACTTCCTCTATCGACCCTCCACAGAAGGAATAGAGTAGGTCACTAGTTACATCATGAGTTTTCATTGTAATTAGCCTTGCTCGGCAAAAACAAAGACGACGTTGAGAGCAGGTTTGAATTTACATGTACTTACATACGTGCATGTACTTGTGTAGGCTCAGAATTTACCTCACCAAATAAGGATCAAGTCTGCCCGTCCGAGTAGGGTTAGATACACGTCCGAGGAGCCAAACATGAGAAACCGGTATGTATGTACGCACCGAAGCTCCAACAACAAGCTGCTCTTGTCTCTTGAAAGTTGATACCCTTTATAGCAGTAGTAGGATGCCGAGAGCACCGACTAGTACATCCATACTACATCATACATGTAAGCGCTACGGAACTTTGGGGAGACGGTAATTAGAACCTGCATATTCGGAATCCTGCCGTCGCCCGAGTGCTCGGATCGGTCGTGAAAACACGCGGACTAAGTAGAGCTTGTACTACATGTATGTATGTATACCCGGGATTCTGAGACCACGTTAACTACAGCAATTACTCTACATGATATACATATGTATGCAAGAGATCCCGGAGAGAAAAAAACACATGGCGTTGAGACAGAAGAGAAACACTTACTTAATATCAAGCGGTACAAGCAAATAGCTAATGACTACATGTAGTGCACGATGTTGTGATTTGATGGTTATCACACATGAGGACAAAGCGGCAATGTCTCGAGTAGAAGAATTCTAGAACACATTGGTGCGGACACTGGTATACTTTATATCTGCTCTAGCTTGGTCTGGCTTCACCACAGATTGTTTGGCCCTGTGTCAAGACCAGCTTGACATACGCAGCTAGATTCATGTATGCATATGTACTCTTTAGTTACATATCCCGTGCGACAACAGCGCTGTTGATAAAACCACCTTTAGAACTTTAATTCTGGGCATTGTACTTCAGTCTCCACATACTCGAGGCAGGAACAAGAACCTGAAAATGCAAGCTGCAAGCAGGGGCTCAATTTGGTGTAGCTTTTCGCCAGCCGCCAATCAGAGGTCGTTACCATCAAAAGTCATTTCAGGTTCTTCTTACCTGCCCCGAGTAGCTGGACTAACGCTAACACCATCCTCTACTCGGGGCAGGCATGAAGAACCTGAACATCGTTTTTCTGGTAGCAACCACTTTGACCCCTGCTAGCGCATTTTTATGTTCAGGTTCTTGTTACCTGCTCCGAGTACCTCGTTGTCCCAGCTGAGACAGAGATCACAGGATATCACTCCATGCAATGGCCGGCTTACTAAGTACTCTCAGACCATATGGACCGACCATATTAAATATTTCCAGAAACACACTAGTTAAGTAGTGGCTTACTAGACAAATTTGAATGACGAAATCCCGATGTCTTATGGAGACTTTTTGAGTTCCCGGATATTAAATACATGTAGGCAGACTTTCTCTCAGGTACCATTTTCGAGACGAATTATTACGGCCCTCTTGGATCGATCGTGACCACCGGCCGACTGTACTAGCCTGATAGATATTAAGACCCATTTTGTGGAGGAACCCCGCGTGCTCGGCCTCTTATAATGAGACATGGAGTTGAAATTAGCTATTCATTCGTCTTAGATATTGATCGACGGTAGCAGACTTTATCTGTCCAGAAGCGTTTTACCCCTGGCGAACCTAATCCGCACTCCGAGAACTATTTCACCCGCAAATCAGCGTTTGTGGCCTCTCTTATCCCCTTTTGGAAATATCACTAACTTATCTTCGCAGCTAAATTTTTGCACATCATTATGGACTACGAAAACTGGGCAGACAAAGGGATTCTAATTTTAGACGCGTATCTACAGCAGACAGTTTGCGAGTCCAGAATCCCCATAATTTCAGCTTAGACGATCGTAGGTTCTCTCTCGACCTCGGTATCATCGGTTTTTGTTTTTGTTTTCTTTTCTTTTGATTTCTTAAGTATTCTGAAAATAATGAGACTATAGCCCTTAGCTAATACCGAAAATTACGTACCAATAACTATCTTCCACCAAATAACCCCGGAAAATCATAGGTAGATATCAATCCCGGGGCAAAATCACAAGCAAAAAACCATTGGGATATGTATTTATTGATGATAGTTGATATTACCCGTTCAGAAACCTTTTAACCCCTAGCGAGCCGAACCCCTAGCGAGCCGAACCCTCACACTGAGAGCCAATTTCACCCAAAGTCACCTTCTATTTCATCAGTACAGCTAGATTTTGCATATCGCTGTTATAAAGAAAATTGATAAATTGAAAGAAGGGATGCGTAGACCAAAGAAGAGGACTCAACTCCTAGGCTCGGAAGCCAAAGGTCAACAAAGTGGATTTTCGTGATCCGCGCGAATACGAGTGATGGCTTATGATTTAAATTCAAAACGGGCGCGGGCACAATTTATGTCCTGGGAAGTGCATTCCAAAAGGTCTAGATTGTAATATATAAATTTAATTTTGAATACTCAAATAAATATTTCTAATTACATTGATTCATAAATCTAGATTGATTACATATATATATATAGGAAAAAGAAACTCCTGTGACAGCTTAATGTAACACGGCACAGGCTGTCGGGCAGGTAATACAAATAAAAAAGACATGTCTTATGATCGGATCAACTAGCGGTTCTCTTCAACTTCAGAGTCCACCAATTTGACAACCTCTCAGCTATTCCACTCTTCGCCCACTAAAAATACCATTCTGTCAGCAATCTGCACAAAAGCAACCAATACATATAACTCGAAGAACTATCATACCTCATAGACAACTATACTACTGCTACTGCTATAAACAGCCATCCCCCTCGGTGTGCTTTCATTAACTGGAATCTCCTGTCGCGCCAGTCCCATCGTCGGCATCACCTTCGAAATCACCATCCAGTACAGCACTCCGAATCCAAGTACACCAGTCCCAATTGCGGGAGCAGTCGTAGATGGGATACGCACTGGCTCCGTAGACGGCCACCACATTAAGATAATGACGAAAAGGTTGAGAAGAATATAGAAACTAATGAGGGAGTAGAGTGTTTCACGTCCCACTATGATGAGACTCCATTCGAGCTGGCCAACAGCGAGTACTGCAAGACCGATTGAGACGAATATTCCAATCCAGGTATGGGCGTAAGTCCAGAGGACACTGATGAGATTGTACGCTTCATCATCGCCACTATAGTTGGGAGCTTTAGAAGTGCGGTTAGCTTCCAGGTATATATATGTGGGACTAACAAGGCCGGGACATCGAGAACTCACCAACAATGATCACGAGAACGCTGAAGATCCAATGCAGAGTCAGCGCACCAACGGGTGTACCGTAATAAGGATGCTCTCTTTCCCAATACGCTGAGAAAGGAAGGATCCGCCGCTTTGCGATCTCCCGTTTTACTCTTGCGGTGGTATATATATTTGCAACGACGTTTCCTAAAGCCGAGAACGCTATAAGAACTGGAAGTCCTCGAGTCACGAACGAACTATCCCCGAAAACCTAGCATCAAATATTGTTAATGAGTGAGGGGGGGATGGGTAGGGTAGTTCGGGTCTCGGGTACCCTTTTGAAGAATTTCGCAGCAACTGAGATCCCTACTGTTTCTAACTTATCAGAGCCCAGTGCCGAGAACTGATTTTTGATGACATCAGTGATTACTCGGGACTGATCTTCAACGCTCAAGGAATTGGGCTCATACATAAGCAGCATTCGCCAGCACGTAAAGCACAGTGACCAAGCTGAAAGAAAACAGCGCCGCCCTTTTGAATGTCTTAGCCACATTTCCCCCAGGCCGCTTCACTTCCGCCAGGACGTAATTCGCATTTTCCCAGCCTTCGTAAGCAAACAGCACGCTCAACATCGCACTCGCATAAGAATAAGGGTTCCGACTCGAGTCTTTGAACGCGTCCGCAAGGCTTTCGTGACCATACGGTGTTCCATCTTCCGAATTATCTCGCCCTCCTCCTGCTAGACACATGAAACCAGTAATTACAACAAATAACCCTATTGCATTTTCTGGTTCTTTCTCCTGTACCCGAGTACACCGAGTCCTTATTCAAGTACCTATTAGGACTAGGAAAAGACGCCCATAGACAGCCACATCCTAACCGGTAAACGCAATGCATTCTTAAATTGTCGGCACCCCTCCGTAAGTTAATTTCCGTAAAGAACTGTTATCGTGATCTCATCGAGTGGAATCGATCAATAGAGTCCTGCAGTATGAGCAGGTAGCACCATATATATATCCGAGAGAGGCGTGCACGCGGAAAATAACGCTAGAAGGCCAGGAGCCAACCATCTGGAAAATCTGTTTACAAGCTGTACCTACATATAGGGAGCTAGATCAGTTTTCCACAGGCCAAAATCTAGCATGGCAAAGTCATGTAAGTACTTTGAAATCGATCCTGGATAGCAATTGCTCCAACAGATTGAGGTCCGGTATATCGTTGGGACCATACTGATATATGAGGGCCAAGTTTGTTGTGGCTGAGCCTTTTTGTATGCTACTCGGGGCAGGTAATGGAACCTGAAAATGACTTTTGATGGTAACGACCTCTGATTCGCGGCTGGCGAAAAGCTACACCAAATTGAGCCCCTGCTTGCAGCTTGAATTTTCAGGTTCTTCTTGCCAGCCCCGAGTAGTATTAGGTACAGTCGGGGTACAGAAGTTTTGGTAACTTTTGGTTGCCGTTGCAATACAAAATTTGTATGGGAACACCATACAAAATCAGAAACACTCAAATCATGGCTTTGGGGGTTGGATTGCACACGCCTGAAGAATGGACTCAAAATTCTAGAATTCTCTGAACTCCGTCGTGAGATAATTTCCAACTGCCCTTGAAGAGTTGGAATTTTTTTGATGAGGTTGGGTGGTTGTTTCGGGTAGCTAAACATGGCTACTTTGGCTGTAAAAAGGTATATTACCAAAACTTCTGTCCTAGTACTATACATATCATCAGCGTTCGAAGGGAAACCCAAGCTGTATATAGGATCGGGACAGCTACTGACCTAGGCACATACGTATGTAGTATGTAAGCCTGAAGGAGCTATTGTAGAATCAAGGCTCATTCTCAGTCCCCCGCGGTTCGGTGCGGAGCAAGTTCCAAAGGTAGTAGGGGATGATAACGAGCCCAAGCTTACGTATGTGCGATATGACTTTTTGTCCGATAGATAGAGTACCAGCATATGCATGGCATTTCAAGGCTAAAGACCTAGAAGATCACAAACACACATTTAATTACTCTGTATCTCTAGCCCTTAACCCCAACGCCAAACGTTCATCTCACATAGTGAAATAATCATACGTCTTCTATTGGTTCGTTTGAAGGTGATCAACCAAGACTGATCACCAACATATCGCCAGGCTTCATTAACACTGCAAGCTTCGGCCAGGCGTAACTTGTACATACCACCTGAATCGATACCTAGAATTTCTTACCGAAGTTGTTCCTTCTGCGCTCCTATGTCCTCTAGCTTTCATGAAGACCTTGGCCTAGGCCTCACTGAGCACCTTCTTGCCCTGACTCTTCTTACCAAACTCCAAAAAACCTACTTCTATTCCGTAATATATGCCCCAAAATTCTATTTCGTACTCAGTAATGCGCTTTCTTCTCTTAGCAACTTAATCCAGGATGTCGTTGCCGAGTCTGTTGAAGGGCGATTTTCTATGTCCACCATCTTCCGCGATGACAACAAGCGTGCTGCACAGAGGGCTGTTCAGCTGGTATTCAACGGGATGGATTATAGCCTAGAGGGACTTGAAGGAACCTTACGAGGATTAAAGGCGGACAGATGCGCATCCGAAGAGGCATGGAGGTTATGGGGTAAGGAGGTGAGGGATAATGGGGGAGAGGCAGGTTTGCGGAGGGCGCTGGAGGCGGTGAAATATCATAATTGGGTAATTTCAGTAGTTATTAAGAGAGCTCTTAAAAGGTTAGTTTTTCTCTGTCTATGAATAACTAGTACTTGTTGCAGTGGTAGATACCGGTAAGAACACAAGTGTTAATGAGATAGATATATAGAAACGAAATAGAGGCACTCCATGAGACCGTCCCTCTAACCCGAGAATATCTCTACAAGCTCTTCACTGAGCTGCTCTCATCCACAGGCGCCAACAGATTTCCTTACAAACTAATCGCCAAATTCATGACTAGCGCGTCGGCCTCCCTCTCTGGCCAAGTCTTCCCAACGGAGGTACCTATAGAAAAGGTACTTAAGATCCTAATGTACTGGACATTCAGGGCTGCATCAAGCATAAGAGACCACACCCGCAGCTCGAAAACTCTCTCGGGTGAAGATGCTATTGCCCTTTCCAAGGCGTTTTGGGTTTTTGAAATGTGTAGAGACTATGTAGGCGCGGACATTAAAGAGTTTGAGGCGGTTATGGCAATTATTGCGAATGTATGTATGAGGCAAACAAATCCTTTTACTCCTTTAAATATTTAGTTCTGATCATCGCCGGTCTGGGTTATAGGAGCTTGCATTCGCCGCGAAGACACTTCTTGAGTCAGAATTGGCTTCCCACCTTTCGAGTTACTCCCCGAAACCGGCGACTTTCAAATATGGCTGAGCGAAGAAGAATATGTAGTTGACGCCGAGGTCGAGATAGTCAACCCTCCTCAACCACCAGAAACGCTGGTTCAAGAAGCATCGCCCCCTGTTGAGAATGGGGTATCGATGAGTGACACTGCAGCGCATCCAAATACATATAACACCTATGAAGCGCGTGATAACTTGTCTCAGTCAAGTGGAAGTAGTAACAATTATGCCGAGTCTGGTATCGTGATCGACTGCAGAGATAATAACAACAATATATCCGGGCAGTGGAGACAAGAGGCATCACCTAAATCACCGGAGTCAATATCAAGCTTGCGACGCAGTCAAAGCCAGAGTCGACCCGGGACTTTGAATGGAAACTCTTCACCGTCGCTTCATGGGTTCAATAGGCATTCCATAGCGTCGGAACATGTACGGGAAGCTAAACCACTTTTGCCTGATCAAAGGCGAGGCAATACACCTGTTCTTCGTAAACAGGTTAACTACCAAATGCCCAACCCAAGATCTGCTTCAAACTCGGAATTTCTTCCAGAAGCAGTGATGACAGCAATACCACATTATGGGGCGAGGATGGAAGAGGAAGAGATCATGAACAGGCGTTTGTTGGCATCAAAATCTTACACATTGCAAGACGCAAGGTGGGAGGAATGTGTGGTGAGAGTCTTTAGGGCGAGAGGTACTGGAGAGCTGAGGGTATTGACTCTGTGGGACGACAAGCAGGCGGGGGCTCTATTTAGTATATATACTCTTATACATGCGTTAAGAGCGAAATTTTGACTATTGTGTGAACAGTTAATCCAGAAGAGGCTGAATTAGTGCCAGAATACGGCTATCACATGCAGACAAATATTCCGGTAATTTTTATGCGAAAGACGACGGAATGGGGATCTTCCCTCCAGCTGGGAAAACAAACAAAATCTATAAGAAACAGGGTGGCGCCGAACAGAGAGAATACGTATTTTAAGTTTACGAACATCGAGGGTGCGTAAGATATCTAGCGGTCCAGAGTTCTGCACCCAAGAAGGATCGTTGACATACTAACATCTCCAGACATGTTCTATTTCCAGTGCGTCTTCCTTGGCGAGACCGTTCTCGCTGATATTCGAACCGTTAGTGCTGTCCGCTACAACAAATATGGTATTTTTGAGGGTACGACAAGCACAAAATTTTGTCGCGTTCAAATCTGGAGAGAAGTAGAATGCAGCAACCTAATACGTTCCAGTACTTCATCGCCTGATGGATCCACAGTGGGGAATTACAAAGGAAGACTGAAAGGATGGATGCTGAGACCAAAGTCGTCAAGGATCGTGGTATTTTTGGGCCGCGAGCTACTGAGTGTTTTTAGTGCGTACCTTACCGTATACGGATATATGAGTATTGACTGACAGAGGCTAGTAACGGATAATATAATGATTGATGAGAGTAGTGCCAACGGTCTTACGGTAAAGATAAAACCAATGTCATACGGAACATTTAGAGGGCGAAAATACATTAAAGCACGCATAGCTGGTAACCGAGATCTTCCCGGTGGTATCAGACTTGATAGAGGGGGGATGTTGATTGAGGACGAAGACGGATTTGATGATTTGAAGTGGCTTGAAATTGAGTTCGAATCATCCACTGGTATTTAATATCCATGGTTCCCTATCATGGCGAATAGTTCTAACAGTGGGTAGGAATGAAGGTGTTTACGGATAATTTTAAGAGAGAGTTGCAGATAAGGCGGAAGGAAAGGATGGAAGTTGATGAATTGAAGAAAAAAGCGGCGAGTAATGTCAGGAGTTTAGGAAATTAAACGGCTAGTAGGTTTGTACTCCATCGTGACCTGGTTTCTTTCTGGTTATGTTGTTTTGAATGGCGTCATGGAGTCATTTTTTGTTTTGTTTTGGTGGTCACGGGAATCGTTTATTTAATTAATCCTGTACAATGGTAGATGGAACGCCGCCATTTTGAGTGGTTGGCGTTGAAGGTCGGTAATCATGTAAGATCACTCGGTTTAATCAGGCGGTGCACTGCATCCAATATATACGTGGTGTGAAGCTGCAAACTTTAGTCAGAAAAAATAAAATGAATAAGGGAGAATGCATGACTTAAGTATGGAAGAAATTTAAAAGGGGTAGCTATAATATTGGCAGATCAGTAATGCTACAACGTACAAGTACAGCGGTATAAGTACCTAAATATTGAGGAGAACTGGTCCCGGTAGCGATAGCTATACCTTGCTGACTATGGAGGGGAGAATTAGAGACGGCTTGGCACAGGCTTAGAAGATTTAACTTAGCTACGAACTAGTAGTCATGGTGCCAAGCCGTCACCATCCTTACAATCGATCTGGAGGTTGTGAAAACCATACCAGTCAACGAGGCTCGAGCAGGGATTTTACATAAGTATTCTCTGATAGGAGCTTCTCTGAGATTGCTGAGGACAGACTAACGGTGTGATTGGATCTTTATTGTCTCACTTTACGAGGGGCGCTGTAGCAAGATTGAATCATGTAATATCACTCGACCAACCAGGCTTCGGTGGAAACCTTGGCAATAAATTCGGTAATTAGGGTGTCCACACAAAAGTGAATTTCCCCCGCCTATTGGGAGGTCTCTCAAAATGAAGTGTATCAAGCTTTACCAGGATTGAAACAAGAATAGAGACAGAAAGTCGAGCGAGCTGAATAGAAAGCCTAGCGGTTTCAGGAAAAGACTTGGATTGGATCATAGATGCATATGAAGAAGTGCTTTTCAACTCGTGTTTGTGGCTAAACTTATCTAGTCCCACTAGGAGTGCGTGCTCTTTCAGGGGTTCGACTTCGAGGTTGGTTGGGGGGGGGATCCGCTGGAAGAAATCATAGGATCCGCCATATTCTCTTCATAATTATAAGTGGGTAGCGAGTTTAAGCTAATTGACTGCTCTTACAGTCCTTTCCGTTTACAAAATTAATCTCCAACACCAAACATCCATTCTCATATAGTGAACATTAGTTGTTATGCAAGGGATATCTGGTAGTGGGGTTGTTATTCTGTGGCCCCTGTCTGTTTCACACGCACATGGAGGCACTGCAAACAAAACATGTTCCTCAATGAATGTATTCGGGATTTTCTTGGTGACAAAAATCAACTCCCAAAACTAAATACAATATCACAACAGAGCGCCTTCATATCCGATATCAAAAAAAATGCCCCAACTAGTAAACAATGGAGAGAGATAAGAAAGCCTTAGTCTAAACAAGAGCAATCAAAATCCACTAACTCATCCATGCCATTAGTGTTTAGTTTAGTTGTTCTTCTTCTTTCCTGAAGATGCCGGTGCCTCCTTCTTCTGCGCAACCAGTACAACAGCGGGCCAGTGCTCCTTCGATGTCAAATCGTCCGATCGGCCCCATTCGAGGTTGCCAAGAACTGGCATTTCTAGCTCGTCATCCGCCTATTCACAGTACATTAATATAGGATTCAAAGGTAAGGAAGTGGGGAAGCGAGGGGGGATATAATTTACCTTCTTCTTGAACTGCTTATGGATTGCGGCCAGCACATCATAAACACTAACGCCAAGGGCGGAGGCAGCACTCGCACGGGCAGTTACGTGCAAGCCCATGGGGAAGTAGACATCTAATAGCTTGACTTTGGGGCTAGAAATTGGGATTTGCTTGAGTTGTTTCCAGTCGTCTAGGTGAGAGGGGTGGGTATTTATTTTCCTTTGTATTTATTAGTCTGACATCGATGGGTAGAATATTGGATGAAGGGAAAAATACCAGTTTAGTTTAGAGATTTCTTTTGCTAGTTTCAATTCTCCTTCTGTGCCGATAAGTTCCTCTGTGGATTGGTTGGCTGTATTAGTCTCGTGGCAAACTGCTCATACAATAAGGTGTTTGGAAGTAGACATACTCAAATCAGCAGGCTTATATACATCCGTTACAGATGAACTGCCTCGACGATGACCCTTTGCTTTTGGCGAAGTGGGCATTTCGGCCTCGGTTTGAGCTGGCGGGATAGCTGATTCGGTGGAAGCCATAACTATTTCTTTGATCAAAAAAAGTGTTGCTACGAGATGTAGATGTTCGAATGCAATGAGATCGGTGGATGTGAAAGAGAATGAGGAATTAGAAAAAGAGGGTGGGAGGAGAAGGGGGTAAGTAAGTAAATAGAGGTAGCGATTGATACCCGTCTTCCGAGTGGGGAGACCTCCATCCTCTCACTCTCCCACGCCATTCATGATGAAGCTGCTACTCCATCTGCAGTGAATAACATGTTATGATAATATATCGCATCCGGCCTAGCGCGGGGCATCGCTCCACATCCAGTTTCCAGCTTCGCTTTCACACCACCCACCCACACACCACCGCCCAGAGGAGCGCACAGAGCACACCACCTTCACAACCCTGGTCGTGTGACAAAATGCGGGGTAAAAGGCGCTAAAACCCCCAAGCTCGACTCTGGGCGCCGCAACCCGCCTTTCTGGAACGGAATGTCATGAGTGACCGGTACGCTAGCCTGTGTACAGTAGAGCACGGCTGCACTGGCGAACTGACTGCCCAGACAACTTGGAGCACCCACAAAGTCTATCGATCGCTAGCAAGTGAAACCTGGAGCCGCTGAGTACAGGCTGGGAAAAGAAACGGTTTGTGTGGGGAAGAAGAAGACGGAGAGGAGGGAGCCATCTGTGTAACGTCATGGGACTGGAATTGGTAAATTTAGCGGCAATTGAAAGCGACCACCCACCACCTCCATCACCTTGAGGGAGCTCACCCCAGGAACGCGTGTTGTCGTAACCACACCACCTACGAGTCTACGACCACCCCCAACTCAGGCTGTTAAGTTTCAAAGAGAATAGTTCTCTTAACAGCTCTGTTAGAGGGTCATAACTACGATTACAAAGGAATTCTACTCCTATTAAGGTAGTTAATCTATGGAGCCAAAATCAAAATAACGGTAGATGCCCTCGTGAGCTGGTACTTAGGTAAGGCAGGTAAAATCGCTTATGCAGTAGCAGCTCTAGCTCTGTCTATCTGTGAATGATGATGTCGCGATCGTCAGTTAATCAGCCATCCATACGGCCCGTCCGTATTTCTCACCGCGGCATGTTGCTCTCTCTGTGGACCTTCACACTCTTTGAAGTTGTGAACCCCATGCCCAGCAAGCCATTTTGCCAAACTGTTGCAGATTGCAACTGTATTTGATGCTCATGACGCTGCTGCAGCCATTGACAATCACAGGAAAGCCTCCGAGATGTCCTCAATCGGAGTTTTGACCGAAATCTATCAGCAGCAGGCTTCATAAAGAAAGGACCGTGCCCAGGTTTGTATTTACTTGGACTCGCATTTGGGTCTTAATAACTTTCAGTTACGGAAGCTTTAATGTGTTCAAGACCTCAAGTGCCAATGCTAGTCAATATAAACTTGGCAAATTATGCCTTTGAAACTGCCTGTAACGGCAACTCGCTAAAGGAGGATATCTCCACGAACTCAAGCTCCAGTAGCTAAAGTACACATTTGAGGAGGGTGTGCATGTGCCAGAATGCCATTACGCAACTTATGTCTTGAGACGATCACACAACCTTCGAGAGAGTCCACACCATCATCATGGAGTGGTGTGATTTTGTTTGAGTAGTATGATCAGGTTTTGGAACTGTTACAGACCTCCCCTTTGTTGGGATATATATTTGTGCTTTGTTTCCTTTGAATCGTAGGTTTTCAGCGAAATTTGATTGCCTGCGCTCATTTAATTTCTCGTTTTACTTGCTGTTTCCTTATGCGTGTTTTTCCTTTTCTCATCTAAACATCATCGAGTTCCACGGATAGTTCATCTCGGTCATTTCAATCCTTACCTACATACTTCGAACAGCCCCCAATACCTTGTCGGACAACTGATCTTCCAGCACACTTCGAATTTCTGTTGACAAAATTAGTTTACTAACTTTTTGTGCCCGCTTTTGTTAAAACTGACCTTGATTTAGGCACATCATCCATCATCCGTAACATTCACTTAGATAATAACCCACTCGGAATTCCCCGATGTTTCACTGTAATCTCATGACCGCACCCGATTCGAAATAACCAAAGACCTTGTTGAAATCCAATTACCCATGATAAGCCGGCTCAGTACATGACCACAAGCTCTCAATCGCTCTCTACAATTCGAATTCTTCCCCTTCAACTGTTTGAGACCCCCATCTGAACACCCCGGTCAAACCGTACCTCTACACCTTCGTCGCCCCCCCCATTCGCTACTTATTTCCAAGCCCATTTAGGTCAACATAGAGCCATCTGACAATCCAACCCTCTACCCCGCCAAGTCCTACCATACCTCTTCTACTGGTCCAATTGTCCACAGCCACATCCGCATGCCCCCAGAGAGCCAAATTTCCTTCATTGCTTCCGTTTCTCCAATGCTGCATAACCTTTCTCGCAACGGCCGTTCCGCATCCTCGCGCCCTCCACTCTCTCTCAACCCACCAGGTGGCTAGTGACCCGTCGAAACCAATAAATGCCCACGCAATAGGAATTCTCTCATCTCCAGTGACCTTAAATAATGCAACATTCTTCAGCAATAATAAAGTATCTTTGTGACGCCTAATCGAAGATGTAGCTATAACACGGCCCATATCCTCCGGTCTCAATTCGCCAAACTCGAGTCCGTCAACAATTTGTGAAGGTGGTGGTGGTGGTGGAGAATGATGAAAAAGGTATTTCATAAACTCTTGAGAGAGTCTGACACCTCCAGCAGTACATATATCTTGGACCACATTCACGAGTAACGAGTTTAAGCTCGCTATAATAAGTAATGTTTCCTCCTTATCCTCATCTCTACCCTGAGTAGGCTCAGGCTGACGGGACTTGATATAAGATAGCATATCGCGCATCTGCGTCTTGGCAACCTTAAGTTCCAGCTCACCGGCAGAGCAAAAGAACCACGCCTGCGATTCCCTACGACGGGATTGATCAATGTACGCTGCTGTGAACAACCCATAAGGACCAGAAGATGACTCTGGAAACGTAGCCAGGATCAGAGACGCTGAAGAACGTTGTGAATTTTCGAGGCGCCCAAGCAAGGGGAGGGAGTATGGGAGGTAGGATAGTAGAGATGGGGTGATGGTTGAAGAAACTTTGTGTTGGTAAATCATTGTAAGAGCTTCTGTGTGATTGGTGTTAAATGTCTGAGATATATATATATATCGATACTGATACGATGTTTATACTAGATATTGTGAGAAGTTGTGCAGAGATTATTCGGTCGATATTCGGAATAGGAAGTTATGGATTGAGTTGTCGATTTGGTTGGTGTAAGGCGAGAGGTCTAGGAGGATTTCCGGTATCTCTTTTATCCTATTGGGCGTTTTCTGATTTTTTTTTCTTTAATTCATTATTCGCTTTCAATTTCTTTTTCGCTTTTTGATCAGGAGAGGATTTCTGTCTGTCTTTTGTAAGTTTCTCAATTGCAATCTTATCCACGGACGGGGGGGAGTCACAAACCCCGCCCGGGTTTAAGTTCCTCCGCGATCTTTGTGCGATAGTATGCTTCAGTCAAAACAAAATATATGACTCATCTTCACATATTTCTTCCCTGGAAGTTGAAGTTCATTTTCTAGCTCCAAACTAGTAAATCCGCCGTTACCTTAAATGATAACTTACGATAATGCTTGGGTTGAAAATTGCAAATGTAAACTAATCGACTTTATGACTCAGATGAAATTGTTCTTATTGATGTGCTCTTTAAGGCATACGGTTCGAATAGTGAGCGGTTATAAATCAGAGGACATCTAGGTATAATAGAGATACCAAGTCGATACGAATTATACGGTTCACAGTTAGGCTGACATGGAACTGAGCTCTTGGTGAGAGCGAAAAAGCTTAAATTTAAATCCTATTATAATAATGATGAAACCCACATTTGCCAACGAGACATCCCCCGACATTTGACACCCGCTAAACTGCGATAGCAAAAACAAAAAAACCAATCACTAGGATATAAAGACTAAGCTGTCTTCTTCCTTGTGCTATCCCCAACGATAACCTGGGGGGCACTTGAGGAACCCTCAATACCACCGCCCTCAACGCCGTCCAAAAGTTCGGCAGCAGCAGCGGAAGCTTCAGCTTCTAGCCTCACTTCACGTCCGCGTTTATAGCAATACCACAATACGAATAGTACGACTGGCACCCACAATCAGCCATCATCCCACCAACGAAAGAACCAATTGAGGAGACTTACCAAACAAGCCCATACTCATTGCCAAACTCGTTCCTCCCAATGCTGCTGGAAATCTCAATTTCAAGAAATTCATCACACTCTTCAACATACCCATCAGCAACCCTGGTTTCGTGACTAGCTCCTTCAACGTAAACATCCCTCCCAAAGCCTCCGCTTCTGCTGCGGCTGCAGGGGAAACTGCAGCCGCCGTACGTAGCAATTCGGGTGCCATCTTAGCTTGCATTTTCTTCGGGAGTGTTTTTATGATCTTTTGGAGGAAGGATGGAAGAGTGCTGAAGGTATCTTCAAACGTTTTAGAGGAGTTGTCAAAGAGATCGATGAGGTCTTGATAGGCAGTTGGGACCCCATTGGAAATGTCTTTGAGGATTAGGATGAATTTGTCAAGAAGGATTTTGGTCTCTGTGGACATGGAGAA
Organism: Morchella sextelata; assembly: GCF_020137385.1. Taxonomy (NCBI): domain Eukaryota; kingdom Fungi; phylum Ascomycota; class Pezizomycetes; order Pezizales; family Morchellaceae; genus Morchella; species Morchella sextelata. Next base: position 2,077,742 of record NW_025408619.1, on the reverse strand, counting down.
TACACGGCCCTGCAATTGAGTCAGTGAATTTCGACAGGTTTTGAGGTATATCGGAATACAAACGTTTTCAGCAGCAAGATTGAGACCTTCAAGTGCAGCTGTAAGCTCGTCTTCCTCTCGAACTAAATCCTCGTTAATCATGCTCCTAGTTGAAAAACAGAATTTTTCAATATCTTACCTCCCTCCGCTACGGGTTTTTCCACTTTTAATGTCTCTGGCTCTTTCCCCTTTCCTTTCACATCTACTGGAGTTTTTCCTTTCTTCCTCCTCTCGGCCGCGCTCGATACAGTCCTCCTCAACTCTCCGAATCGATTTTTAAGACCTGCTGCAGACCATTCCCCTGTCATCGTCGCTGATCTACCCTCTACAGGTGTAGGCGCAGGAGTGGGCGCGGGCGGTAGAGGGCTTACCCCAGGGGTGGTAGCGCCTGAGTCTTCCCCGCCAGACAATATCACCACAGGTTCATCAGCACTTTCAAGCTGCTGTCTGAGGAAAGCCTCATCGCTGTTAGAAAGAACTTCTTGTGGGCCAGCAGGGACTGTTTCGGCTGCTGTGCTGGTTGGGGCCGCGGCAGAGGCGGCTGCGGCTTCCTTATGAGCTTTAATCTTTTTCCAGGTGAAATATTCGAGCATTTTGTTATACTCGGAAGGGCAGGTTGTTGAGAGGGATCGTGAAAGGGATCGCCTCTTTATCTATCTGCTCCAAACGCTTGGTTTACTTGGTTTGCTTGGTGATGTTTAGCTTAGAATGAGTGATACGTCATAGAACGCCACAAAATGCTCCGCCACTATCGGCGGGCACTTAGCGCTTCGCCACCTTTTCTTCATTGGCTGTCACTCGGGCTGAGATCAAGACCAAAAGAAATTTCAGCTCTGTCCAAGGCTAAAAGTTTCGGTGTAAACGCCTATGTCTAGGCGGTTTTCGGAGCCCGCTCCGTGATAAAAACAAAGCTCGGGAAGTACCAGGAAGGCTATCTGCGATGGTAAAGCATCAGCAGAGGAACAAAGAGTAGCAAAACGCAAAACCCAATTCCTTCAATTATGGCCATTCCCTTTCCGTGATGGGGAACCTCATTCTACTATAAAAATCGAAAATTTTAATATAACGCTGACATAAATAGTTTAAATTTCAGGCCGAAAGGGGACTACAACTGTCTCTATATTCTTATATTACCAATAAGCATTAACACATTCAGGCACCCTATCAGTATGTCGAGTGATATCCTATGATTTCAAAAACCTTTTTTTTTTCCTTTGTTTAATTCATGATTTCAAAACCAGTATATACCGTTAAAATCAGTTCTTATGAATATTTCTATTAAAAGGGGGTAAAATCACAGAACACTCCGGAAATATAAGTACATGTATTTCTACATCACTTTGCGAACCGCCGACTCAATCATAGTATTTAACCTTCTGTACCAGAGTATTCTAGTCTATCTCGAAGTTCTCCTAAACATTTGTCAAGAGCACGGGATAAATTATCTTGCTGACATATTGTCCCCCGCATATATACAGAAGGGCTAGTGTTGCCCACGAGGACGAGCGTCCTTGTGTCCTTGCCTCGAGGACATGTGCTCGATAACACACAAGGACAGTGGCCCAAAAGAACAAGGAATCTCGAGGACAGTACCTGTCCTTGCCTCGAGGACTTCCAAGGACAATTCGTGGCTATAATACACACTTGATGTACCCTAATCGGATAAGATCATAAATAAGATATACCTTTCATTTTAAGAAATATCACTTTCTGCTCTACAGGGTCGTTTTTTATCGTCCTCGAGACACCTCGAGGACAACAGTGCCGGACTTCGAGGACAGACGAGGACAGAGGTCAACGAGGACGAGGCATCTCGAGGACACCCCAAACCTCTCCTCGAGCGTCCTCGTGGACCACACTGAAAAGAGCTCTGGCTATGATACCGAACTCGCAGATTAAACTTTTGCTAATAGGGTAATGGTCTGTTATACTAGGCCTGCGTATATAGTAAAGATTTGTAATCTCCACTTGTAATTCGAAAAATCTGGGACGGACTCCTAGTAACGGTGGCAAGTGGGTGTCCAGCCTATAACCAAAAGCAGACTGCTAACCGGTGATATACCATTCACAGTTATCGGGGTATTGGATCAAGTATCTTTCAAAGTTAGCATGCATCTTGTGAAGATCAGGACAGGAAACTCTACGATATCGGCCAGCTCTCAGGAACAATGGAATGGCCTTGGCGATTCTTTGATCAATTGAAGTATGACATATCTAATCAAGAAGTTCAACCCGACTCCTCATACATATCGCTATATCACTAGCGTATCACATTACGCTTTAAAATGCTAGTAACTATACAGTGAACGAAGGGGTGTGATTATAGAAGACCACACGGCAGCATCATCGACGGTAACTAAGGATATCTGATGAATCAAATTAATACCCGTTACTAATAGAATCTTCTTGCAGCACTTGAACCCTATCGATAAGGTCATTCACACCATAAGGCGTGCGGGGGCCGAAGCTGCAATTGGACCATTCTACGCAAAGACCTTACTACGTACGAGGAAGGAATGGCAATGTCAAATTTTGATACAAGGTTAATATATGAGCCTGCTCAAGGCGATCGAAGGTGGATACCTTGGAGGGTCTCCGGATTGCAAAGGGATGTACTTTACTTTAATCTAGAAAAAAAGAAAGACACTAGCTACTTGGGCTACAGCTTGAGACTTACTTATGAAGCCCAACTAAGAGCGCCTTCCCTGATTTTTACTGCAATCCCAAACCGGATTCCGCCCATTATCAGAATTCTCCTTACTAAACTGATAAGCGGAACATACTCTGTGAGGTACCGGTCCAAGATATATGGAATTGAAAGTTTCATTATGATAATATAATACATATACTAATAAAAATATGGCTATATGTATATAAGGCTGAAAAGAGACATACCTCGTGGCCCCCCTTGCTCCAAGGCGTTACTTCGAAATCGAGCGGAAATCTAGTGACGAAACCAGTAATGCAGCCTTGTAGATCCTTGGCATGAATATTATAGATCTTTTATTAGTTCCCGGTTTTAGTTGTAACTTGTAACTCTGAGTACGCTGTCAATGGGGTAGTGCATACGCCGTTTCTATAGATCTAATGATAATACCTTGGCCCCGTCTTGACAAACTTCAAGAGGGTTCCACTCATTGATACTACATGTATAATCTTTTGGTTACAGAGAAGAAAGAAATTATCCTAATTGTGGATTGTAGTCACAAACTGTCACTCGGAATATTGTTAAATATAGATACTTCCTTTTTGTCATTGATGTTTCTCACATGCCAGTGGGTGAGCTTGGCCAATTTAACCCCAAATGTATACATTGTAATTACGACATTCATTATGATGACCGATCTTATACGTACCACGAATAACTATGTAAGTCGGTTTGGGCTGCTGTATGCATGGGAAATAGAAAGTGACGTGGGAACAAATAAGAGATTGTGTTTGAGTACTTTTTGTAGTTCCTAGATCAATTGTTTTTGTCCGAGCGACTAGGTTTGGTTCTACTATACGACTTTCAGGATTCTAGGCCAATATCCTTAACTATACGTTCCCCACCAACCTTCAATTGACACCTGATACAGGGCACAGCACCGGAACGTCATAGGCTTCCTCCCGCGGATGCATCGACCCTCCAATTCTTCACGTACAGCGACCGGAATGATCTATGGAAAAACGGGGGGGGTGAAATTGTATGGCGAAATATCTGTGCACCATATAACTGTTTTTTCCATAGATCATTCCTATCGCTGTACCCCTGGATCGACGTTTGTCCCACTGGTGCGCCCTAGATTCGCGAGTCGCCATTACCGCTCACAGTCCATCACTCGCTAAGTACTGATACGAGCGCGCGCCGGATAATCAATCCTATCTGCCCCATAGCGGACCGAATATAGCCTTTTGAATGTGTTTAGCAGCACGTCCCGCTTTGCCGAAGGCGAGGCTCTACTCGCAGAACTCAACTTCTCCATTGGGTGGCAAAGTGTGGAAAGAAGTCCGCTCATCTCTATTTCACATTTCCGTTTTCGTCAGCCTCCTATCTAAAAGTAGAATGAGAGAGGTTGGGTGTGACTCGCTTAAACTAGGTAGCTGATCCTGAGAGGGTTGTGTTTTTGCTCAATATATGTCATCTCGGTAGATTTGACGTTACCGTGCAGTAGCCAGAAGTCACGTAGACGAGACCCTTTCTCGCTCCAAGAAATAGGGAAGCTCTCCCAGACTCCACTGTGAGATGGCGCCACCGATCCCCACCTGGAATACCGATACCCTACAGACAGGGTAGGAATCTACTCTCCTACCCTATGAGACAGCCACCGAGAAACTAGCATAACTAGGCCCCTTTGAAAATCCAACGATTAAGAAAGAGCACGAACAAACGCAATACTATCGCACTTTAAGCACCTCATATGCCTAACATCACGATTCCCAAATGTACAAATTGACTCCTACAAAGGGAATGTCGAAAGGTCATGAGGCTACGGGCGGGTACCATCTAATCAACATCCACCCCAACCCTTTACAGGTACCCAACCCTGAGCTGCTGCTGCCAGGACCAGGATACAGGCCATAAAAGTGGAGCAACAAACAACCCCCAGCAAGTATTGAAGCTTATATGTGGCACAGACGAAGATCGATAGTAGTGCGTGTCGGTTGTGTGAAAAATCATACAAAATTCTACCCGCAGTGCCCAGGACCCGAGGGACCTAAGATCGAGAGAGGATTTTGCTTCCCGGCCGCGCTTACAATTGCGGTCTAGAATCCCGATTTTGGGCCTCTTATCAATCGTGTGTAAAGAGCTACAGTCGCTCACCTAGTGACGGCGGATCCTGTCTGGTGGTTGTGTTTGCAGTAATTTCCCCTTGGCGTCCCAAAGTTAACTCAGTTATTGGCCTCAAATCCCTGACCGCCATCAGACAGGATCCGCCTTCACCCCGTGAGTGACTGTATGTACTAACTGTACTTACAGTGGCGGAAGATCGACCTGATCTCAAGTCAAATTCTGGTCATTTTCCCGACGGGAAAGGTTCAGTTGTCCAGGTACATACTCATCTACAAACTCGTGCCAACGAACATGACTCACATGCACGTGTTCAGGATCTGTGATCGAAAGCTCCCTAGCTCATATGTACTCTATGTAGGTAGTACATTATGACATATTCTTCTGGGGCGCAAGGAGTCCAGTACCACTATTTTCAGTTACTGCCAGGGACCGTTTCAATCTCATGCATGGATAACGAGCGTAAATATGGCCTCGTACCGAGAATAGATACAGATACGCTGAAGAGCCTCAGTCTACCGTTCATTTATCTCGTCATATTTCCAAATAATGCTCAAGCAGGGGCTAGGTTTGTAACGTGGGATATGCTATCTCGATAACAGATCATCCTGGGGGTAATCTGGGGTATCCTTTTGATAACGGCCAGGATTAGGTCTTCTACTACAGCTACATGTATACGTGACGTATTATTCTTATATACCGCTGTTTACAAACCCATATCTCTGCTAAGACGTGGTTCTGGAAAGTAGATGTATATGAAAACCACATCATGAAATATCACTTACAATTGTTTTTTGTCGCTGCAGCGTGCCTGTTCCCACAGCTGTGGTATTGGACCTTAAAGAATTAAAATAGACAGTCAAAACTACCAGTTTTAGAGTACTCTAGGTAAAACAAACTTTAAATTTACGAGTTCGCCTCGCATTGTTCAGCCATATATCATTGTGATCAGTTCAAATTGATGGAAATTCGAATAGAGATACATGTATACAGAACACGATAACTACTTTATATATAGGGGTATATACGTACGTATAAACATGTATTCTCTATTATTATTTCACTGTTTCAACTTTTCTCCGTATCGGCTCATTGGTCGACGATCAATTGCACTTTAATTCAGTTCTCATCCCCGCGGTTAACTACATATAGTCTGCAAAACGATTTGATTTCTTGGAACACAATACACGGGTGTAAGTGCCCTTGGTGTCCTCTTTCTAGATTTAAGTGCAAATGCCTTCCATGTAGCTCAAAAGAACCAAAAGCGGCCGCGGCAGTAGAGTGAGTGAGTGAGTCATCATGGTTCAAACTTTATAACGATGACTCGACTTAGGTATACAAACCTTCCCTGATAAAATACTGCAACCTGAAGCATCTTGTATTTTGATCGCTTCTATTGATGGTGATAATCTATTCTAAACTAGAAGAGGAGAGCTACATACAAACTACATGTACTGTTCACTTACGTAGCACATCGAGATCTCTCAGCCTCATTACCGCCAAGCCTCGTCAAACAGCACAACCCTTTTTGGCCGTTATTTTCAAGATATCATTTAAAACAAGCACTTAAGATCATATCAGATCAAGATGGGCGGTAGCGCATTCAGCGCGTCCAAATATGGGGGGAATCTCCCAACCCCACGCATACCAATGCATATCTATCCAAGACTTCTCATCCAGTTTCAACAAACCCTCTCACAATTCTATAAAAATGTTTCCTCTCCGCTACCTGCACCCGGAAAGACTGATTATGGGGACATTGACATTCTGGTTGAGGAGCCACTTTCACAAACTCCAGTATCCGCCGCCGAGCTCAAGCATGCCCTGAATGCAACTGAGTTCATCGAGGCATCTCCAACTTCCAACTTTGCTATTTGGGATGACGAGCTGAAAGCCTACGTTCAACTCGACGTGCACATCTGCAGGCGCGGTGGTCTCGAGTGGGAGTGCTTCCACCACGCATATGGAGACCTCTGGAACATCCTTGGCGTCATGGGCAAACCTTTCGGCGTCTCAGTCAACAACGCTGGTCTCCACATATTTGCACAAGGCATCGAGGCGCGTAATCATAAGGATGAGATGATATTTCTTACAGCACGTCCTAAGCATGCAATCGAGTTTTTCGGATGCGATTGGGCGAAATACGAGAAGGGTTTTAAGACGGCAGATGAGCTTTTCAGCTTCTGCGCGGAGTCAAGGCTTCTATACCACCCAGAGACGAACTGGAAGCTTATTGGCCGAAGGGACGAGGGGAGGTTGAAGGAGAAGAGGCTATTATGTCGGAGGTGGTCTACGGAGTACCTTCCCTCCTATAAGTCTAGGAATGAGATGAAGGTGGTTATCACACGAGAGGAACTACTAGAGGATGCACTTATAAAATTTGATAAGCGGGGTGTATACAATGCACTTATTGACAAGTGGGATAAGGAGGAATTTGATAAGAAGATGTGGACCCGGATCGCGGAGGTTTTACCAGTGAAGGATACGGAATTGGCGCTGGTACTGAGGCCCTTAAAGGCTCGATTGAAAAAAGAAGATACGGCTTCAAGTGTTCAAGGTTTGAGTGGAGGCGCAAAATTACACAGAGAAATAAAATGGACTGCTATTGCCCTGAGCGAGTGGGAGACTTTGTTAGAAGGTGGACTGGCGAAAAGTACAAAGCTCCGGGAAGAAGGTCTAAACAAACGGCAAGGGAAGAAATAGTTGGCTCCGCTCTGTGTACGTACATTTTCTAGGGTTTTATGTTGATGATTGGTACGCCTTGTTTGACTGTCAATGATTTCTTGGCCTGAATCTCGAGTGCCAAGAGCTCTTCCGAAACAAGTTTAGCCTCTTCATTCATTATCACTCGTTGCTAGCTGTCAACAAACTGTTCACTCAAAGGTCCTGATACTTTCGGCAAGCATGTCAGAATGCGTACTGTATGCAGAGCATATGCCGTCTTAATTAAGATGAAGAGCCCCATGGTGGCCTATTCCACAATCAGCAGGTGGGAATAGCATCCTTGTAGACTTCACTACCATCATCACTATCCTACTACGTTACCTACTCCCTGCTTTAGGTACTCTACCTCCATACACGCCTCGTCCACACAACATTCCGCCCAAATCCAAGAGGCACAATCGAAATTTACCCATGAACTGAACAGACACGACACGATATAAACTATAGTGCTCTAGAGCACTAGACGTGTTCGTGCTTAGCGTTGTAAGTTCTCTTACTAACGATCTAATCGAGGTAAATGTTAGCGGCCAGTCACTTCATGCCACTGGTCACACAAACAAAACCTAGTATCCACCGGGAAGATGACTGTAACCTGTACCACCCCCCACAACATACCCAGCTCTTGTAACATCTCATTTCAGGCGCCAAAAGAGCACCTCGGATAAATCTTTCTTTTTTCCCTTTTTTCTTTTCTTTTTTGCTATTTTTTTCGCATTTGCCCTTAGTTTTTCGCCCTGGCCTTTCCTTGACTACCTACTCTACTGTTCCTGGATCGGAGAAGGCGCTGTAATTGATCCTTGACAATAGGCGCCTGTGGGGTTGTACCGGAGGGAAGGGTTTTTTTTTAAATTTTAGTTACCCGCCGCCGCGCCCGAGGAACCTACTTACGTCCTACCGGCCCTGCCCTAAGATTATAATTAATACATGTACAGGTTTCAGCTAGCGGCGCTGCTTGCTCTCTCGTAAACACATGATGATTCTTGCTTCACACAGCCTCAATGTGATAGGAATGAGAAGGTTAGGAAGCATAATCGATGCACATGGGTTTGCAAGCAATTGTGCTTCTGCTCATGGAACGAAATTCGTGAACCGTACATATCCATATTCGATCCATGTTATACCCTAGGATTATTATACAGGAAAACGTAATCACCTCAATACAAGTTCAAACAGTAAATAAGCGCATTTAAGATGAAGGTAAAATAGAGAAAAGAAAGAAAATAAACTAAAAATAATAATCATGTCAATCGTCGTGTAGATTAGCCCCCGGATCATCCAGCAGCCTCTGCAGCACACGCGGGTCCATATCTCGTTCCAATCGTGTTTCCTCCCTCCTAACCCTTGAAGTAGCTTCAGCACTCATATCAACATCTCGTAAATCCCTTGAGCACAAAGTAAATTTATAAAGTTAGCGATCAATAGTATCATAGGGGTAGTTTCGATTCGGCGCATATAATGCATGTAGTTGTGTGATATTGACAGCATTGTAAAAAAATGGGGGAAAAACCATGGCTTCCTTACTCCGGTCGAGGCTCCTCCCGAGACTTCGTTGGTCCCATTTCGGGCATGCTCGGCGATGCTGGCTCGACGATCGTAACTCTTTTTGCCGCTGCCGCCGCCAGGGTCATGGGAGAGGAGTGGAGCTCTTGTGGTTTGCTGCTATCTGTTGTGGCCGTCAGCTCACCGTGCTTACTTGATATGATAGAGGAATTGGCTTGTTCTTTTCGGTACACTTACCAGCCATCTCAAACACTTGTCTCCCTTGTGCCTCTGCTATCACCGCGTTCGTTGGATTCGAGGCTTCGGTCATGGGACTAACCCCCGAATGTAAATCGTACGGGTTCGTCATTTCGGTACCTGGCGTCTGATCATCCGGGAATTCGCGCTTCTCATCCCCATAAACGCCCAACAACCAACTCCACGTCTGCCTGTTCTTCCTGGTTGTGCTCGCCGCCGAATCTGTCGGCGCGCCTCTACCCCCCCGCTTCTTCCGTCGCAACCAGAACAATACTCCGCAGAGAATTGTAATCAGTCCGAGAAGCCCGAGTATGGCGCCGAGGAGCGGTGGTACGTAGGAGGGGAGACCATTGCCTCCATCACTGGATGCAGGGGTGGTGGTAAAGATACCGCTGGTGGTTGTAGTATCGGGAGCGGGGGAATAGGGCCAGTAGATTGGAATTGTTTTCGTATAGGGGACATTGAATAAGTCTTTGATATCGTCGTTGTCCCAGGTTTTAGCTTGGAGTGTGCCACCTCCGTCCTCACTATAAGAACCATTAGTGAATTGAATATTTCGAATTCAATAAGAAAATACTTCAAACTTACTTCCCGCCGATTACATCTGAAACCGCAGTTGGAACCTTATAACTATCATAAACCCTTGGATCATACTTGTCTTCCCACTGCAATGTATTCAGATTAAACAGCCTAATCAATCCTCCTCTCAAACAGTCTCCAGCATTGGCCTGTGGTCGTCCACCAACAACCATCATCTGATTATCGGCCACTTTGTGGCATTTGTGGCCCTTACGACGGTGTATTTGGTCGGTACCATCATATACTTTGGTCCATGTGAACGAAGGTAGTGATAGTACGTAAACGTCGGCAGAAACAGGTTTCATGTTGAGGGGATTTCCGGAAAGGTCATCGTGTCCACCATATGCGTAGATCTAGGATAAAGTTAAGAGATCTAGAGGCATTTATTCGGGCGGGAAGGGACAAAATTTGACATCCGGGATGCATGTCGCTTACCTGGTGAGTGGTGTTATCTTTTGATGAAGCAACAACGGTACAGAATTGTGCCTTTGGTGAGAGGGTTTCACCAAATGTCTGTTGTGTGTACCTGGAGAGACATTTAAGTGTTAGTGACATATCTTTCACATAGTGTAGCTCGGCGGCCACGTGCACTCAAACCTTCATATGAAAGGGATCATACCATTTATCATTAGCTATATCATATAAATGAACCTTATTAATAAATTCATCTCCAAATGTCTGCGACTCCACTGATATAGTCTTCTCATATGGGTACAGCGCCCGATTGATAGAGCCGCCGATAGCAACTAAGGTTCCCTGAGCCCCAACTGGTATCCATACTAACTCGGAGCCTATTCGTGCGTGGATGCTCGAGGGGAGGGTGACATTGCTCCACACCTCGCTGCCCATTATGCTCATATCAACGGATATGAGCTGGGAGCTATTTCCATATGGGCGTAAGTCGGCGCTGTTCGCTGTGAGTGGGTCAAAGAATGGACCCCAATCCTTTCCCTATATTCCACCAAACACTTTCTCAGAAAACGGACACCGACACATATAGCTTTCGAGCTCATAGAACTTACAGTGGCGCCACTAAACACATAGGCCTTATTTTCACTCGGCACATTCACACTTCCCGCGCTCGCGATATATCTCGTTATATTATCCAAGGCTAACAGCTGGAATTCTCCTGGATCGCTCAACGGCGTTGCTCCATTCTGGATCATATACCGGGCTAAGCTCCACATCTCGTTGATACTAGCAGATTCATCTCTGAGTCGGAGATAGCCACCATATATTATAAATTCATAGTCGTTGGCGAGCATGAATCCGTCATGGAAATCAGTACCCATATTACCTGGAGCCTTGGTGAGATTGTTGAGGATATCAAATTGATAGTCATCCATGGAAAATGTGTGTGTTAGATTTATAGAGTAGAGGCGGCGGAAGCCCTCTGGTGAAAAATGTTTGAGTCAGTCTATGTAAAGTGAGGACGAAGACGCAGAAGGAAATACCTAACTCTGCGGGGCCAGTTTCTCCATCTATTGTTGTCGTTACGGACATATAACCCCCATCAATGTAAATAGTATCTCTAAAAAGTGCACCTGGTAGAAATGATCAAATCAGCGGTATTCCATCCCATCCCATAGTCTATACTCTAACACATCACATAATGATTCAAACGATAGGAAAAGAAAACAAAAGAAGAGCTTACTCTGCGGCCTGTCCCAGAAACAGATATTCTGTGTTGTTTCCGACTCCGCGCGCAGCGCTAAGGTACTACCAGTAGGAGAGCTATTTGACAATCCTAGGAAGAGAAAAACCCCCCCAATCAGAAGTATTGTCCGCGACATCCACGAAGGTGAGAGGAGCCGCATCTTGAATCAAAACCACTCTTGAGCGTTTTTTCTCTTGAAAGGCAGGCGCTGTGCGGCTGTTGAGTGTCTTTTAGGAACAGAACGGACTAAGGGTCGTTTCTGAGAAAAGATGGTGGGGTGGTGGACAAGGAGGAAAGGCGCCGATTGTATGAGCGGGTGAGAAGTAAGGTGGCCCAGACTTTCAGTACATGAGATCGCAAACTATTCCTTTCTCTACTACTCTAATAGGTATATTATGCACTCTATAGAGCTGTCTTACTACTACTATATGCAACGTTAGGTATTAGGCAAGTGGTATGGGTGTCTGGCTGTGATACTCTACTCTAGTCCACTAACTTGATTCTCGGACCTGTGCGAGTGCGTTCCTGTGCGAGTGCGTTTTTGCCATGTGTGTGCAGCAGTTCCTGATGGATGGATCGATGTGCACTGTATTTACTGGTGCGGGGGCAGCGGTTGAAAGCAATGAATAAAGTAGTTAGAACCCAACTAAATAAGCCTCGCTTTCATCTGCGCGTCGGATGCTCTCTGGCTAAAACAGTTTAAGGTACGTATCCTGTTTCTCTCCTAAAAATTTACAATCGATTAAGGTCCTATATTGGTGTCTAACTTTTCTTGATCCTTTTTTTAACTGAATATTTTCTCACCTCAACATTGTGATCTTAACCTTAAGAGAATAGCATGATTTTGAGAGATATTTTGCTGCTGATGGAGGTAAAGGAGGTATAGTAATGCCCCAAAGACGACTGATTTCCAATTTCTAGGTTCATTCGGGAAGCCGCAGCCTCTCTGTAACTCATTCGGAATTTACTTACGGACATACCGATACCCCCCGTGAACTTTAGAGATGTAGGATTCGATCACGATCCATCCATCCATTTTGGCGGGGTTCCTGGTTTGTGTAGCATCAAGTGTATGTACCCCTCTGATAGATATCGGTGGCCGGATATCATCTTCAACCTCCACCCCATGCAAGTGCGATATCCCCTTGTGTAAGCGACTGGCTGCAGGCCTGCTCACCAACAAGTGGGGTCTATCATGCACGTAGATTGTGTATATTTGGACTTGATGAGTAAAGAGGTCGAGGGCAGTGAAAGAAAGAAAAACACTTCCCCGAGATGATAGCTTTGGAGTGGCGCCGCCGTGGCGCAATCAAGCAATTTGGATTGGAAGAGTCTCAGACTAGCTTGTGTCGTGCATAACTATTTAGTTGTCCCTGTATTTGTTTTTTCCAAATAACTACACGCAACGCAGTCCGGGTTCGATCAATTTTGAAGCGATGAGTGAGATCAAGACTTTGTGAGGAGGCTCTTTTGAAACACAGAATTAGCGACCGTCTGCTATGCCATGTGTGTAATATGTAGGTGTATGTGCAGGTCAAGTAGAACCGTGTCTAAGGGTTTATCTCGATATATATGATAGATTGTACAGCGCGAGGGAGAATTATTGTAGAAACAAGGGTCTAAAAACAGGGTTTAGGTAGCTGACTCGGCCAATAGGACTCTCCCCATGCTTCTACAATAATTTTACCTCACGCTGTAAAGGTAGCTGTTGTCTTGCTCAAATAGGCACCGTACCTACCTACCATGGGCATGCCCTTCGAATAGTTTATCTATTTTCTTCCACCTATAGAAACACCAGTCAAAATCCGAGGAGCATTAACCAATGCCACAAATCAGTTATATGTGCGCTGATTGGATTGATAGGTAGTGTACCTAGAGCATCTATTTCGCGAAGAAAACTTAACGAAGAGCTATCAATTGCCCACGGGGAAGGAGCTATGGAGGCTCTGAAGTAGGGGTTTGTCGGTAGACTTGCAATTGACTACATGGAATTATAAAAAAGCTCTAAACTCGCTCATTCACCGGGCTCGCGGGGTCAGTATCCTTGAATTGTATGGGAAGGCTTAGCGGTTGGTTTCTGCTCCATGAAGCTATGTGTGTAGGGTATCTGTCCATAGCGAAATATACCACCGATTTGGAGTGGGTCACTGGTAGAGTGCCTAGGCAGGTGGGGCAAAGAAAATAAAGTACCTACGTAGTCAGACTGTGGTGCGTGCTTGCTGCGGTCACAGCCAGCAGGGATTTCCCGGGATGTAATCTGATCTTTTTCTCTTGATGAACAGTACCGATTCCCGCACTCCCAACTACATTTATCACTATCCATAAGTGGTACCTACATGTACCTACTTACTTATGTGATGACTTTTGTGTGTGCCACTCTGTGAATATACTCGATCGTACTATTATGTGCCATATGCACAAGCTGTTCCCCAAGAAGCTAGAGCAGGGAAGATATCGTATTCTGCGGCGGTACGGTGCCTAGCATGGTCACACATATGTACATGTGAAATAATGAAGTAATAAAGCCGAGTCTGCCCTGAAGACTGAACTGTTTATCAGCCTACCTGAGTACTAGTACGAGGTCTTTTCAGTATTCCTCTCGTTTTTCTTCTCTCTCTACAGTGTTGCAAGGACCTCGTTCGCTCCGTCCCTGCCCGCTAAGAAATACGGAAGACAACATTCGTTCAATTAGGGCTGAAGGATCAAAATACACTCGTTAGTTCTTGCGTATCTTTTTCTTGAACCAAAGCGATGGTTTGGGGGGGATCTGGATCTAGGCTCGTGGCAGCAGCGGCCTTTGCTTTATTCTATGGTGGCCAACACCAGGTGTCTGCTACCTACTGCAATAACACTGTCACCGAGTTTATCACGTCAAAATGGACCTATATGCAGTTATCCACTGTCTATCAGCCGGGGATAGAACACACTTACACGACTACTGAGACCTGCTACGTTACAATTACTGAGCATCCTCATCCGGTTACTGTCACGCAAACGCTAGTCATCAATTCAACCCATACAGAGACCTTACCAATCACCGTTGTTGAAACTGAAACGGCGACGACAACCGATTTGAAAACGACTACGGATCTGGAGACAACGGTCAAGACAGATACAAGTACTGAGACTACAGTGACAACGGATTGGCAGACACAAACATATACTTCATACATCACGGAAACAACCTCATTGCCTGGTACCACCGTAACTGCGAATGGAACAACGATCACAATGCCTCCGGTGACGGTTGTCAACACCTTTACAACAGTCTTTACGACTACTGAAAAAGTCACAGACACCGAAACTGCGACGGCGACAACAACGGCTACCACCACCTCAGTATCCACCACTACTTCTGTCTCCACAGCCACTAGAGATGTGACTCGGACCTCCACTGTTACCGATTGGAAGACAATTGTCACGCCAATATACATCACAAAGACCACAATCAAATATATTCCTACAACTAAGCTTTTAACTACTACAAAGTCAAAGACAATAGTATCAAGCGAGTATATCACGACAAGCGTCTTAGTAACAGTATTGACAACCCTCACATCTCAAACGACGCTCACCACCAAGGAGACTTATCTTAGCACTATCACTGAGAAAACCACTGAGAGGATCACCGAGAAGTTCACCGACACGACCACCGCAACAGAGACTAGCACCACAACTGCAACAAGCGTTGTAACCTCAGTTACCACATCTGAAACAACTTATTATTCTCCTACGACGGTTTATCAGACTACAGTAGAAACTCTGCCAGGGACAACAATTACGACAAGTTATCCTGTGACAACAAGTGTTCTGGTAACTGATACGGAGACATTCACGACCATTCGCACAGTTTTCCAAGATGTTTACGTTACGATTGATAGACCTGTTACTACCACTGAAAGGTATACTAGCACAACGACTGCCACAAGTATGGTGACTTCAGTTGTTACTTCAGAGACCACTTATTTCGTCCCGACAACCCTATACTCCACGTTCACAACGACTACGCAACTCCCAGGGACAACAGTCGTTCTCACCACAAGCTATCCGGTAACTACAAGCGTTCTTGTAACCGATTTCGAGACATATACAACAGTTCAGACCGTCTTTCAAGATGTGCTCATCACAATTGACCGACCCGTCACTACAACTGAGAGGATTACAACCACGACACCTGTCACATTGACTGAGACTGAGAGAATCACAACTACAACTCCAGTGACAGTTACTGAAAGTTATACCAGTTTTGCAACTGTAACAACTGTGGCGACCTCAGTAGTTGTGAATTGGAGTGTGGGAGAATAGACGACTTGAGGAGGGTTTGAACACGTGACCTTTGTGAGGAATATGTTTATAGTGCAAAGAAGATACTATTGCGCCGCTGAGTTCCAGCGACAACTATGGGAGTTTGTTGCTCCTTATATACAGATAGTTCTTAGTACCACGTGATCCCCTGATTACATAATCCTAGCGCTAAGCCTCCTTGTTCCAACTATGAGTCATCCCTTATACATGAGTAATTACCATACATAACCGATGTCGCAATGCCATATTTTTACACTTCCCCTCACTTGCCACATCGTATCAATTCTGACAATTTTTGGTGAGCTGGTTTTGGTAGTCCTTTGGTCATTATGTCCGCGACATTGTCTTCGGTAGGGACGTAGAGGATTTCGAAGGTTCCGACTTCGAGTTGTTCACGTGTATAGTGGTAGTGAACATCGATGTGCTTGGACCGATCGTGGATGCGTGGGTTCCGACAGAGTTCAATAGAACCTGTGTTGTCGGCGTGAATGAAGTACTGGTATTGTTGTTGGAGTTCGAGCAAGGCGTTACGAATCCATACCAGTTGTCGAGCTGCGAGGGACAGGGCCATGTATTCGGCTTCTGTTGTTGAGACTGCGACTGATTTCTGCTTTCGGCTTCTCCAGCTGATGGCTGACTTCCCTAGTCTGAACACGTATCCTGAGAACGATTTTCTGTCATCTAGGTCTGAAGCGTAGGAACTGTCTGAGAATCCGTCGAGTGTTCTAGTATTCCCTTTCGGGTAGAACAGGTTCCAGTCTTTGGTTCCATTGAGGTATCGGAGTGTTCGCTTGGCTGCTCGTAGGTGGTCCTCGGTTGGACATGAGGAGTACTGGGAGAGAGCGGTAACGGCATGGGTGATGTCAGGTCTGGTAGCTATACTCGCGTACATCAATGATCCTATTATGGATTGGTACTCAGTTGGTTTCTCGATTTGGTCTTCCGGTTCGCCTTTGTGAAGGTTGAGGTTCGGTTCGAGTGGTGTGCCAACTGGTTTGCAGTTACTCATTCCAAATTTATCCAGGATCTTATTGATGTATGCGCGTTGTGATAGTGTGATACCGTTGTTGGTTACCGTTATTTCTATTCCCAATATGAACTTCGAGTTACCGAGATCCGTACATTCGAAATCTGCCTTGAGTAGTTGTCTGATTTCTTTTCTGAATGGGGAGTCGGGTCCGAATATCATGATGTCATCTACATACACCGATATGTATAGATGGTGGTTCTTATGTATGAAGACACATGGGTCGAATTTGGCTGGGACGAATCCTTTCCGTTGAAGGGAGTCTGCTAGGCAAGCATACCATTCACGGGGTGATTGCTTTAGTCCGTATATGCATTTTCGAAGTTTACAAACCTTGTTGTCCTGCCTGTAGCCTTCAGGCAGTTCCATGTAGATTTCCTCCTTGAGTACACCGTACAAGAAGGCTGACTTGACGTCCATTTGTTGTGGTATCCAACCGTTGTGTGCAGCTAGTGCCAGTAGGAGTCGTAGAGAATCATATCGTGCAACGGGGGCGAAGGTCTCATCGTAGTCTTGGTACTGTACTTGGGTGAAGCCTTTAGCAACGTACCTTGCTTTGTACCGCTCAATTGTTCCGTCCGCGTTGTGTTTCACTTTGAATACCCATTTTCCTTTGACTACTGCTCGGTTGGATGGTCTGTTGACAATATCCCAGGTGTGGGCTTTGTCAAGGGCGTCTTTCTCAGTCTGTATCGCCTTTTTCCATAGGTGTTGATCGTCGCTCTGCATAGCTTGATTGAAGGTGGAAGGTTCTGTTACGAGGTGTATATGGTAGTTCGGGGGGAGTTTGGATACGTCTTGATATTCCGTGTCTAACTCAGCCCTATAACGTCTGAAGTCTTCTTTGTATTGATCGATTAATTCTTGTTCAGTGGCTTCGTCTCCTGGGCCATTTTCTTTCACATCTTCGATATAACTTGTAAGTAACTTCTGTTGTTCTACTACCTTCTCGTCATACTCCTTCCTCCGTACTTCTATTTCAATTTCTCTATTTTTTCGCTGGCGTATTCGATCTGATCGTTTTGGAGGTTGTGGTGGTGTACCTTTGGGTGTCGTTGACACAAGTGGTTTTCCTTTGAAGCCTTTGAATGGTACGACTGGTGCTGGAATTTTCTCCCAGTTGTCTCTTGGGTCTTGCGGTTGTCCCATAGGTACGGCAGGTTGTTTTCCCTTGTCTGGTGTAGCCGGTGGTGGTTTTCTAACCAGTTCCGGTGATTCCGGAAACAATCCTGGCATTTCTGTACGGTTCTCTTCGATTGCATTTGACTCGGGTTCTGGATCAGACCTGTCTTCTGATTCGTATCCGTCGTCTGATGGTGCATTTGCCGTTTCTGGTTTCAGGCTGGGGATGAAGTCGAGTTCCACTGAGACTTCCC
The DNA here is from genome assembly GCF_020137385.1 of Morchella sextelata. Classification (NCBI taxonomy): domain Eukaryota; kingdom Fungi; phylum Ascomycota; class Pezizomycetes; order Pezizales; family Morchellaceae; genus Morchella; species Morchella sextelata. The sequence continues at coordinate 2,059,527 of NW_025408619.1, read as the reverse complement.
CTGATTCAGGAGGGGGGAATGTGACGTCCCGACTTTCAATTACCCTATGTTGTGTTCCTATCCAGATACGGTATATTTTATCACTGTCTGAGTATCCAACTATGATTCCTTCATACGCTCGGGGTGCTAGTTTGCTTCCTGCTGGCCTAGAGTTTTCTGGGATGTGGACGTAGCATTTTTTGCCGAATGGTTGAAGATGTTGTATACTTGGCTTGGTTCCTTTCAGGGCTTCAAAGGGGGTCTTTCCCTTAAGCGTACTGTGAGGTAGCCTGTTTTTGAGGTAGACAGCTGTTGCGTATGCTTCTCCCCATAACGACTTAGGATGGTCCATGATCATGCACCTGACCATTGTGGTTACCGTCCTGTTGAATCGTTCTGCAACTCCATTAGATTCAGGAGTGTATGGGGGAGTCTGTTCATGAACTATTCCTTGTGAATCGAAGTAGTTCGTTATGTCCTTGTTGATGTATTCACCACCACCATCCGTTCTGAATCTCAGTATTGTTGTGCTATACTGTTTTTCGATCCTTGTAACGTAGTCCTTGATGGCCTTCTTTGCGTCTTCTTTCTGTTTCAGGAGATATATCCATGCGAAGCGGGTGTAATCATCGATGAAGGACATATAGTACTGAGCTTTTCCTTGTGACTGTATACTGAACTTTCCAGATAGATCTGAGTGGATTAGTTCGAACGGTCGTTTGGATCTAGTACTAATTGGTGCAGGTTTCTTGTGTACACTTTTTGATAGTGCACATTGACTGCAGTGGAAACTTTCTGGTTTGGGAGGCAGCCTTTGGATGTCGTGATACAAGTTTTCTAGTGTCGCAGGGTGGCCTAACGCTTGATGCCATTCATCGTAAGAGGTCAAACGAACTGTATTGCTAACTACTTGTACATTCCAAAGTCCCTTTTCCAATTTTGCCCAAATTATTCCTTTCTTTTCTTTTGTAACCAACTTGCTTCCTCCTCCTGACTCCGTTCTAAATCCCTTTTTATCGAGCACGGTTTCGGAGACCAATCCCACATTTCCCAAGGTTGGGACCAACAGCACATCGGTGAGGATAATGGAAGATCTACTTCCATCGGGAAGGTGGCAGCTGAAACTAGCGCTTCCCATTCCGGTGACAGCGTGGTTGGTTCCATCAGCTGTTCGGACATTGCCGGTGTGAGGTCGGATGTTGATGAGTTGGTCTTGGAAGGGTGTGACGTGAGAGGTCGCTCCAGAATCAAGGATCCAAGTAAGGGGTTGGGAGATGTCGTGGCGTACCATACAGATAGTGGTTGTAGAGTCATTTACTACAACCGATGCCGAGTTGTCCTTTCTCCTTCCCTTTCTGTTCTTGTTCTGTTCTTTGAGCTTTCTGCACTCCGTGTACTCGTGGCCTTTGTAAGGCTGTCCCCTTTTCTTGCACCAGGTGCATTCCTTGTCGCTTGTAGTACTCCTGGTATGGAGCACTTTGTTTCCTGTTTGAGGGGCTACCTCATCCAGGTTTTGTAGTCGTTGGCGTACGTCTTCGTAGGTAACATCCTGTTTGGTTTGGATGTTGTCGACGACGTTGCTCATCGATTTGGGTAGCGAACTTAGGAGGAATGCCGCCATGGCTTCGTTGGATTTGGTGAGGGGTAGGAGAGCCTGAGCGAGTTTGTGGTCTGCGCTTTGGCATCTGGACTTGAGAGTATTCCAGTTCGCATCGAAGGTCGCAAGATGCTCGGTCAGTGATCCGCCTTCTTGCATCTTCGTGTCTAGGACGCGGCTGAGGAGGGTGATCGTGGTGTTGGGTGAGACACGATCGTAGAGGTCTTTGAGCGCCTTCCATGCGTAGAATGCATTTTCGGCGGAGACGACTGTTGGTTGTATTTCTTCGCATACAGCAGAGATGAGAAGGCTGTGCATTTGTTTACGAGCCTTCTTTATCTCGGTTTTGCTGAGTTCGGTGTCATTCTCGTCAGGGTTCTCGATGCTCAACGCTTCCCACCAGTCTACAGCGTCGAACGTTATCCTCCAGGCACTCGCCCAAGTTTGATAGTTGGATTGCCCTTGTAGTTTGGGGAGTCCATCAAACTTGAGACGAATGTTACTGGTAGCTGTTGTCTCTGAGGGTTTAATCTCAGCAGCCTTGGATGACGATTCTCCTTCTGAAGGCATGATGTTGTATGAAGTGTTGTTGAGTTAAGCGAGGTGGCGATGGTGTAGTGCGGATTCTATTTGGCAGAACCCGGGCTCATAACCTGTGAATTGGAGTGTGGGAGAATAGACGACTTGAGGAGGGTTTGAACACGTGACCTTTGTGAGGAATATGTTTATAGTGCAAAGAAGATACTATTGCGCCGCTGAGTTCCAGCGACAACTATGGGAGTTTGTTGCTCCTTATATACAGATAGTTCTTAGTACCACGTGATCCCCTGATTACATAATCCTAGCGCTAAGCCTCCTTGTTCCAACTATGAGTCATCCCTTATACATGAGTAATTACCATACATAACCGATGTCGCAATGCCATATTTTTACAGTAGTCACTTCTGAGATAACGTACTGGTCCTCTACAACCCTTTTCTCCACGGCCACCACCACACTCCCAGGAACAACAATCATCTCAAGTTATCCCGTCACTACTAGCGTCCTTGTGACACGTACCGACACAACCACAAGAACCGACACTCTCACTCGAACCAACACACTCACGGCAACCGAGACTCTGACCCGGGATGTTCTAGTGACAATTGACCGTCCTGTCACTATCGATCGCCCTGTCACTATCGATCGCCCAGTAACGATTACAAACCTTGTAGAAGTGGAGATTATTATCACTAGGCCAGTGACTATCGAAGTGCCAACTACGACAACAAGTTTGGTCACTAGTGTTGTAACGACAGTTGAGACTATGCCAGGAACAACTGTTACTAGGAGTTTCACAACTACTGACACTTTGGTGGTGACAACGACAAGTGTTGAAAGTTATACTACGACCTACTTAAGCACGCTTACAACTACTTCATTACTGACGACAACTGCTACAGCTACCACCACTGCCACTGATACCACTACGGCCACAGACACTACTACGGCCACTGATACCACTACGGCCACTGACACCACTACGGCCACTGATACCACTACGGCCACTGACACCACTACGGCCACTGATACCACGACAGCAGTGACTACGGCTACCACCTCGCTATTCTTTACTACTACACTACCAGGCACGACAATTACCCAAACTCTTCCTGCAGAGACAGTGATAAGTACACTTCCAGGTATCGTGACTACAATCACGGGCCCGGGTACCACTGTGACAAGCACCCTACCAGGAGTAGTAACAACCACAACACTTCCACCCGTCGTCACAACATTTACCTCACCACCAATCACAACTACGATCGAGCTTCCCGGCCTTACACGCACTGTAACAGAAACATGTACCCGCCGTGCAGCGCCAACTAGCTCGACCATTGTTCTCCCGAACGACTATACCTATGGTTGTGCACCAGGCTACATCTGCTCGCCCGTTGACCGCTGTGAAAGCGAACCAGCCCCAGAGCTTGGATATATCTGTCAGCCGTCGGAGTGTGTGGAGGCACCACCGGTTTGCCCAGTGACTGATTGGGGTGTTCCGGTTTATTCCAACGAGATTGGAGTGTGGCCAATTCAACTGCCGTACTATCCTCTTGACCCGACCTTGTTTGGATTGACGGATGCGATTTTCGTGATTGAGGATACGGGATATATGAAGAGATCTGTTGGTGGGCTGATGAGTATGGAATTTGACCTGGAAGAGAGGCAAACCGATGAGTCGGTGTCGCAAATTTCTGTTTGTTACGATGACTGCGGTATGTAATCCGATGCTTTTGAATCAACACATACTAATCAATATTCTATAGGTAACGCATACACCGATGCTCAGAGCGCTGGTAAAACAGCGAGACTCTGCGCTGCAAATGGAGCTTTTATGCAATCCCTTGAAAGATGCATCCAGTGTATCAATTTTCACTCTGAGACCCCCGAGACTGCGGCGAAAGCATACGCGGTGTCAATGACGGATATTGACCAGTACCTTACCTTCTGTAACGAGAACTACCCAGTGTCTAGTAGTACTAGCGCTGCTCCTTCGACAACATCAAGTACTACGGGAGCAGTCTTTACTCCGCTTCCACAGGTGACTGGTAGTGAATCTAGTAGCTCAACGGTAAGTTCTTTCGTATCACAAGAGTCTACATATATTTGACACTGATATCTTGGGATGTAGACAACCACGAGAAGCAGTAGTATCACTTCTACAACTAGTAGCTCAACCAGTACGGCATCCTCTTCCTCTTCCTCGAGAACCACGAGTAGTAGCTCCTCGACTAGTACTCCTGTTTCTTCGACTATTTCTTCGTCCTCCTCATCAAGAACCACGAGTAGTAGCTCCACTACTTCTGCTTCTTCCTCTTCGACTGGTAGTACAAGCACTCCTGCTTCTTCGTCCGCCACTTCTTCTACTACGAGTAGTAGCAGCAGTAGCAGTACAAGACTGCCATCTTCTACAGTAGCGTCGACCTCGAGTGCTTCTCAGGTCTCCTCTACTATAGAGGCTGTATCATCCAGTCTGTTTTCTCTCATCTGAATAGTCTTGGGAAATTTTGTCTCCACGCTCTATAGGTGGAGAGGATATTTTCCAACTTAGACAACAAGCTGACTTTGTATTAATTTAGGCCCTTCTTCGTCTTCCTCTTCGTCTGCCCCTGCGTCATCAACGGTAGTTATAAGTTCATCAACTACAACCAGCTCTTCAACGACCACTACTGCAAGTTCCAATTCGAGTTCATTCTCAGATGCCCCTACCTTCGTAAGTCACCTAGCCATATCCATGAACGGAAATATACAATATACTAACGGTCTCAGACTACAACCGGCGCAAATACGACCCAAACTGGCGTAGAACTTGCCAGCACCAATAATTCTAGTGGTCCGTTGTATAATATGGGTGGACTAGCGTTCTCGCTGTTTGTGACTTTGATTTTTCTTAATATGTGATGGAGGAGTTTTTGATTTTTCTTTTGTTTTTCTTTTGGTTATGGTTATGTATACCTTAATGAGTTATTACTGAACTGTCATGCTCACGCTCCTTTATGAAAGTTTTATGATGGGTTGGATATTCGGAGAATGGGAACAGAAAACTGTTTTTGATTATGTTGAGGAGTTCGATGAATGGGATGTAACTAATGTTGAACCATGTTTCTTTCCCTACTTGGCGTTTGTCTACTCGCAAATTCACAGCGTTTCCGGACGCAACTGCTATTGCATACACAGAAAAAACCCGCCAAGGCTATCTTTTGTATGGCATGCAATAGTGGTCGCGTCCGGAAACGTCAAAAAACTACGAGTACTTGCTCTACCGGATTCTTTCCAACCAGGCCAATCATGTGAACAGCGAATTGCAAACGTTTTAATCCCACAACTCGCATGAATCATTGTGCCACCGAAGATGCCACTATCCACGTTTCTCCCTTCAGAATTCAAAATAACCAGCATTTTCTTTCAATGTTCAGAATGGGTTTCTGCCAATATCAATAAAAGTCCGTGTTCCGCCATTGAGGTTAGGCACTATATACAGGTACCGGTACCAAATAGTGCCTTGTATGGCATTAAATACAGGTTGATCAAAACGGTTCCTAGGGCCTTACTCTCCCAACCAAATTCAATGTATGCGCGTGGCGTTGTTTTATGTTGAAGAAAAAGCCAGACACACATGAGTATAGGTAAATAAGTACTTTGCGACCCGAATACTACCCGTAGCCTAGGTCAACCTAGTTGTTCAGTAGATACACGTATGCACTTGGTAGGTATATGTAGGTGTCTACTCGATGCAGTATCTCAAGGCTCAAAATAGAATGAGATGGAAAAAAAAAACTACGTTGATCGACACTTTCCCTCCTTCGTTGCTTGCGGGAGGCAATTTGCTCTCTCCTGTGCCGCAGTTAGGCATGGAGGTTGTTGCTCCACTTTTATGACCTGTATCCTAGCACCGCTAGCTAGCTGCTGGCTACAGCGTGTAAACAGAACGAGAGGCGACTCCATAGTACTGTCCTAAATCTTTCGATGTAGAGATTAGTAGTCGCATTGCACTGTGGGGGGTGAGGACCTAAGGGGTGTTGAAGGTCCGATTACAAACACACATGCTGCTGCAATTCTAACTTACTTTTGTAGCCACATGGAACGTCTGATGCGTGTTTTTTTCTGGGGGGGGGGTGATTTGAGGTTTATTGCTAGCATGTATGTACTCGTAATTTTTTGACGTTTCCGGACTGAACTGGGTCTGCATATGGGCGAAAATCGTGCATAACAACCATATTTTGGTGGTATGCAGACCCAGTCCAGTCCGGAAACGCCAAAAAATTACGAGTGTTTACACATAGACGTAGGCACAGGAGTACCCAGGAGCACAGGGAAGCCAGGGGAGATCGGCGTCACGGTCCCACGGTCCCACGCTAGCTCGCTCGAGTGGCCTAGCTCCCCATGTCTCGAGCGGAGAAGTTGCGGGGCATTATCCCTTGAACAGTCAGGCCGAATTGTAATTAGCGGAACCTAACGCAAAGTAGAAATCGTGATATAAGGCACGCCTGTAGGAGCAGCAATGACAGAAACCATCACAGAGCTCGTGTGTGATGAATTATACGTTGCAAGACAGACATACATATAAATCTTGCGTTTACCATATCACGATTTCCATTTTGCGTTAGGTTCCGCTAATTACAGTTCGGCCTGACGGTTCAAGGGATAATTGCGTGATCTCCGAGAGATCTAGGCCTGCTGCTGCGCGGTAGCGTCAAATCTGCTGAAATGGGGAGCTATGCGCTCGCGCGCGCGGATTATCCGGTGATATTTGGTGACTACAGATGTAGAGACCGTGACTCACGAATCTAGAAATGTTTATAGAATGAGGCACCACTTTGACGATGTGAACCTTCCTAGATCCTGTGCCGGGCGGATTCTTGGTTATCGGATTTTGCCATCGTTTGGAAGAAGATGGATTCATCCAGCCATGCACGCAGGTTATGGGCTGGGCCTATAGGGCACTACACTATCATAACATGTACCTACATGTAGCACGCTGATACTTTAGTGTAAATTTGCGTCTTATTATGAGTTTATTTTGAACCGGGGCTGTATGCAGTCAATGAGTTAATAATAAGTATATTTCGAACTAGCTTAACATCTCGAGTGATGGATTATGACTAAAACGACAACGGAGGGCTAAATAAGTGCATTTGAGAACTGTGGTTGCTTATATAGTAATCAAGAAGTTAGGGGGTCGAGTCAGTTTCTGGGAGAATAAAATGAGTGTAGTCAGTTATGAAAGCCACACAAAAACTGTTACGACGTGAAACTATTTATCTCTTTGATGAAAATACAGGGTTTCTGTATTATATACGAAGATTATTAAGGGCTCCAACACTACATGTATAAGCTAACGAAAGGTTTAATTACATAATGCGCCATGGACATGGGTTCCTGGGAAGACCCACGCAAAATTAAACACACATCCAGCCTCGTGTACGTGCAGATAGCCGTTAGCAGTTACAAACGAGTGTAAAATACGTGTTTGAGGCATGCACCACCGTGGGGGCATACATGTAGTTCTAGCGAGATTTGAAGTAAAGGTTAGTAGATGATCTAGCTATAAACTATTCAGAGATGTTTCCTCTAAGCCTGCTAATTATAATAGAGCATGTCAATATCCATGATCATAATCCTTTGCCCTTTACCGTATATTACGTACTCAAATATATATATCCAACAGAAAATTTATTCGATTCATCATTAAGATTGCTAACGTTGCTAAAGATATACCGCAGTAGAAATCAGTTTTGAATTGAATCTATTTTCACTACATGTTACAATATATCCACATGCGGGCATAATTGGCTCCGCGGCGGATCCGGGACACATTTGATTTTAGATCGACTTCATTGCCCATGTATCGTCATAACAAAGATTACCGAATTTCGAACTAGAATTAAGGCACTACTATAATGGTTTCTGGGTGTAGTAAATGTGCCTGTTATAATACTAGCAATTGACATATAAATGGATGAGAAAAACGCAGTTCTTACTGTCGCGAATAGGCATGGATTTTTGGATTTTTGGCTTCTTTCTTTGTTCCTTCAACCAATACATTGACCTCCTTGGGATCCATCCCCAAAACCCTGGTCAACATTGCCATTCCGACTGCTGTGAAAGCAGTTTCTGTAGTCATTAGTAGAAATGCCCCCATTTCTTTCTGTCTTTTATCTTTTGGCCAGAGTCCCAGCGGTGCTTTTGTTTCTAAGTAGTGTATATCGGTGAAACCAGCCACTTCTATAAACTCCTTTAGTGACGCTGCGATTTGAAATCCTCGGTCTATACGAATTTAGTTGACGATATATTAGCTAAAATTATAAAATTGTGCACACGCGGCATGTACTGTATGTATTGCGGGCGAGAAATACTTGTCTGATCCGCAGCCTTATTCAGCAAGGTATATAGAATCGCGATGTGAAACTATTTTCTTTCACAGTTCCATCATCAGAGAATAGGCACCTCTCGTACTGCCCTAGTTCGACCCAGCCCCCAGGCTTTGTAGCCCTAAAGAATGTATACTCAGAAAACATATATATATATATAAAGATTTGAAAAGGAAAAGAGGGAAATTTACTTGAACGCTTGGTTCAACAGAGCTTGCCAATCTTTGATTGACCCATTCAAATGCCGCATATGAACAAAATCAAAAGAGCTTTCCCCGAACGTCCATTCGCTTTCTGCATCGTCGATTTGAAAGCTTACATTGGGCGGAACCCTGCTAAAGTTAGGGCGTTGTTCTCTAGCCAAAAAGAATTGGTATACATGCCAACTTGGTCGAATTGGGCTGAGATCAGTTCCGATGACTTCAGCGGATGGATAGCGCCTAATGAGGTTTATCAGTTAAGTGACCGTTTTTTTAACAAGGAGATTTCTACTCACTCCGCTACATCGATAGCCCAGATCCCGGTTCCTGTCCCGATATCAAGAATTCTTTGTGGATTTAGACCGATAGGAGCTAGGTGCAATTTGTCGTCTATGAGCATGCTGTAGGTATGATGGATGATATCTAGTCTAATACCGAGTCAGCATCTTTTACAAACGTACAGGCTTGGAAATGTGCCACTGACCTTTCTTGTTCAGTCTGATAAATCCATAAATTGAACATGAGCCTCTCTGGAGAAGATATCCCGAATCAGGCATCTAGTCATACGTACCTCATCATTGGGGAAGGCATATGTCCTATTGAGAATATAAGCATATATACAATTATATAAACACGTTCACGATCGATTGGTTTACCCGTCTTTATATGCATGGTACCGACGTCCATTTTCGTATCGATACCTTGAACGGGGTTAACGTTGTTGATCGATTAAGTATAACAACCGGGTGTGAATCCATACTCGTAAATTGATGATGTGAGGGAATCCGTAGAATAATCAATCCACCCACCATGCGAGTTAGCATGGCTCCAGAAGACACGTTTGCATGATAATTCACTCACGATCCGCTTTCATAGTCAGAAGTACTACTCGTGGCGTCACTATCCCCTTCCTATGATTTGGCTTAGCACTGATGGTATTATAATTCAAAGCCAGAACTAGATTTCTTACTAGAAGAGGGTCAACCTCAATCGGTATGCTTTGTTGATCGTATTTCCTTTGGTGGAGTGGAGCCGACATATTTGATTGAATCTAGTGAAGGAAGAGTTGTACAATTGTAGGATGTTAATTTACTTAGTTTCAGCGTGCAAGATACGGGGTGCATTGACTTTATAGGGCACGAATTTCGAACTGCGTATCAATATGCAATTCCTATATATACGTGTACGTATAATCTAACTGATAAATCACATATATGTATAGTACTAGGACAGAAGTTGTGGTAATATACCCTTTTTACAGCCAAAGTAGCCATGTTTCGCTACCCGAAACAACCACCCAACCTCATCAAAAAAATTCCAACTCTTCAAGGGCAGTTGGAAATTATCTCACGACGGAGTTCAGAGAATTCTAGAATTTTGAGTCTATTCTTCAGGCATGTGTGGTCTAATTTTTAAGTCATTATTTGAGTGTTTCTGGTTTTGTATGGTGTTCCCATACAAACTCTGTGTTGCAACGGCAACCAAATTTTACCAAAACTTCTGTACCCCGACTTTATGTATCACATGTATTCTTATTATCATGGGGCGATAAAAGAACCAAATAATAGGGGTATTCACTTGCCGGAATACGTACTCTTATAGGCATGTACTTATATGAACCGCTTAAAATAATCGGCAGTCGCGTATTCTGAGATATGTATGAGGAGAAAATAAGCATCACCAACCTACCTTATTAGAGCGTATTTGCCAACCGTCAATTTCAACTATTGACACTTCAAACTTGACAGTTTCGGGAGGCAAAATTGACAGTTCCCCGCAGTGGCCAAAATCGATCTGGTTAACGGTATGACAGAATAAACCCCGAAAACCAGACAACCCATCACGCTACCTGTGAAGTACGCTGTTGGAACTGAAAATTCATACCCATGATACTAGCTTCGGTAGTAACAAAACTGGGTACTTGTGATCCTCCTGGTATATCTCACAGCACGCCGCCCCACCAAAATTCAAAATTAACAGCCCCGGTTGCCATTTCGGAGCCCCACAATTTGTAAATTCTTGAAATTGACGGTTGGCAAATACGCTCTATTGCGACGTAAAGATTTGTATATTCGGGACGCCGTATAGATCTACAAATAAGTCGAAATATTATAACTTTGCAAAAAAAATCACACACACCTCAACAGTAAAAACCTACTCTCGAGATAAATCACGTTGTTTCTACGCAAGGTGAAATTTTCAGGCTGTGGTACATGTGTGGTTAATTGGTTCGGGTAACTACATGTAAGCATGGGTAGCTACATGTATATAGGTGCAATCTTTGAAGCCCTTTTTACCCTGACTGTATATACCAAGCGAGCGACCTAGGGTTAGATAAACTTGATCAAGGACTGGACTTTCAACGGGGAATTGGAAGTAAATTAACCGTAGATCGAACAAGATTAGGAGTGGCCTGGCCATGGTATGGGAGGTTGAATCACAGAGTATCACTCAGCTAGCTTACCCCTTCCTCCGCTTCCAGGGTCACAAAGCTGGATGTTATCTGGGTGTAAAACAGGTTAACCTGACTACATGTATTTTAGTCCAGCCTGACCGCTGAAGGGATAACCCTGTCTCGGTGCGGATGAGGGGATTCCACTAGTCAGGTACGTATGTACGTGGAGTCGCTTTGCGAATGCGGTCGGACTATAGGATACGCCGGCAGTATTTCAAATACGCTGGCCATGCGTTAGGTACATACTTCACAGAATCTGACTTGGTACTTTCTAGAGCCCAATATTAGGTATATTAACAGGGACATTCGGGCTGGCCCGGCCATCTTACTGTGATTTGTTATTACTCAAACGCGGTAAGAAAGACGTTGTGATACAAACCTCGCAGAAAATTGTCCACGGCTAGATTTTGAGCCGGTGCTTTTTCGCAAAGACTCAATTATCTATCACGGATATTATTAGATGATAAGATAAGAGAGTTTAAAATCGTGAGGAACAACTACGCATCCCTAGAGTTTTTTCTATCACAGCTCACGCATCCGGGTTAGTAACACAAACTTTATTTCGAGCCTCAATGATCATCCGCTGACGTAATAGGTCAAAGCATTACATCTTCTGTCACCTATGAAGATCTTCAGCTTCCCCTCAACACCTCCTCCTTTACACCCCCAGATTCTGTTTCATTAAAATGGCAAAGACAAAGAAGAAGAAGTCCGCCACAAACACAGCGCGTGGCTTCGCTACAACCTCAACACCATCGAAAGTCAAGCCATCCGAGCCTCCTATGGATGATTCCGTCCCTAGCAAAGTCGAGGATGTTGAAGTTTCGGGTATCCCCAAGCCAGGAAGTGGGAGTTCAAATGCAGATGAGAAAGAGTACACTATTCCAACTGAGGAAGAGCAAGCGGATTTTGAATTGCAGCGTTTTGTAGAAAAAAACGGTCCTAAGGTTTATAAAGAGTCACAAAGGATTGTAAACAAGACAGAAACAGAAAAACGCACAATCAGGAGCATATGTTTCCCTCTAAAACTTGAGAAAATCTTCAGGTTTAATCTTACGAGATACGCCTCTAAGCAGAAGGTAGAAGAGGATATTAACCAGGAGGTTGGTCTAGGAGAGCAGATCTTGAGGTTAGCAAGAGAGGAACAATCACAACTCTACCCAGACGAACCTAAAGCCTCTATGAGGCGGGGAGAAACTTTATTGGCGAATGGATGGATATTGCACAAGACATTAACTGCCATGGGATTTCCTAACGGAAGAGTAGAGGAGGGATTACAGACATTAGCCGGAAGGAATAATAATTCACTGGATAAAGAGAAAGGCCTCGACTCGGCGATGGAAGATATCCTAGACTGGTTAGCATTATATTGCGATGAAGACGAGCTTCCGGGATTCTTGGATGCGAGTCCCGGATCTGGTAATGTTTCTAAAAGAGGATCTGGTAAGCTTGCTGTCTCCCTAGACCTCGACGTAATGTTAAATTTCTGATCTCTTCTAGATGTAACACCAGCAGAAACGCAACCTTCTTCGGGGGTATCCACTCCTCGTCAGCAAATATCTGATACCCGTCATCTATCAGTTAGAGCTGCTCCAAATCTAAAGTTGGAAAGCAATAATACTCACAGTGTGGACGCAATAACTGTGAAAGCTGGTGAGAGTGAGGAAGATGAAGAAGAGCTTAATCCTGAGCAGCTTATACCGGAGTATGTCAAACTACAAGCGCAGATTTATGACCTTGATCCAATTTCAACTGCCATTTCTGGTAGTAGAAAAGGAGGGAAAGGGCGCAAAACAACGCAAGCCCCCAAAGAACTCTCTTCCGAACAGATGAAAAATTTGAAAAAGCTACAAGATAAACTTAGAGCGCTTATTCAGGATCCACTTCTTGACCTTAGGAGCGCAGAGCTTATTTGGGCGGAAGAGAGATTAAGGCTTGAAAAAGAAAGCTGGGCAAAAAAGCAACCGAAAGGCAAATGGGATGATAAGAATTCCCATACTTCCAAACCACAAACGCCATTACTGTCTCGGGGAACCGTCGAATCTGACGGAGAGGATAGTAAAGAAGGAGTGCAATTTGCTTCGTCCGAGCATGGCTCTATTGAGGATGATGATCTTGGTATGGGTTTAATAGGGGGGCTTTTTGAGCCACCACCTACAGAAGAAACAACTGTCGGACAAAACGGAGAAGAGATGATCAGCATCAGGAATTTCGAAGAAGAAGCTGGTTTTACAGTTAGTAGTTTTGGCAAAAATAAACCAAAAGGAAAAACGGGAGTGGGCTCAATATTGGTTAAAAGCGTACTTGACGAAGTCTGTAAGAGTCGGTATGTTCTTGTACGATAATGCCTTCAAGAAATTTGATTAAAATATCACGCTAAATTATATCAGGGATGTGGGCTCAAAGGTTCGATACGAAATGATACCCGGAACATCGATATCTACGCGTAGTCGATTAATTATCAACTGGTCCTCTATTACTGCTGTCTCGTCATTTAAAACGATATTGAACTCCAATGAACGGCCACCTGTTATTGTAAATTCACCATCATTGCTCAGCACCGCTTTTTCTATGAACTCGTTTGGAACGCCGACAAAGGAACAGGCAGAGGGATATATCGCCACATATGCCTTGTTTCAGTTGTGCGGTAAGAAGGAGGAGAAGATATATCTTCGTCTTCCTACCTTGTGGCGTGCACTTTGGGCCGAATTGGTGGAAGAGGCACGGTTAGAAACAGAACGCAAGGAACGGGAAATTCTTAGGAGACTACAGGCTCTATTAGATATTGGAAGTAATGAGTACGTGGTAGAAGAGTTGAATACTGCCGAGAAGAAGAAAAAGCGGGTTACAAAAGATGATTTGGATAAATCTTCTGAAGAGGTTCAGGATGTTAACCCCTCCAAACTGGAAAGATCTTATCAGACAGATATGATCAGAGAGAGTTGGGAATATAAGAAAAATACACCTGAATATTTGCACATGTTGAATGGAAGGAAGCAACTGCCGATGTGGGCTTTCAAAGATGAGGTCTTGGCTGCGATTGACCGAGAGCAAGTAGTAATTATTTGTGGAGAGACAGGATGGTAATTAAATCTCTATCTCTTCCTCATAACCTTTACTCATATACGTCATCATAGTGGAAAGAGCACGCAGACTCCGGCTTTTATTCTAGAACATCAGCTTTCTCAGGGGAAACCATGCAAAATCTACTGTACTGAAGTACGATCCCCTTTCGTATTATCTTCGACTTTACATTAACAGAAAACAGCCCAGACGAATATCAGCTATATCTCTAGCACGCCGCGTATCTGAAGAACTTGGAGAACGCAAGTCTGATCTTGGGGGCAAAAACTCTCTTGTTGGATATGCCATCAGGCTAGAAAGCAATATGCACACTGGGACTAGGCTTGTTTATGCAACCACGGTGAGAAAACACTTTATTTTGTGAGAATGTTGTAGTGGTATTAACTAATTATCTTAGGGTATTGTCGTTCGCATGCTTGAAAGATCGCCAGATCTGGAGGAGGTCACCCATCTAGTTCTAGACGAGGTACATGAACGTAGTATCGATAGCGATTTCTTGATGATTGTCTTAAAAAAGCTGCTATCAAGGAGAAAGGACTTGAAGTAAATTTAGAAATTCTTTCTTGGTTACCAGAACTTTCTAACAGCTTATAGAGTCGTTCTCATGTCAGCCACTGTCGACGCGGAGAAGTTTTCGAAATACCTCAACGGCGCTCCTGTGATGAATGTCCCTGGACGAACATTCCCTGTCAGAACTCACTATCTTGAAGATGCAATTGAGGTCACTGGTTTCAAAGCCGAAGAGGACTCTCGGAACCCTCGAAATCGCAATGATTGGGCGGATGACAACGATGCTGAAGTTGATACTGATAAGGAAGTAGTTCTTAGTACAGCTCTTACTGGTTATTCCAAGGAGACTAAATCTGCACTTTCACGAATAAATCCACACCAGATACAATACGAACTCATCATGCAGCTCCTTGAGAAAGTAGCACTTTCACCTGAATATATCAACTACTCAAAAGCTATCCTTATATTTCTACCTGGTATGGGTGAAATTCGAAGGCTTAATGATCTTTTATCAGCGCATCCAGTCTTTGGTTCGAATAAAAGAGATGGAGGATGGCTGGTTTATCCACTTCATTCAACAATTGCTAGCGAAGACCAAGAAGCTGCATTCTTGGTGCCACCCCTAGGCATGAGGAAAATTGTTATAGCCACGAACATCGCAGAGACTGGTATCACTATACCTGATGTCACATGCGTCATCGATTCAGGGAAACACAAAGAAATGAGATTCGACGAGAGGAGGCAGCTAAGCAGGCTAGTAGAAACGTTCGTAAGTAGAGCAAATGCAAAACAGCGGAGGGGTCGAGCAGGAAGAGTCCAGGAAGGGCTGTGCTTTCATATGTTTACAAAGGATAGACATGATAAATGGGTGAATTCAATCCAATCAGCTAATTCCGAGTATCTAATAACTAAACTCTTGATAGATGGCCGAGCAACAATCCCCTGAGATGATGAGGTTATCCTTACAAGATCTAGCACTCAGGGTTAAAATCTGTAAGCTTGGGGGTATCGAAGAGATTCTTGCTCAAGCACTTGATGCACCTCTGCCTAAGAACATCAGAAGAGCCATTGACTCCCTGATCGAGGTAATTTTCGTAAATGAAAACTTCAAAATCGAGAATCTAACAGAAAAACAGGCAAAAGCTTTGACGTTAGCCGAAGAACTCACACCACTAGGTCGTCAGCTAGCAAAGCTACCGCTTGACGTTTACCTAGGCAAAATGGTACTGCTGGGTAGTGTATATGGCTGCCTAGACGCTGTGACCACGATCGCAGCTATATTATCATCCAAATCCCCCTTTGTCACGCCAATGGGGTACCGCAAAGAGGCGGACGCTGTAAGGTTTTCGTTTAAAAGAGGTATGAGTGTTTAAGAGTAGTGGTTACTTCGTGGCTAATTCCCCCAGGTGATTCCGACCTGCTTACAGGATGGAATGCTTACTCCTCCTGGAGACGAGTTTGCCAAGGCACCAACATAACCGAATCAGACTTCTGTCGAAAGAACTATCTTAGCAGCCGCACTCTTTCTGGAATTGAGGATTTGAAGCAGCAACTTATCGTTGCCGTCATTGACGCAGGGTTCTTCAGCCTTACGAACGAGGAGAGAAATTACCTCAACCGCTGCCGTTTCAACACCTACCGCCGTCGCAACTTCTTCATAGCACCTAATGCCGTGAACCACAGCAGCGAAAACGACTCGGTAGTAAACGCGGTTGTCGCCGCTGGGTTTTACCCAAAACTGCTGCAGAAGGACGGGAAGGGGTGGAAGAACGTTGTTAATGGCCAGAACATTGCAATACATCCTAGCTCTGTGAATAAGCACACCATGAGCGAGTGGTTAGCATTCTACGGAATTATGCAATCCAATAAGTAAGCCAAACCACCTTCCTTGGGATTATTATTAAGCTTATATATCCAAGGTTCTACGACGCCCATGAGACCGGACATGTTGACGACATCACTGTTGCTTTGCTCTGCGGCGATGTTGACTTCAAGGTAAGAATGTCAGACAGCAACCCTATTTTAAACAGACCTAATCGGAATGGATAGATGTACTCCGGTGTCCTTGTTCTTGATGGAAATCGCGTTCGCTTCGCCTTCCAGGATTGGAAAAGTATGGTTGCTTTAAAAACTTTCCGCAGCAGGCTAAAGGGGATTACAAACTGCTCTTTCCAGACGCCTGGGAAACCGCTGTCTGAGAACCAAAAACGATGGTTAGAGTTGTTTTACTTAGTGTACCAGAGGTTGCAGGAGACTTAGCTAGTTTAAGCACAGTTTGAGCCGGGCTGAAGACAATTTTTTTTTCTTTCCGCTATTATCTGAAATTTGTAGAAGGTGGTAAGGTTTAGGCTATCGTGGTATTTATTGCGAATAAAATGGGACATATCTACGTCAAAATATGGGTGTTGTAGAGAAATATGAACTTTCTTTCGTGATGGTAGTACTAGTTGCATATAGTTTAAACTGTTGCACAAGTGTGGTTCATACTAGACAGCCTCTCTCCATCCCGAAAAAAACATGATCTCACTACATCGATCTTTTTCAGGCCAACTGCTTGACTTCATCGTACCCATCACAGCACAACCCATCTTAAAGCACCACACATTCATGAACCAAGCTCTTCCGGATAACTTGTAGCCTGATCGATCTACCTATCAGCCGAGCTGGCTCAAGCTTTGGGCTGATAGAAGGTTATTTTTATTATCCGTTGGCCCAAGACAGCTCAAGCTTACAACCATGGGTTGACTCAAGCGGGCTTGAGCTGAATCGATTTACTTTTTAGTGAGATAATGATTATTTGACAGTTGGAGGGAATATTTGGGCCCCTGGAATTTTTTATCTTCAAAATGCCCGGTTCAACAGCTTTTCATGCTGATATGACTTTTTGCAACCCGTCACCCCTCATTCCCAATACTTAACAGCAAAATATTTTGTTTTTAGAATCATTGGTTGCTAGCTGAAACTATATTATGAGCCTATATTAACGGTCTAAGAGATAAGAGTATTAGTTCTAAAACTGTCGAGTGGGCTCAAGTTTATTATGTGGCTCAACTCGAGCCTCCTCATACACCACTAATATTAAATGGATGGTTCAACATAACATTGGATTACAATACTCAAATCATGGATTATCACTTTAGGTGTTGGGGCGTCTCATGACAGTTATTTAAATAATGGCATCAATGGTCGCTATGTAATTAAACTTGATCCCATTACTATGAAAGGCTGAGAGGCCCCTATCACTCCGGCCAATATTGAGAACCTTAATCATACCAAAGTATACGCGAATCAATTCTAATGCCAAACCAAGCTCTAATCAACAAATATCATATCTAAACACGCTCACTATACATTTACCCCAACCTCACAAGAATCCCTTTACCTCCTCTTTCGCCTTTTCGTCCGCAAACTCTGGCCTCGTCAACTCGTACCCACTTGTCGTCCTACCATAGGTGACGCCGCCCAATCTGCTGACAGGCCTCAAGACGCTGGGATCAATCATATTCTTTTGCTCGTTCAGCGCATCCTCGCGTACATGAAAGTTAACGCCTTGGACAATAACCAATGTTCCCGTCTTTGCCCCCGTACTAGGTGAAAACCAATCATGCGTGTGAATCAACTTCGCCTCAATGGAGAATGCCGACTCTGCGACGCGCGGTGGTGCAACCTTGGTGGACGCAGCCTGTGTCAGTCCCGTGGGACCCCATTCTGATACGCCGTGGGGGGCGTTGATGGAGGTGTAGTTTGCGGCCTCAATGAACCACTCGGAAATAATATTGATGGTACATTCCTTGGTTGTGAGGAGGTTCTCGCAGGAGTCTTTGTTGGCGCCTCGGCCGGCGCTCATACCGATGCAGAAGATTGGTGGGTCATGGTTGACGATTTGGGTGTAGGAGTAGGGTGCCAGATTATACTTGCCGTCGGTAGAGACGGTTGAGACGAAGCCGATCTGTTGATTTGTTGTCAGAATAGCTACTCTTTGTCACGAGGGGAGGGGAGGACTGACGGGACGCGGAATGATTCCAGAGATAAGAAGCTTATAATTGTCAAAGCTGGTTCGACCATTACCGTAGGGGTCGATCTCTACGGTCTTGTGGTCTTTCCAACTAGTGTCGTTGGCCCCGCCGCCGACTTTCCAGTCGGGCTTGACGGTCTTGGTGTGATGGAAACTTTCGTTTGCTTCGAAATCAGGACGGGAGTCCTCGATACTTTTGAAGTCGCCGTGGGAACCCATTTCTGCTGCTGTCTTTTGGAAGTTCCTAAGAAATTGAAGTTGTGAAGGCTTGGGTTTCTGGTAAAGAGAGCTGATACGGAGGGTAGAGGCGGGTTTCAAAGTTGAAAGGGCGTACAATCTTTGGTGTTTGAGAGTGCGGGGGAGAATGAACATATATATGGCTAGCTTATCAGGTTATCAGGTACAAGTACGTACGTCTGTTCCTACGTATCAGTACTCCTTGTACTAGTGCATTGGGGCATTGGGTATTTATTTACGCGGTGGTCCTACTCTAACAGGTACAGCGGGAGGGTTGATAATGCTGATTCTTTGATTATTTACAGCTAGACATGCACTTCAAATAATTACAAACATGCCTGTCTGCTGCTTGGAAATCGTTTTTTTCAGATGGTGCAAGGTCAGCCAGGCGGCTTCCCTCGGCTAGATGACGACATCTCCCCCATAAATGCTTATTTCTCTTGGAGCCGCATGCCAAGACCTCAGCGCGCCTCTACTCTATTAGCAACACCAAGAACCACATGTACTCTAGTAAGCAGATTTACATCAGCTTCGGCTACAGCCAATGAAAATTATACATACATACCTGTAGTCTGTGGTACCAAGGCCCCCAAATAGAGCAAACCATCAGGTTCTCTGATATTAAAGAATGTTCCTCACACCTAGTTAGATGCGCAGTTAGGCGGTTTGGGCGGGTTGAGTATATCACTAGACTCAGACCCAACCCTTTTGCTGGGTGGCCGTGGTTGGCAAACTTTCCTAGGTATAGTGGGACCCTATCTCATTACTACAAGCCTAACGAAACATCGCCATGAGGTATCGGACTACCTTAATGCATTATGCTAAACGCCGTTGCTGTTTATCCCCTTGTTAGGTTGCTAAAGCTGTAGCCCTCTAGTATGTGGTAGGTCCTCAATGAGAGAATAAACACTAGTAGTTAGTAGTGTAAGCAGAGCAAATTACATAAACTACATGTAACAGACCTCTCAGGGACAACTTAGTACCTCTAGGCTCTAGCGGCCAACCACAAGTCAACCACAAGTCGCAAACTGGTCTCTCATGGCTACCGGCACCGGATTCGCCCACAAAAACCTACCCAAACTATCAACCACGCGCCCAAGCAGCCGGTGTGAGGAACATTAAAGAAATCTCTCCGCCCCGCCCCGTTCATGTGAATACATACGTACATATATACTAGGGGTGTGCCACCTCGCGACCGCGAGTTGTTGCATTATGAGTATCTATGAGTATTAAATATTGATATTGATGGAGGAGACTCCTTCCACCTTCCCTCCCCTTTCCCGCCCCTCTAGTTCCCACCATCTCCACCGCCCTTCCGCTGCCCTCTACCCCCCCCCCCCCCCCCCCCCCCAAAACCACTCTCACCCTACTCCACTGCTTCGTGTTAGATTATTTAATTAGATATATTATTTAATTATATAGGCCTTTTTAAATTTTATTATGTGCGCCGCAGATACAGAGTTCCGTCAGTATCATTGAGTATCATTGATTTTGCGGCGTGGTTATTTAATTAGATTTATTATCTAATTATATGGCCTTTTTAATCCAGTATCATTGATTTTTTGTGGGATGCGCTGGTTGCTATGCAGAGGTCAGAGTCAGGGTCAGGGTTCAACCGATCGCGAAAAGACTGTATCGTAGTACATATTAGACTAGGGGTGTGCCAACTCGCGACCGCGAGTTGTACGTTGAATTATGGGTATCAAATAAAATTTAATTCTCCCTCTACAATCATGAGGGGCCTTCGGCTCCATCCTCCTCCTCTCGTGAGTGCTCAGTACTTTGATGTGTTGTGCTGACTAATCAACATCCCTGCACTCAGCAGCCAATCAGACCGTTCCAATATTCGAAAAATTAGCGATAGTACATTATAGATACATATACTTATATATGCCTACATCAGTAGGAAAAACGCAGCCCCACGCCAATCCCCTACCAGCATCAAGCTGCTCACCAGAGAAAAAACGGTCAGAGAAAAAACGGTGTGAAAACACTACCATATAGGACCGTGGAATTTAACGAAGAATATGGAATTAAACCGTCATTGCACGAACAATACAATACCGTACTAGCGTATTGACGGGAATACCGTATTCATAGCGAATCCATACCCTTTTTTGTTACTGTACGTATGCACCCCGCAACCGACACCTTCCGGAGCTCCAACATATAAACTTTTCAATTTATTACGTGATATTGATTTCACCCACGTACGTATCCGCCGCGAAACTTTGGCTTTATGGGCAAAAATGTTACTCGGCTGCTGGGTAATGTTGTTTCAAAAGACTATAAGAGTTCGTCATTCGGCACCAGGTCAACGTTCCTATTCAACTTTCAACTCTCCCGAGAGATCTTTGC
Organism: Morchella sextelata; assembly: GCF_020137385.1. Taxonomy (NCBI): domain Eukaryota; kingdom Fungi; phylum Ascomycota; class Pezizomycetes; order Pezizales; family Morchellaceae; genus Morchella; species Morchella sextelata. The sequence continues at coordinate 2,038,181 of NW_025408619.1, read as the reverse complement.
GGTGCAAACTTGATCAACCATTAGCAGTAAAGATTAATCTTCCTCGCCTGGAAAATATGGAAATGGACGGGAACGATTTACCGATTATCAGCTGCGGTGCAATCGATGTCCCTAAAGACATCCACATAGAGGCAGTCGAAGACTTACCGATAGTCCCCAATGATACATGTACCGACTGTATCCCTACGGAGACGGACGTAAACCTACAAAATATTGACAAATTGTTCAAACAACTTCAGGGTTTGAAACTCGAAGGGACTAGCTATATTGAAAAGGTGTGGTCTCTCACCTATATGCAAGGTTATTCAGCTAACAAGTCTATCTGCTAGGAACCGGAGACTATTACCAACCTTATGAAACCAGTATTTCCCGAGGGACAAGCTAGATTCTTCGATGACAGCCTTGGCAAAGAAGGGCTGCCCAGTGAGACTGCCCACTCAATTAAACTACCGGACGAATTAAAATTAGTGGCACCGCCCAGCCCCAGCTACAAAGAACCCGCTTTAACGCCGCAGATCGGTCCCCTTTTTCTTGAAGATCTAGAGCGCCGGATCCTACTCGTCAGAGCATGTATCGACCAAGTCGATGATTTTATCGAGGGTTCCAAGATGAGCCACTTGAATAAAACACAGACTGAATTTTCCAAGAAGGCCGGCTTCGGTAAGCTGCTGGAAAATTTGTTGAAAATCTGGCCCAGAGAGCAACGGAGACTTGTGTCTGTATCTACACCGAATACTGACAAGGAGAAGGCACCAACTGAGTCTATCACTCGTTCGAACGAGAGGGGAATGGAAAACGTCAATGAGCATGAACAGGGGTATGGAGGACCCCAAAGTGCGAGTCTCGATGACCATTTAACATCTACCAAACGAAAAAGACCGACGGAGACCGATGATAATCAAGATGACGATACAGAGGGGAGTGGCATACGCCCAATACAAAAGAAAAGGCCATCATGTGTCTCCAGCCCTGATAATAAGCCCATTTCTCGATTGACCACGTCGGAGTTGACTTTGCAGCCGGGTAAGCAAAGTGAGCAGAGGGTCATGGAGCGATGGGCGGATTTAGCAGAGATAGACAGAATTATAAAAGAAAAAGGAGACGGGTGGAGTGGCGATCTGGAGCCGGAGATAGAGGCAAAAATAAGGAAAATGGAGGATGCCGTCGAAGATTTGAATGATGTGGTAGAAGAATTATCAGACTGCTTCAAGGAGCTAATGAGCATGATGACTGAAGAAGATGAATGAACTGTTCCGTCCTATATCTAGGGGGCGTTTACTAATATCTATCTTTGGAGGTTATTATAGCAGGGTCTATGTTATGAGCGATGGTATATGGTACAAAGATGTATTTAAGAACCATGAAGAAGTATCAACACTTGAGGTTTCCCAAGATAGATCTCGGGGGGCTTAATCCCGTATTTGGTTTAGCTTGGCCAAGAGAGTCGAGTGATACGGTATGACGAAAGAACCCGAGTTCCCCCCAATTGGAGAGAGAACTCTCCGGACACAAAGTCACTGACACGTCCATAACATGGCCGATATTATCCGCCCTCTTTCAACATCAAATGTTCTCGGGTCTACATCGGAAGCTGATCTAGCTAACCCAGACCATTAAGTCCACAAAACACTAAACCATGGTCATCAATATTGAATGAACCGTGAAACTTAATCAGGCAGCAAATCACGAATGCGCGCGAGTATCGGAGAAGCGCGGAGGCTAGATTTAAAGTGGGAATAAAGAAAAGGGTAGGGATAAGGAGGGGCAAGAAAATTGAAATGGATGGTGATGGCGGGAAATATCAAAAGGTTTCCGACTTCAGTGCAGCTCCCAAAAGTACCAAAACATTCTCAAAGTCAAGTATCAAAAGAAATCAGGTATGAAATCTCCGTAAGAAATAGTGACCAAAAATTTGCTGATAGCGTTAAAACCGACGAAAGATAATGAATTAAGCAAAAAAAAAAAAAAAAACCGACGAAAGACCTAAGCCGGGTGATATTTGAAGACTGGGATGATGCCCTAGTCATGCGATATCACTCAGTTCTGAATACCCGCCAAATTCTACGTACCCACTACATACATATTTATGTAGAATGATTTCTTATACTGATTTCTCATACTGATTTCTCGTTGTGATCCCAATCAGATTGAAATATGCAAGCAAGTATATTCTTGAGCATTCATGTTCATGCAAATGAAGGCTTAAATCTTTGGTGACACGTGAGAATTTGTTCCCTAGCTGGCTACATGTACCCAATATATGATCGATGCAGAGAAAAGTATCAGAAGAAACAAACCTGTCCCACAAAAGCCAGCACATCTTGTTAATCTTCGTATGTAACTCATTTATTATATGTCATCTCAGACGTCGACATCAACAGTAGGCAAAACCCCTCTCCCCGCCTCGGCGCACTTATTACACCTTCCCAATGTCCCTACAAACACCTGCCGGCCATACAAATTATTAATAACTGTATGGGTAATGGTTAAAGCGCCCTTATATTTAGTCCTTCATCCGGTCGCCGAATGGAAACACCGCCTCCTTTACCATTCTGTGCCGCACGGCGTACATGGAGAGAAGGAACATTCCATGCATACCGCATATCCCGAGAGGGAGGACGCTATGTAGTTTGCAATTGGATTTGTAGATATCTATTTACGGGCAGAAAGAGAGTAGGTGAGGTACCGAATGTTGGTACTGAAACCTTTCTGGCTGGTCAACCATAATTCATTCTATATCTATGTCAATAATGTATTTCCTCGGGGTCCCCCGATTTCCATGTGATTTTGTTATATCTCATGCATGGTACACCGTAGCCTTCCTTCCTTCATCGCGCGGGCGCATCGAGTTGCAAAAAGTAAGACTTATTGTGGTGCAAGGGCACCAGTAGGGTTGGGTTTTTATTTCAGACGATTGCTGGCCGAGGAATCTAAGCTTTACGTTCCAAGAACCTCGAGGCAGAGGTATTGGCTAAGAAGCGAGAGACATGTCTTAGGTATTGTACAGTGTTTTGTAGGGAATAACAGTTAGTTAACTAGCCGCTAGCTTTCATTCCCCGTAATCGGCACTGCATGTCTGTCAGATTACTTCGCTAATCTGGCCACTAGAGTACTCGCGACAGACGTGAAGTACCCGAATATGCAGCTGCAAGTTTTTGGTGTATTTTTGACTTCTACTCCAATGGAAATTGCAGATTAGGACGTGCATTTTCGGGTACTTGTTACCTGCCGCGAGTAGAGAGCACACTGAAAGACACCCGGAATTCCAAGGATGCACACTAGCTCAGTCTTTTTTAGAGTGGTACCTAGTAGCGGTTGTTAGGTTTGACCTCCACGTTTTAGATACGCCTATCTTTGAAGTGCTGCTCAAGAAATGATCCCCGGATCCGCGGATGCAGATATATATATATTGAAGGGATGCCAGTTATCGTGTTATGATAGTGAGTGTGTAGCTACGTAGGCAAGTAGATAGGGCAGGCGTTAAATCAGCTACGCCCGGATTTGCAGTAATCAGGCACAGGTTTGTACAGACATGACGAGACCGGTGAGGTTGTCTTGTATTGTATCCACGATGTATCCAAAAGACGCCCCAGGGCTTGATCTTAGAAGTGCGAAAGACGTTCGTGTGTGGCCCGGTCACCGGGTTAATGTCATGAGAGCATTTGCAGGCAGGCACCTAGGCAAATGTAACTGCACATGTACTAACTAGTGGTACCTGATGTGCTTTATCATGGACCCTGAGGAGGGTGTTGTGAAGTATGTCTCAGGTTCACCCTTGTTATCTTTCATTTCTCGCTCTGATTGGAACTCGCGTGGTGTCCCATCCGTGGATCGTTGTCTTGGCGAATAACATCCCGCAGAGTTGCAGAGTTTATTTTATGCGAGAATAGCAACAGCTTGTCAGTGGCACTTGCGACGCCCGTAGACTGTTTTGCCTCTTGCTTTCATCCTCGCACATCCCTCCTCCTTTCCCCTTCACACCCCCCTCCCCTGTGAATTGGAGTGTGAGAGAATAGACGACTTGAGGAGGGTTTGAACACGTGACCTTTGTGAGGAATATGTTTATAGTGCAAAGAAGATACTATTGCGCCGCTGAGTTCCAGCGACAACTATGGGAGTTTGTTGCTCCTTATATACAGATAGTTCTTAGTACCACGTGATCCCCTGATTACATAATCCTAGCGCTAAGCCTCCTTATTCCAACTATGAGTCATCCCTTATACATGAGTAATTACCATACATAACCGATGTCGCAATGCCATATTTTTACACTTCCCCTCACTTGCCACATCGTATCAATTCTGACAATTTTTGGTGAGTTGGTTTTGGTAGTCCTTTGGTCATTATGTCCGCGACATTGTCTTCGGTAGGAACGTAGAGGATTTCGAAGGTTCCGGCTTCGAGTTGTTCACGTGTGTAGTGGTAGTGAACGTCGATGTGCTTGGACCGGTCGTGGATGCGTGGGTTCCGACAGAGTTCAATAGAACCTGTGTTGTCGGCGTGTATGAAGTACTGGTATTGTTGTTGGAGTTCGTGTAAGGCATTACGAATCCATACCAGTTGTCGAGCTGCGAGGGACAGGGCCATGTATTCGGCTTCTGTTGTTGAGACTGCGACTGATTTCTGCTTCCGGCTTCTCCAGCTGATGGCTGACTTCCCTAGTCTGAACACGTATCCTGAGAACGATTTTCTGTCATCTAGGTCTGAAGCGTAGGAACTGTCTGAGAATCCGTCGAGTGTTCTAGTATTCCCCTTCGGGTAGAACAGGTTCCAGTCTTTGGTTCCGTTGAGGTATCGGAGAGTTCGCTTGGCTGCTCGTAGGTGGTCCTCAGTTGGGCATGAGGAGTACTGAGAGAGAGCGGTAACGGCATGAGTGATATCAGGTCTGGTAGCTATACTCGCGTACATCAGTGATCCTATTATGGATTGGTACTCAGTTGGTTTCTCGATTTGGTCTTCCGGTTCGCCTTTGTGAAGGTTGAGGTTCGGTTCGAGTGGTGTGCCAACTGGTTTGCAGTTACTCATTCCAAATTTATCCAGGATCTTGTTGATGTATGCGCGTTGTGATAGTGTGATACCGTTGTTGGTTACCGTTATTTCTATTCCCAATATGAACTTCGAGTTACCGAGATCCGTACATTCGAAATCTGCCTTGAGTAGTTGTCTGATTTCTTTTCTGAATGGGGAGTCGGGTCCGAATATCATGATGTCATCTACATACACCGATATGTATAGATGGTGGTTCTTGTGTATGAAGACACATGGGTCGAATTTGGCTGGGACGAATCCTTTCCGTTGAAGAGAGTCTGCTAGGCAAGCATACCATTCACGGGGTGATTGCTTTAGTCCGTATATGCATTTTCGAAGTTTACAAACCTTGTTGTCCTGTCTGTAGCCTTCAGGCAGTTCCATGTAGATTTCCTCCTTGAGTACACCATACAGGAAGGCTGACTTGACGTCCATTTGTTGTGGTATCCAACCGTTGTGTGCAGCTAGTGCCAATAGGAGTCGTAGAGAATCATATCGTGCAACGGGGGCGAAGGTCTCATCGTAGTCTTGGTACTGTACTTGGGTGAAGCCTTTAGCAACGTACCTTGCTTTGTACCGCTCGATTGTTCCGTCCGCGTTGTGTTTCACTTTGAATACCCATTTTCCTTTGACTACTGCTCGGTTGGATGGTCTGTTGACAATATCCCAGGTATGGGCTTTGTCAAGGGCGTCTTTCTCAGTCTGTATCGCCTTTTTCCATAGGTGTTGATCGTCGCTCTGCATAGCTTGATTGAAGTTGGAAGGTTCTGTTACGAGGTGTATATGGTAGTTCGGGGGGAGTTTGGATACGTCTTGATATTCCGTGTCTAACTCAGCCCTATAACGTCTGAAGTCTTCTTTGTATTGATCGATTAATTCTTGTTCAGTGGCTTTGTCTCCTGGGCCATTTTCTTTCACATCTTCGATATAACTTGTAAGTAACTTCTGTTGTTCTACTACCTTCTCGTCATACTCCTTCCTTCGTACTTCTATTTCAATTTCTCTATTTTTTCGCTGGCGTATTCGATCTGATCGTTTTGGAGGTTGTGGTGGTGTACCTTTGGGTGTTGTTGACACAAGTGGTTTTCCTTTGAAGCCTTTGAATGGTACGACTGGTGCTGGAATTTTCTCCCAGTTGTCTCTTGGGTCTCGCGGTTGTCCCATAGGTACGGCAGGTTGTTTTCCCTTGTCTGGTGTAGCCGGTGGTGGTTTTCTAACCAGTTCCGGTGATTCTGGGAACAATCCTGGCATTTCTGTACGGTTCTCTTCGATTGCATTTGTCTCGGGTTCTGGATCAGACCTGTCTTCTGATTCGTATCCGTCGTCTGATGGTGCATTTGCCGTTTCTGGTTTCAGGCTGGGGATGAAGTCGAGTTCCACTGAGACTTCCCCTGATTCAGGAGGGGGGAATGTGACGTCCCGACTTTCAATTACCCTATGTTGTGTTCCTATCCAGATACGGTATATTTTATCACTGTCTGAGTATCCAACTATGATTCCTTCATACGCTCGGGGTGCTAGTTTGCTTCCTGCTGGCCTAGAGTTTTCTGGGATGTGGACGTAGCATTTTTTGCCGAATGGTTGAAGGTGTTGTATACTTGGCTTGGTTCCTTTTAGGGCTTCAAAGGGGGTCTTTCCCTTAAGCGTACTGTGAGGTAGCCTGTTTTTGAGGTAGACAGCTGTTGCGTATGCTTCTCCCCATAACGACTTAGGATGGTCCATGATCATGCACCTGACCATTGTGGTTACCGTCCTGTTGAATCGTTCTGCAACTCCATTAGATTCAGGAGTGTATGGGGGGGTCTGTTCATGAACTATTCCTTGTGAATCGAAGTAGTTCGTTATGTCCTTGTTGATGTATTCACCACCACCATCCGTTCTGAATCTCAGTATTGTTGTGCTATACTGTTTTTCGATCCTTGTAACGTAGTCCTTGATGGCCTTCTTTGCGTCTTCTTTCTGTTTCAGGAGATATATCCATGCGAAGCGGGTGTAATCATCGATGAAGGACATATAGTACTGAGCTTTTCCTTGTGACTGTATACTGAACTTTCCAGATAGATCTGAGTGGATTAGTTCGAATGGTCGTTTGGATCTAGTACTAATTGGTGCAGGTTTCTTGTGTACGCTTTTTGATAGTGCACATTGACTGCAGTGGAAACTTTCTGGTTTGGGAGGCAGCCTTTGAATGTCGTGATACAAGTTTTCTAGTGTCGCAGGGTGGCCTAACGCTTGATGCCATTCATCGTAAGAGGTCAAACGAACTGTATTGCTAACTACTTGTACATTCCAAAGTCCCTTTTCCAATTTTGCCCAAATTATTCCTTTCTTCTCTTTTGTAACCAACTTGCTTCCTCCTCCTGACTCCGTTCTAAATCCCTTTTTGTCGAGCACGGTTTCGGAGACCAATCCCACATTTCCCAAGGTTGGGACCAACAACACATCGGTGAGGAGTATGGAAGATCTACTTCCATCGGGAAGGTGGCAGCTGAAACTAGCGCTTCCCATTCCGGTGACAGCGTGGTTGGTTCCATCAGCTGTTCGGACGTTGCCGGTGTGAGGTCGGATGTTGATGAGTTGGTCTTGGAAGGGTGTGACGTGAGAGGTCGCTCCAGAATCAAGGATCCAAGTAAGGGGTTGGGAGTTGTTGTGGCGTACCATACAGATAGTGGTTGTAGAGTCATTTACTACAACCGATGCCGAGTTGTCCTTTCTCCTTCCCTTTCTGTTCTTGTTCTGTTCTTTGAGCTTTCTGCATTCCGTGTACTCGTGGCCTTTGTAAGGCTGTCCCCTTTTCTTGCACCAGGTGCATTCCTTGTCGCTTGTGGTACTCCTGGTATGGAGTACCTTGTTCCCTGTTTGAGGGGCTACCTCATCCAGGTTCTGTAGTCGTTGGCGTACGTCTTCATAGGTAACATCCTGTTTGGTCTGGATGTTGTCGACGACGTTGCTCATCGATTTGGGTAGCGAACTTAGGAGGAATGCCGCCATGGCTTCGTTGGATTTGGTGAGGGGTAGGAGAGCCTGAGCGAGTTTGTGGTCTGCGCTTTGGCATCTGGACTTGAGAGTATTCCAGTTCGCATCGAAGGTCGCGAGATGCTCGGTCAGTGATCCGCCTTCTTGCATCTTCGTGTCTAGGACGCGGCTGAGGAGGGTGATCGTGGTGTTGGGTGAGACACGATCGTAGAGGTCTTTGAGCGCCTTCCATGCGTAGAATGCATTTTCGGCGGAGACGACTGTTGGTTGTATTTCTTCGCATACAGCAGAGATGAGAAGGCTGTGCATTTGTTTACGAGCCTTCTTTATCTCGGTCTTGCTGAGTTCGGTGTCATTCTCGTCAGGGTTCTCGATGCTCAACGCTTCCCACCAGTCTACAGCGTCGAACGTTATCCTCCAGGCACTCGCCCAAGTTTGGTAGTTGGATTGCCCTTGAAGTTTAGGGAGTCCATCAAACTTGAGACGAATGTTACTGGTAGCTGTTGTCTCTGAGGGTTTAATCTCAGCAGCCTTGGATGACGATTCTCCTTCTGAAGGCATGATGTTGTATGAAGTGTTGTTGAGTTAAGCGAGGTGGCGATGGTGTAGTGCGGATTCTATTTGGCAGAACCCGGGCTCATAACCTGTGAATTGGAGTGTGAGAGAATAGACGACTTGAGGAGGGTTTGAACACGTGACCTTTGTGAGGAATATGTTTATAGTGCAAAGAAGATACTATTGCGCCGCTGAGTTCCAGCGACAACTATGGGAGTTTGTTGCTCCTTATATACAGATAGTTCTTAGTACCACGTGATCCCCTGATTACATAATCCTAGCGCTAAGCCTCCTTATTCCAACTATGAGTCATCCCTTATACATGAGTAATTACCATACATAACCGATGTCGCAATGCCATATTTTTACATCCCCCACCGTCAAAAAAATTATCCATCGCACATACAATACCTCCCCAGGTACCTGTTCCTTACCCACACCGGATCGATCGAATTATTCTCTAGTGGGGCACTGCAAGTCTGCAAAAGTCTCGCCGCTCCACCTTGCCGCCCGGTCAAACTACGGTAAGTTCTCTAAATACCCCCTCCGTGGTCTACCCTCTCCGATATACCCATCATCTCTTTCCTCCTCTGCTCCGGCAATTCTCTAACGATCTCGGTGAATATCTTTTTAGCGATCAGGAATGGCTAGTTCGTCACAACAAAAATCCTCCACCACGAAAAAACAAGTCCCTGCGAAAGCCGACACCGAACCCGCGATTGTAAGACTTCACATCGTACCGTTGACACCGGAGACGACAGCGTCGTTAATACCCGAATCGGTGCTTGACAAAGCCACTAGACAGAGTCTGAGCTACCATACTATACAGACGTTCCCAGAGAACTCATACGCATTCATTAATCTGCCCAAGGACCAGGCAGATAAATTGAAGAAAAGACTCAACGGATCTGTTTTCCGCGGTGTAAAGGTCCGCGTAGAAGAGGCTAGACCCGAAACTTGGGTGAAGCATCCCGAGCCAGAAGGAAACATGGAGGACGCCGAAAGCGCAAAGAGGGCAAGAAAGGAGGAGAAGAAAGAGAAGAGGAAGAGAAGTAAGGCTGAAGACGAACCAAAGGTAAAGAAAAGAAAGAAGGGCGAAGACGGCATCCTCCAAGGAATAGGACTCCCCGAAGGAAGGAAGGTACAACGTGGTTGGACAAAACCCGCTGTGCCTACAGGCGTCTCTGCAAAGTATGCCGGCAAAGCATCTTCGTCTGCAAAGAAGATAGAGGACGAGTCTAAGCGCGAATGTCTCTTCAAGACACCCCTCCCTCCCAACAAAGCCACGCCCAAAGACGAGAAAAAGAAGGATAAGGAGGAGAAGAAAGAGAAGAAAGATAAAAAAGAGAAGAAAGATAAGAAAAAACGTAAGAGAGAGGTGGTCATCAAAGAGTTTAAGAACAACACCAAATTTCCCCAATTTTTGAGGGTTAGCCAGCTCGATAAAGACCAGGCCGCCGAGAAAATGGCGAGCGAGTATGTCGAAGGGGTCGGCTGGGTAAATGCGAAGGGCGATGTGGTAGAGGAAGAGAAGGCTAAGAAGAGAGCAGATGGAATCATGCAAACAGAAGTCCAGGTACCGGAATCTGCAGATACGCCAAAGGGCGTGGATGTCACAGATGCATCGGAAAGTGATGACGAGGTCATGGTTGATGCAGCCACCATGGTTCCTACTGAAGCCAAGGCGGGTAGCGAGGATGATTCCAGCTCGGAATCTGAATCAGAACCTCAAATTCCTGTTTCAAAGGCCCCCTCAAAGAAATCTCAAACCGCCGCCACCACGGAGTCCGACTCTTCGTCATCTGAGTCTTCAAGTTCCGAATCTGATGAAGAGGAAGCTACTGAAAAGACATCACCTATCACCCCAGTCACCCCCGTCTCGCCAACCAAACCACTCCAGTCTTCTTCTACCACCTCACCCAAAACTACCGCTCCTGCCCTGCAAATCACCATTCCTACTGTCACAAACCCACCCATCCAGGCAGTCCATCCACTTGAAGCTCTCTACAAACCCACCACTAAAAATACAACCTTACTCCAAGTCGGAGTTGCCCCCTCCCCCGCTTCCGCAACTACTGAAAGTTCGGCTTTTAAGTTCGGCTTTGGCGCCGATTACGATTCGGACGAAGAGGAGGAACCAGTTGTCCAGGCCCCCTTTCGTGATCGCTACCGCTCCGCCGCGCCCACGCCAGACACGGCAATTGGACATCGCAAATTCTTCCCAGATGAAGATGATGGTATGGGTCATGGGGGAAAGCTTGGGTTCGTCCCGTCTACCCCGAGGATTGTCGGAGGTTTCCCTGGTGGACAAGATCTGCTCTCGGTGAAGAAGGATGCCACACCTTATACCCCCTCTACTGAGTCTCCGTTACTTTTCCCGCATACCGAGAGTAGGTTTTTAGGCGCGTTGAGTGTGTGGTCAAAGATACCAACTCCAAAGATACTTACCGAGGCCGAGGATGAGCCGGTCGAGGAAGAGGACGAAGGACAGCCCAAAAAGAAAGATAGGAAGAAGAAGGCCAAGGCAGTAGAGGAGATTGAAGAGGTGGCGCCAGGGGATAAAACGATGGCGGACGTCTGGAGCGAGAAGTTTTATGAGAACAGGGGAGAATGGAATCGTGCGTGGAAGCAACGGAGAAGAGAGTCGATAAAGCAAAAGAAGAAGAAAGAGGCCGCTGGGAACCTAAGTGTAAAGAGGATTACTGCGTAAAAGGGAATTGGGTGGGTAAATGCAAGCATAACGATCATGGGGGTCATCTCATTTAGATTTTTTTGCCATTAGTTAGTGTTTAAAAAATACCAATGACTATCTTCTTTTATCTTGTATGTACGATGCCAACCGAATAATGTTTTAGATCCCCTAGAGCTTTGTAGATCCTGTGGCTATTCTAGTTTCTATATAACAAGATAAGTAATCCACACATGAGAAGGGAGGTTTGAAAGTTTTGACTTCTGTGCTATTGCGATAATTTCCCAGCATTTTTTTCTCAACACATTGTTAGGATATATTTTCTCACTTTGTCTGGCCGAAAAAAAGTGTGAATGTTAAATGATCTCATTTATCCGTTAAAACACTATTGGGTCCATACATGCGGTCTATTTGGGCTTAAATTACATCAATGATTTGATATTGATAAAAGAGATTTACAATGACAACTGGTTAAATATTGTTCGCGCTCGTATCCAGCTATGGATTTAGTTTCTCATCCCAAGCAAGCTTCATACGTCCATCTGGAGGGACATAGGATTCAATGGCAGAGATAACCCCACCGGAAGTTGTAGCTACTCTTAGTATTCCCCTTGTTTCTTCTTCCACAAAACCATTGCTGTAGAAGTCTTCCATCATCTTTAAGAAATTGTCAAAAAATCCGTCGACATTGAATAGAACAATTGGTTTCGCGTGTATCCCAATCTGGCTCTAATTTTCTCAATATTAGCTAAATTCATAATATCTACGGACTTTGGCAGTTGTGTACCCAGGTTATAATCTCGACCAGCTCATCCAGAGTGCCAAATCCGCCTGGCAATGCAACAAATGCGTCACTGACTTTCGCCATCTCGTTCTTCCGCTCATGCATGCTTTCCACCACTGTGACAGTCCCAATATCCATTTCCCCTTCCTGTAGCAAAAAAAAGACCTTGGTGAGTGAATTGATCATTTATATATATAGTAGGGGATTTAGGAGCCTTCTTACCACTTCACGTTGAATAAGGGCTCTTGGGATTATCCCATGAACCTTCCCACCTTTGTCAAACAATGTTTTAGCAACAGAGCCCATCAGGCCTCGGTTTCCACCGCCATAAACTAGGCTCCATGACTGTTGATATAACTCTTCTGCCAGGCTCTCAGCGGCTGCAGCGAATTTTGGATTTGTTCCTGGCCGTGAGGCACAGAAGACACATACTCGTTTTTCGGAGGTCATTGTATTGGTTTATAATTTGAAAGAAAGTGAGCTTTTGCTGATAGAGAGCTGATATAAATACCCATAATGGTATCTATCGACTCAGAAGACACATAACCTGTTGACTCTTGACTCAGAGTTGGAATGTCTGATCATCCCTTCTTCAGCCTTGGTTGGGGATGGCGTGCCGTGCCAACTGTACATACTGTGCAGGTTAGTTAACTAGCGAGAGATAAGAACGGCTATGGACGCATTGGCGCGGCGTGATATGGACTCACGATAGTCACTGGTGTCCCTCATAGGTATTTCCATTATTCTTGAAAGACTTTGTGTCGGATCCGGAACGGTAGACGTTTAATTCTGGGCTTTTGTGCCCTGAGCTCAACACCTAACTAGGTCAACCCCAAGGAACCAAACTTAACTACATACATACGCTTGAGATACATGTAGTCTTTGCTTCAAGTTCAAAAAGTGCAATACATGTACTCTATCTAGCTCTATATCTACAATCCTCGTTGTCCTTGCCTGGAACCACGGTATTTACAGCGATGCAGGGGCTGTGCACCTATGTCATCGGGTACTCTAGCAACTACTCGTAGTTTTTTGGCGTTTCCGGACGCAACTGCTATTGCATACACAGAAAAAAACTCGCCAAGGCTATCTTTTGTATGGCATGCAATAGCAGTTGCGTCCGGAAACGCCAAAAAAACTACGAGTAGGTGTCTCTAACTACATGGAGTTGCGTACCCCTAAACAGCCAATCAGATTTCAACATTTAACTAAATGCGGATGCTGAACATTTAGAGTATGTAGTGCTCTAGAGAAATCTACATACAGTTCCTGCAGTCAGCTTGCTGTACATCCCAGCAACGAAGCTGAAGTCAACCCGGTAGAACACTCTAATGATTATGGAGGTAGAGTAAGTAAGTGCTCTATATGGCACCTAGCTCGTGCCCAGCCTTCTGCTGATTGGCTATTCACAGGGAGTGCACATCCAATCTGACACTACAATACTAGTATTTCGCTGACGTTTTTGAACTGGGCCATTATTGCATACACCCAAAATCATGAGCTTGGCGTATTTTTGTATGGCATGCAATATCAGTCGCATCCACAAACGTCAGAGAAATACGAGTACATGTATAGTACATACATCATGTAGTACTGAATCCGAAGAACCTACCGCTAAATCTCGAGTTATTCGGGGGGTTGCCAAGGCAAAAAGCTGAGGACCTTCACCTTTAGAGGAAGCGATCTTCAAGAAAACAGCCCTCTTTTACAGGATCTAAACTAAATCTAGTTTAGCAGGTGGCCTTGGCAACCCCCCGAATAACTCGAGATTTAGCGGTACGTTGCCTACGTACATGTACTTATGTATGTATGTATGTATGTATGTATGTGGTCATCTCATGATCCCGTATGAGCTACGGCACCGGTGGAATCCGGAAGAATATCTGAAATGACAAACTACACTCAAATACCTGACCAATTTCTATGGTGCGCGACTGAATATATACGTAGGTAGGAAAAAATAAAGGCCCAACATTGATTGGTTGCAATGATTGAATTGGTTGTAATGCGCCACTGACCCAGGTGCGCGAGTGTCTACATGTACTCACCCGGTATACGTATATAGGTGTGAGATTGAATGGGTACGTAGCTGCTCTACATGATGTAGTCATGTATCAGGTAACGACCGGTCAGTGTTAGGACCGGGTCGGGAACCCATGGGTCGTAAAAGATAATGACCTAGGTCGTATCCTCTCCCGGGGTCGTATCATCAAGTTATGAGAAACCTGAGAAAAGTCTGTATCTTTTTCTACTAGAATCGCCTCTCCTGCCATTGATACGACCTACATTATGACTGGTCGAAGACCTAGTCCCATCAAAATCGTTATAACTCGACCCAAGCTAGATGAATCGTTAGCACCCCCGGTCGTTACGAGCATGGAGGCCATGCCAAGACGGAGTCCCTGTCATGGGCTACATGCATAGTGCGGCTCAACTTTTTGTCGCCAAGGGTATCAGGATTCACCTTTTTTTTTCCAGTTCGACAATCTATTCCCAACCCACGTTCATCACAATGCCTTCAACAAAGCCCCGATCAGCGCTCTCATTAACCGAGCAGCTTGCATTACTGGAAAATCCTGCTCCGACTGGTAAATAAATCTATCAAACCAATTCCTGCGCATATTTATAGTTACTTACAAGCTTTGACCTAGACTTCGATCCAGAGGCTCTAGAGGAAGAGCAATGGGATGGTGAAGGTAGCGATGATTCCGAAGGTAGTGAAAACGAGGGAGAACATACTGGAAGGGAACATTATGTTGCCGTAGGGTACAAATAAATTCATATCATCGATATTATCTATTTACATTTTTGCCTAGAGGCCTAACAATGAAATAGAAAGAGCAAATTGCGAAAAGGGCATCCTGTATTACTGGACCCAAAATACAACGGGGCCAAAGTGAGTCGCGATAAGCTATACGACAGTAATGAAGACGAAGAATCGCGAGATTCCGCGGATTCCGAAGACGAAGAGGACGAAAAATCAGACGCTGAATCAACTGGGGGTGTCGAACTCAACAGCGAGGACGATATCCGGGACGGTACACCACTCAGCGGCGAAGATGACGAAATTGATAGCGACGATGCATTAGGGAGTGAGGAAGAGAAGTTCGCTAGCTTCAAATTCAGGGGAAGTACTACAATACAAAAAATGAACGGTGCCGCAGGTTCCAGCGGGGAAAGTTCTGGAGACG
This sequence comes from Morchella sextelata, assembly GCF_020137385.1. NCBI lineage: Eukaryota > Fungi > Ascomycota > Pezizomycetes > Pezizales > Morchellaceae > Morchella > Morchella sextelata. The sequence continues at coordinate 2,022,958 of NW_025408619.1, read as the reverse complement.
AGGGAAACGATGAAGTTGATGGAGATAATGACGAGGAGGAAAGTAATGAAGAGGATGGGAATGAAAACTCTGATGAGGAAGACATTGAAATGGAAGATGATGAAGAGGAAGATGATGAAGAGGAAGATGATGAAGATGAAAGTGAGGATGAAGATAATCAAGAGGAAGAGATCGCCCGGAGAGCGCAACTGCGAAAAATGATGGCCGAAGAGCAAAAGTATGAAATCCCTAATATTATGATTCGACTTAATTTCTAAAAACTTCTAGGAATGTGGTTAAGAGCATCTCTAAAGCAGCAAAAGCAGACGCAGACAAAGGTTCTGCCGTTCGGCAACAACAAGTAATAATATTATATCCTTCTCCAAAGGCGATAACTCTATGCTAATAAGTAGTAGAAAACTTTCGACTCATTCCTCAGTATTCGTATCAAGCTCCAAAAGGCTTTAATATCTACAAATTCCCTACCAGAGACTCCGGCCGAGCCAGAATCATGGAAAGCTGCTGAAGGTGCCGCATTAAAGTTATGGAACATACTTCATGATCTCCGTTGTGACCTCTCTGATTCTCGAACTGGCAACAAACGAAAACGTGATGACGAGGATACCGTCGACACCACTACTGAAGCTCTTGCGACCAAAATACATCAACTCGATCGCGATGCTGCGCCCTGGCGGGAAACGACACTTGATAAATGGTCTGGAAAAACTCAAGGCGTTTCCACGGCTAACCTTGGAAAGAAATTAAATAACGCTGCTTCCACCCATCGTTCCCTTGTTGCCTCAATCAATGAGACACTTAGCTATGATCAAGACCGGTTGATTATCCGTACTCGTACCCCACGATCGATGGCGCCTGGATGTACTGAAGCCGAGCATCCAGAGATCTTTGACGATGCGGATTTCTATCAACTTCTCCTTAAGGCCCTGGTAGATCGACGAATGGTAGATGGCGGGGCGGGAGCAGGAGCAGGCGCGATAACATGGACAACCGCCATGCGTGATTCGAAGAAGAAAAAGGTCGTGGATACAAAAGCGAGTAAAGGAAGAAAATTGCGATATCAGGTGCAAGAGAAGATTCAAAACTTCATGGCTCCCTTGGAAAACAATACCTGGCATGAACAACAGATTGAGTATGATTCATTATTTTTATTTCCTCGACCACTATTAACCCAGATACTAATGTTTATTTCTGTTTTAGTGAGCTGTTTTCTAGCTTGTTGGGCCAAAAGGTCAAGGTCGATGAAGATGAAGAAGACGCGGAAGAAAAAGATATTGAGATGGATGGTTTGCGGCTATTTAGGAGTTGAGGAAAACTTTCAGCTAGATCCTGATCGTAATGTAAATTTAGCAAGACAAAGTATTTTTGGTGTTTTAATAACAAACATTTCCCGTGTAACTCAAAGAGCACACTAGAATATGAAGAATAGGAAACCAAAGTCTGGCCCACATTGTAACTGGTGCCATCGTGTATCCTACTGAGGTAATTAGCGGGTTTTTACAATTCGTGTTTTTTTTAAGCTACATCTATCGATCACGGTTTATTATTACAGCTACATGTACATGTAGTTACATGTAGTTTGCCAATGTATTATTGGTCTCAGCCTCAGCCTCAGTTAGCCTCAGATACTGTGGGCAGAGACGAGCCGCCTCGAGCATTGGGTTCATTCAGAGTAAACCTTATATCTAGCAAGCCCAAGCCGGCTCGGGGTAATGATCAGGCCTGACTTAAGCAGGCTCAACCTGAAGATATCCATTTTTTAGGAGATATAACGAGTTATGGTGGCTGCAGGAACAATTCAGGCGATTGGAAATTCTTTTCCTTTTGAAACGCCCAGTACAACTGAGTATAGCTGTTCCCCACTTGTAACGCTTCATACTCAACACTTTACAGAAAAAAATCTTTTTTTTTTTTTTTTTTTTTTTTTTTTTTTTTACAATTGAACGCTACCTCGAGCCCTTTCATTAGCCAATATCAAAGGCTCTAGGTGTACAAGTTTTATTTCTCAAAGGACCGAGTCGACTATAAATTATGATGTGGCTTAACTTGAACTGGCTCATTGGTTACACTAGCCGACTCTGACCCTTTCTGAGACTATTTCTATGTTAGTGAGCAAGGGTTTCCACGCTTTGGTGATTGACATTGTGCATATGCATGGCGTTGAAATAAAGTTACCATCTCGCTTCCCGCCCGTTTGCATCCCATGCACAGTATAAAGTATGTAGGTACTTTAAAAACTGATGCAAACAGATAATGCACCTTATCAGTTTATATTTGGCATCTACAGCTACGATCAAGTAATGGAGGACTTATAAAGAGATTCGCTCTATACAGGTAATCTCCTACCTTGGTTTCTTCCAGGGCCTCCGGTCCCACGCATACATGTATGTATATGCCCCAGACGCATGATCATATGATATTTGAGCTCTATCTGTTTCGCGCTAGGACTCAAACCAAGATTATCAGGGTTAGGTTTCTATGGCTTAATGAGGCTCTGCTAGATCCTGGCAAGAATAAAAAAAACCTTGACCCCGCCGACACCCACTAGACATCACGACAAACGACACGAAGATTTGATCTCAAATAAGTCACGAAAATATGAAACTCGATACTCATGCAATGCGGTACCTTAGTTCCGAGGACTGGCGTGTCCTTACAGCTGTCGGTTTCCTGGGCCTCTTATAACAATCCATCCCGAGTGACTGACGGTGGGTGATTGTAGGTTGAAATGGGCAGCAAGAATCATGAGGTCGTCCCAACACCTTTGATAGCCCAAATCTCGGGTTTGCGCGGTGCTAGTGGTGTAAATAAATCTATCTCTGCCATTGCTAAGGTTGGACTGATCGCGAAGGTCAAAAACGCAAAATGTTTGTTCCACGCTAAATCGGACTTTGTGTAGAATGGTCTCAAACTAACTTGGTTAGATGATGGATACAGATTGACCTATGGCGGATTAGATTATTTAGCCTTACACTCGTTTTCCAAGCGGAGGACGGTTTACTCGGTCGGTAACCAGATTGGCATCGGAAAGGAGTCTGATATCTTCGTGGTTGCGAATGACACGGGGAAGCAACACGTCTTGAAGATACATCGTCTTGGAAGAATATCTTTCAGGAAAGTAAAAGAAAACCGGGATTATCTTCGGAACCGAAACTCAGGAAGTTGGATGTACATGTCTAGATTGGCAGCATTGAAAGAATATGCCTTCATGAAGGTATTTTCTACTCCCTGTTTTGTTCCCAAAGCGACGATAACCCATAGCTTTCTTCTAGATTCTTCACGAAAACGGGTTTCCGGTTCCTACCCCGCTTGATCAAGCTCGCCACTGCATTGTTATGGAATTAATAGACGCCTTTCCCCTCCGTCAACTTTCCACTGTTTCCGAGCCCTCAACGCTCTATTCATCGCTCATGGAGCTAATCCTAAGATTTGCATCGATGGGACTGATTCATGGTGACTTCAACGAGTTTAACATTCTTGTCTATGAGGATAGCTTAAAGCCTATCGTCATTGATTTCCCTCAGATGATCAGCACAGACCATCCCAACGCGAAAGACTACTTCGATCGTGATGTACAGTGCATCAAGACCTTTTTCGAGCGAAGGTTTAGATACACTTCTGATGATGATGGTCCGCATTGGAGCGACGTGAAGAGGGTTGGAAAGTTGGATATTGAGGTACAGGCCAGTGGTTTCTCAAAAAAGCAATGGAAGGAGTTAGAGAAATATATGAAAGAAGTTACGCCCCTTAACGATGATAATGAGGATAGTCAAGAAGAGAGTAGGGAGGACGAAGCGGACGAAGACGATGATGATGATGAGGCCGAAGAGGGTAAAGAGGATAACGAAAAAGCGGATATTGATTTACCCGACGAAGAAAAAGGAGATAACACACAACTATGGGAAGCTGTCCGAGCTTCTAAAGAAAAGGGCCTGAGATGAGGTCTATGCAAAAAGGAGGTTATGGCGTTTAGGTTTTTTTAAAATATTTTAGTTCTTACTGGGATAGCTTTCAAACCAAATCGAATTCGTTATCTTAAATCCATAGATTGAGTGATATGAATGATCATACATGATAGTTACTACAAACTAAAATCGCACAAGATCTCAACGGTAATAGGACGAAAGAAACGCTCCGAGAAGAAATAACCATAACAAGTGTATGTTTGTCACAGAAAAGAAATTAAGAAAAATCGTGCCCAAACGATTATCCATCCACTAAGAAATAATACGTGACGTGCCTTATGTATCTAGCCACAAACTCATATTATCAACCCGGGGGCTATTTCGTGGACGGGAATGTCCTGAACTAGGTGATTCGATCATTATCGAGTCTCGATCTGGTTGGTACGACGAAGAACATAATAATGCGCTCGCAGAATTGAAGTATTGATACTCGGTAGTGTAGCAGGTCTTTCCATATATGTCAAACCGCATATCTCCGAATCCCGTAGCTTGAGGTAAAGTAGAAGCTGTATACTCCGCAGAAGATGAAATAGATTGAGTTGTAACGTCTTGAGTCCCAGATTCAACTATTTCTTCCTCAAGTTGTGCATCGATTCCAGGCACGACTTGTTTGAGCTGGTCTGAAAGCTCCAAGCTGTGTCTCCGGAGGGCCGCGTTCACTTTTGACATACTCCTCAGCCAAACAAGCACCATTTTACAGTCTTCAAGTAAAGCAGCTCTATATTCGGGGGTATGTAGATTTTCGTCGGCCATCTCTAGCATAATAATCTTATTTGCGGGTATGAGGTGATGTATAAGGCACCACCACGGCGAGTTGGGAATTAGATCCTGACTTCTGTACTCCTTGACAATCAGATGAATGATAGCACGGGCGGAGTTGATACATGTTTCTGCTGACGTTTTGCTGAATTCTCTAAACTCCAGGGACTCGTTAGGCGTACTATCTTTACGAGCGGAAGTCTTTGAGAGACATGGCCTGTTGGTGAGCATAAGAATTGTATAGTACTGAAAAGCTAGGTTTAATCTCTGTCGGAAGATAAGCTTTCACTGGACAGCTATATATATTCAAGAGTAGTGATATATTCAATGGAGTACTAGTACTAACCTGACGCCTGAAAACCGTATCAGTCTCTTCTTTGAAGAAATCGAGGGCAAGTGGCAATTGAATCCTCCAATTTTGTAAGCTTGTTGACAGTCTTACTATCAGGTCTTGTACTTGAGACCAACTTTTATCGCGAAAACTCTTCTCAGAATATAGAATGAACAGCATATCCGCAGAAATGGCCATAAGCGTTTGGTGTTTGGAGAAATACGCATCAAGCACTGCGACGTCACTGTATTGAGCTGGCAATATCTCATCGTTTAGGGCTGATGGGTACGGCGCACTGCAAATCCTATCTTGAATGGCACAAGGACGTCCGGTAATAAGGCACAGGGTGGTTTCGAGGCAATAAAGACAATACCAGATGCGAACGCGCATTTTTGCTTCTAAATCGCCTGAAACACTATCTCCACGTAGGTGTAGGCCAATTCCATGGGCTAATCGTATAGCTAGGCCAGCAACGTTCCATGCGCTGTATGCGTATGCAGTAAGCATCATTCGTGATACAATCTATAGAACTAAGGAAACAAACCGATTTGTTTGAATGCTGGCAAGCAGGTACATGCCTGTCAACCCCAAAGCTTGAATCTTCCCTAAATCAGGTATCTGAAACACAGAGCCTCCGTCCAAAGCTCCTAAGATTCTCGACCTGGCGAAGTAATCTGCATCTCTTCCCTGACCACTGGTGTTCATGCTCAATTCTGGCTGGAGATATTTTTCAGCAATTGCAAATACGAGATTCAAAATTGTAAGCCATTTTCTCGAATTTTGATAGGCTATTGGTTCTAATGAGTTTTCCAATGAGCAGTAATACTTGTTAAACTGCATCATAAAATGCGACTTGCAGATTATGGGGAAAAGTGGGTGTACGGTGGTGAAATATAAATCGATAAGTCTTTCTGCCACTAGTCTGGGAGGAAGACTAAATGTGTCTACCTGACGACTACGGCTTTGTGTTTCTCGATGTCCAATTGAGAGGTCTAGAATTGAAGGCACTATTAGCTCAGGTAGCCTTATTTGAGATCATGTGGTGAAACATTCCTTGAGCATTTCTTTGAATTGAAGTCCTCATCCCCATACAACCTGCACTTGCCCCAGTGGTTCGATATGAAGGCACTAAACCAAGATTGCTGGCGGGCGCATTGTTGTCATCATTTTCGAGCCCTTCATCCCCATGACATACCCAAACAGGATCGCTGTCACTTTCAACACGCTCACCCCGGCTAATAACAAATTCGGTATGGACGTCCTTAACTTGGCGGCCCACTGGGCTTACAGAACCTATATCAGTTGACATAAATGATTGGCTTAGACTGTTTGTGGAGTCTCGCCGGGAGAAGTGATAATTGCTTGTTGTATCACTACTAGTAGATACTTGCCCCGGAGAATCATTGTTTGGTGGCGATGGAACTGGGTTCTGTTATCTGTTAGGTCTAGTCTAGAGGGGGTATATATTCTAGTAGTTTAGTAACCTGTGCAAGTATCTCCTTAACTACCAACTTCCCAGCGTTGTTTAGATATGGCTGGATATCTTGTATTAAACCTTCAAGATCCACAATCCTGTTCTCGAGCGTTCTCAGGTTCCTGAATCATTTGGTATTAGTCCAAATAAAATGTCCAGCTGTAACCTTGACATCTGATGTTTTTGTGGCCAGGAGACAAATCCGCCCATCCCCAGTAACATCCTGTCCGTAACATCCTGTTACAACAATAGACGATGGTTACAGAGATCTGGAGGGTTGTATGCTCACTTTCTTGCCCGTTCCCTCTTTCCATCGCCATAGTAACATGCTATCCCGGATATTCGACAATGGTAACACATTGGTCTGCTGGTTATTCCCCGAGCGATTATTAGTGATGAATGCCCTGGTTTTCGTATTTACCAAGCTGTCCATTATTGGAGCTTGAAAGCACTCGCACCGATCAGGTAATCGAACCTGCCTCCATCACACTGTAAAATTAAACATGAAATATCAAGTGTCAGCTAACTCCCGAGAAATTTCGATGAATACATATAGGAGCTGTTTCCCAAACTATACAAATGTCAAGTAGCATAATGTTGAATGTTAGGACAGACCTTTGTTTTCTTCTCTCGACAGGGCTCACACGCATGTGTAACCCTTCTTCTCTCAATCTTCCCATGATAAGAAATATCTTGACCGGTTTTTGACTTTCCCCAGCGCGGAATGGGAACCTTGGGGCGCTCAGACTTGATGCTGATGCTGTTGCCCTCTGAAGACTGTAGTACGCTCATCTCACGGTAGAGGCGTTATGGATTCGTACCGATAGGACCCTGATAAAACTTGAGACGGATGAAGATAGTATTTAAATCCACGGCCATCCCCTGTATCATGCAGTATATGATTATTATTTATTTTTCTCCAACTGAGGGCAAAAGCCAGACACAAAACTGCATGCTAGACTGTATCACAATTTTTGTATTGACTGAAGATCTAGTTAGTACGCAGCCACCATCCGAGCAATAAATTGTAGGTAGGAGGATTCATTCGATGTGTAATCCACGACAGTATACCACCATCGAGCGCCAGTGCTAACCGTTCAACCGTGATTCGTTCTTTCCGCTATGCAGGAAGACCGGCGAGGAATCGAGGAAGTTCAATAGATAAAGATTTGTGATAGACTATGTCAAAGCACTGGACCCTAATCGTGGCGGAATGGGTGCATAAACTCATATTATCAGGGTATATTCTTAGGCTTCGACGTATGTACGTTGAAGTAGCTAGGATAATCGAACCGCATCAATTAATATCATGCACATTATATGCGTGTGTATGAACTCCTTTTTTCCTTACAATTGAAACCCAAAATTCGAGACCTAGGTCTTGCGTATCTAGGGGAGACGCGTAGCGAGACTCTCGCCTCAGCTGAGGCGAATTTTATCCACGCACATGCATTTCATTCGAAATGCTTTTAAATTTGCACACCCCTATCGACCGACGCCTAGCCCCATGTATACCAGTGCTGGCACAAGTAAAGTTCTCTGCACTTTTGGAAATAAAGCAAATATCCAATTAATATGATAGCTAATCCGCTCCAGTAAATCGAGCTGAACCAAAACAGAGTGATTTTCCCGAGTAGACCCAACACTCTTGTGATCTAGCCAAATAGAGCCGTTACTTATAAGTACATGTACTAATGAAATTAAAGCCAAGAGGACGATTACCGAGAAAACATAAGTAAGTACATGTATGTACATGTTATACATACATATACCCACTAAACTATAAATAGGTCACACGATTTATTTCAATAACCCAAATCAATAACCAGTCAAGCCAACAATATTATTAGTCATGTGAGCCCGTATATCTAGTGCGTAGCCTTCAGAATAATTAGTCGAATAATATTTTCGGCGTGATATTTCGTCTGGCCACCATAATGGAGGGACAGAAATTGTGAGATCAATTAACGGTAAAAGAATCAATGCCACGGAATTCGAAAACCCCTGTAAATATCTACATTAATGCCACCACAACCAGCGGGCAACACCTCTTGCAATACCATAACTGCTACCATGACTTCAAATTTCCATTTGTGACTTTGAAATAAAATTATAAAAATATTTCAGCTTCTGGTTGTCCTTATTATTATTTTTTTGAATTTTCTTGTGGCATTTTGGTTAAATTTTGGGGGTTATTGAATTTGAAAAATTTGTGGAAGTTCTCGGAGGGTATAAGCAATAATATGCACGCGTTTTTGGTTTTTTTTTTTGGTTGGAAAGCTGTAAGATTTTGTGTGCACATGCTGGTTGTACCTGTGGCATTGTAGATATACTGCAATTAATTGATAGGAATGGTACATATATATATATATTATAGATATCTCTTAGCATAAGCCACAATCTTGGCACCAACAAGGACACAACCAGCAACTTAAGTTACATGTAGTACAGTACAATCTAATAGTCAGTATAATCACCTGGAAGTCTTAAATTTCAAAGTTAATCACTGTAGCATTGATCATAGCGTTTCGTTCGATTGTTCTTAAAAATATGCCAAGACCTCGAATTTGTATGGGGTCTTGGCAAAAGCCTAAATCCCAGATTTACGACTCGATGAATATATACTCTTAGCTTTTTTATCCCAAAGTTTTCGTTGTGGGAAAGAATTGAAAGTGTTTTGGCTGGGCTACATATGTATCCAGCTGGATGTGAAAGGTGAAGTACCATGTAGTACATGTAACCAACCAAACATAGAAGTTAACTTATGGCTTGCTGCTAGTTCGAAAGATCTAGATCCGATATATAAGAAAATAACGTAAGATATATTATCCCCTCTTCCTATACTAATCGATTCACCTCGGCGCGCGCGCGCTTGTGTGTCAATTGCAAGTTGGGTGGCAATAGAGCGTATTTACCAGGTGTCATTTCTGATAATTGACACTTTTTCCCCTCCACAGAGGCTAGCGGCACAAGGAAGGTGCGATTGGGCCGGTAATCTAAAGATCTAAATTAATAATTCCTCACGCTATCTGTGATATACGCTGACGGGATATGCTTTATTTTGTACCTTTAACGCATTTCACAGCCTGGCAAGCAACCCCGTCCAAAATTGACACTTGCGGATATCGCTTTAGAGAGTAGCGAATTATCAATTATCAGAATTAACAGTTAGTAAATACGCTCTAATATTAAGATAAATCTTAAACTACCGCTTCCTTTGAGCTAAAAGCCCATTTCTGCCAATGAGAACAAGTTGACATACCTACCCATCAGAGTGAGTTGAGCCATAGGTGTTTCTTTTATTACAAGTTCCTAGCTAGCTTACACGATTTATATTGGCGGCCTGACGGCCCAAGGGATACACAGAAGACCCAACAAGGCGAATGTGCGATCTCGACATGATCTTCCGTATTCTAATCAATGAGAAATCCTTACTACAGGATGCACACTTAAGCACCACGAGATCTCGAGTGAACATGATTGAACCCGGAAACCTGAGTCGTGTGTGTCTCGTTTAGGTCTATTAGCATTATATTATCGCATATAATACGTACATAAGCCCAATGCAAAGCTCCGTATACTAAAGAATTAAGCGCTGCTCTAGCCCTGAGCTGAGTAGCTAGTCGATTTAGGATTGATATACTCAGTGCGGGAGGACTCACTGCGCAGCAAATCACAGATATCTTTGATAATCGGTAAATGAATAGGTAGACTCGCGTTTGGGGGTATGCCGAAGTTGGGGGAATGCCGAACAGGATTATTTGGGAGAGAAAACAGGTACTGTAGTTGATTGCAACGTCGAGTTCTAGTGCAATTTGGCATTGCCCCAACTTCGGCATACCCCCAAACGCGAGTCTAGTGTGAGTCGAACGTACGAACAAAATTTAAATACTGTGTAATAGGCAGGCCTAGGTTTTACCAAACGCAAATCTTGTTTATCTCTTAAGTCAGTAAGTCTGTACGTATACACATGAAGTATAATTATTCAGGTTTCGAAAATGTAAAGGAGAATACCTGTTTAAATATTTTCTTTACAACTGGCTACCATCTTTTCGACCTATCCTAATCAGCTAAATTATGGAAATCCCAATGGATTATCCTTTAGTATTTCAGGCAAATTAATCTCCAGCCGGTGATCTTACATGCTCGGATTTGCTGTGGCTTTTAAAGAGCATTGACAGACTAAGGGATTATCGAAATCTCCTAGCTAGGAGTGGGCTCCATAATTCGATACTCGGATATTGCTGCCTATTCTGAGACAGAATAAACGCCAGAAGGGCTCGAGTCGAAAGTAAGAGTACATAAGACATGAATTGAACAGCTTTTAAAAAAAACTTTAGTGCCAAGATGTGGCTCATGCTCAGAGATCTCCTCTACCATTAAGGGGCTAAGACAACATTATACCGCCAGCTACATATCAACTACATGTAGTAACGTAGGATAGATACATGTATGCATGTAGATACTAACGATCAATCCCTGGCTCTAGTATTATATAATACCGTACTACCGCAAAAAACTTTGATCTCACGGAGCTAATGAATTATTCGAGTTTTTGCGGTACTCAACTACGTACAGTATACGTAACTAGTGACAGAATTCAGTTTGTAAATTATGTAAGTAGGTAAGGCCATTGTAGGTGCGAGTACGTATGCAACAGGATCCGGAGGTGAGCGAGGCTCGGCACTTGCAGACTGCAGTCTGTTATGTATTGGTTCTACATGTAGGCTGACAATAACTAAGGGGCCGGCTCAGACCATCTTTTGGCGATTGAGGCTCAGCGCCTATCCCACCTGCAGCCCGGCCTTGTCATGTTTTTGCGGTAGTACAACACATCGATAATATGGGGTCTAGGCAGCTACGTACAAAAAAAATCCCCCATTGAATTCCTGGTAGCGAGAAATCCTAATGGCTTCTCATTATTTTATCCATCTCGACTCCATGCAGGAACTCGCTGATTGGAACCCCGAACTTTCATTCAAGCATCTCACCAATATCTCCAATACCCCGCTTCAACGTCGCCCCACCTTAGCATCGGGTTTACCGTCAGTACAAGCCTCCGCAGTCACTGTCCCGAGGGTTTTGGTATGCCACGACTTCAAGGGGGGTTATCACCCATCAGAATCTTCTCAAGGTCGCTGTCCCTTTAGCGATACAGTTTACACGACAGAATACCTCCAATATGTCTCAACATTCGTGTATTTCTCGCACAAGCGGGTCACAATTCCACCAGCGTCTTGGATAAACTTGATGCATCGCAATGGGATTAAAATCCTAGGAACGTTCCTGTTGGAGAATGATGACGGCAAGGAAGAGATTGCAAGAGTATTAGAGAAGGGGTCGGAGGGTGAATTTCTATTTGCAACTCAACTCGCGAGGGTAGCGGAAACATATGGCTTTGACGGTTGGTTGATAAACTTTGAGTCTAGCTTCCCCACTACAAAGTTCAGCCCGTTACAAGTGCAGAATTTTCTGAGAGAATTAAAGAGCGCTACTCATGCACTTATTCCCCAAAGTGAGATCATTTGGTAAATATATCTCTTCAGTCGATTATGATTTCCTTTTACTACAGAGTAGATTCTCCTGATATAAGATGTGGTCGGAACTAAACCCGATACTCTTACCGGGTGGAGATCCGTACATACTCCTGTAACCAGTTTTATATTACCAGCGTTCTACGCTCGTTAGCATGAATGGTACTCTAAAGCTGGCTATCTGAGTATAGTCTGTGCGCATCATGGATACACATGTCTTTATATAGAGATATCTTTCTAGCCAATATCTTTGCAAGCTGGAGACCGTATCACATCGGATTTTAACTTGTCTTATTTAAAAATTTAGGTACGATGCACTCACAATCCTCAATGAAGTCCACTGGCAGAACGGCCTCACCCTCCTCAATGCTCCCTTCTTCGCCGCCTCGGATTCATTATTCACAAACTACGGCTGGCGTGAACAAGATCTTTATCATACAGCAGCGATGGCTCGTGCAATGTTTCGGATTTCCGATATATATGCCGGTATAGACTGCTACGGCCGTGGCTCTCTGGGAGACGGCGGGTTTGGGGTTGGTACGGTTCGTTCGCTTTATATTGTGTAGTTGATACCACTCGTGCACGTGATATCTGATATCTTTCTTTTTAAAAGGCGCTTGCAGCGATCCGGGATCATTGCCTATCAGCGGCGTTGTTTGCACCTGGATGGACCTTTGAGAATTTTGACGGGAAGGATTTCCAGGCCATTGATAAACGGTTCTGGCTTGGTGATGAGATTTCTGATCCTACTGTTCCTGGACCCTTGGCAGATTATATAGAAGTGAAAGAAAGCGGCTCTGAGTATTATTTCTATACCAACTTCAACCGAGGCTTTGGGAATGCCTTGTGGTTGAAGGGAGAGGCATGACTATCTTGGTGTTTTACCTACTTCTTATCAAATACTGACCAAATCCAGAAAATCTTGGATTTGCCATGGGTTCACCTAGGAACCCAATCGATCCTGCCTTCTTATCATCACAAGAGGAACGATGTCTTAAAGTGGGCGTACACCAGTAAACTCGCTTACACAGGAAATTGGTCTCTTTCCATCACTGCAACTCTTCCAGAACCTCTACTTGAGGGCGGTTATCCCGAGTTCTCCTGTCCTCTCTTCAAGCTTGGTGTCAAAGTAACCCAAGAACTGGTCATACAGTTCTCCTACCAACTACCTGTAAGCATTGGAGAGACTACCGGCCTTTACTGCGACATTATTACAGATCAAGGAGAGCAAAGAAGACAGAGATATGATCTAGTCGACGCAATACCAATCGAGGAGTCCGGGGGATGGATTACTGCATACTCTTCAGTCTTCCCTGGTTTCAAAGATACGATTGGCTGTCGCGTTGTAGAAGTCGGACTATTCTATCGCGCACCAGTCGCAAATTCGCATACAGCCAGAGTAATTTCAGACTCATTTCCTAGGCCAGGGATTCCAATACATATAGCAACCCTCGGTGAATTATTACTTACCACGCTGGACACGGAGCATGAGAACCAGGGCTCCTCTATTAGCAGCGTAATTCCAACTTACACTGATGGTGATAATATAAGCGCAAAGTTAACGTGGAACGTGTATGCCGTGAGCGGTAGTCCAATTATTCAGAAGAAACGTGAGCAAGGTATGTGGAGCAAGACCACGAAGGATTTTGCGTGGTTTGTTGTCTGGAAAGGGAGCGAATTTGTGGGCGTGGCACATTGCTGCGAGTTTGTCTGCGATGATTTGATAGGTAGTATGGGTTGGAGCAGGGGGGATTTCGAAGCGGATAACGTCAAGTGGAGGGTTGATGGGGTCACCTGGGAGGGTGCTGTTTTTGCTGGGCCGTAGACTTTCTTTTTAGATGATCTGTCCAACCGGAGATATGAGAATTTCGAGAAATTAGATGTATGCACTACGCAAAAGCAACATATATATCACCACTTTAAGTTCTATGTACGTACGGCCTTACCGGCTCTAAAATTCAATAAGATCCTATAAATTCTCTCCTCTTTTAGTGTGTGGTTTTTTCTTCTTTATTTCCCTCTTCACCCTGATTTTTGCTCGCCAGAACTACAGGCCTTCCTGCTCTGATTTTGAAAATATTGAGTGATGTCGAGTGATATTACATGAACCAAAAATCCTAATAACAAAACTCAATAAATTGGCTATATCCGGGCAAGTATTATTCTTTTAATAAACCTGATCCATTTCATAGGTACGAGGGGGTCCGGATGGTTCCATATGTGTATCCGTCGCCAGACACTGTTTAGAGGTTCTACAGCGAGTATGTATTACTAAAGGTGTTTCTACAGCAACGGTCGGAATTCGACGATAAAAGATAATAATAGCCCGATTCACTATGGGGGGTGGGTGTGTCAACTTGAGTGGCAATAAACCATTGAGGGCCTTACGTAAAGACCACTTCCGAAAAGTGAGAGTTGATCCATACCAAAGTATAAACAAATCCGCTGATTGATAATGCGAACGATCCCTTCCTCTATTTTCAAGATACGACTGTTTAGTCATCAAACTTCAATCAGTTGCTAACACCACTCTGAATATCACCATCACCAGCTCTCTATGTCTAGCCGTGAAGCGCTGCGATCTTTAACAAACCACTCTCCGGGAGTTCTTATTTCCTATTTGGGACGATCGTCAGGCCCAAAAGGACAGTTTAAGGATGAGCAGAACCTCGTTTTTTACTTCGTTGCAGTCGAACTAGCTGTCTACATACAGTGACAGAAACATGGATAAAATGACTACCGCAGTCTTTGGCAATGCCGTACCACTGCGGTAACACTACCGTTTACTTCGTCAAAATACGGAGATAAAGCGGCATATTCTCACAATGCCGTACTGATGCGGTATCAGTTTTACCCCCATTTCTGATACTGTACTCTTTTCCCGAAAAACTGTATGTACATGTACTAGTTACCCGCATTTCAGGGCACTAGAGTACTCGTATTTTCCTGACGTTTGTAAAAGGAACCGCTATTGCATACCATACTAAATTGTGGACTTGGCACGTATTTGTATGGTATGCAATAGTGGTTCCTTTTACAAACGTCAGGAAGATACGAGTACTGCACGGAGCAACTAACTAGCGCTACTTCTCCAAGTGAAAGGAGAGGCAATTCGAGACTAGCGGTTGGACTACAATTTAGTAAGTGTCCGTTTTAGTGTTAAAACCTATTACTGCTACAGGGCATAGAGCAAAAAATTGTTTATTTGAAACCCAGCTCCTAAAAATGTTGAATGTGAGGACGGCTTAAGCGAAGTACGAATATTTTAAATACATGGCCTTGAGGTCTGTAGGTACTTGCCAAACCAAGTCTTCGTTGAATCCATAGGAGGTACGTACCAGATTATCATAGGGGTTTATTGCCTCAATATTCGTTCTTTTCTGGCTACCTGAAGCCCCAGTCAATCCTTTTAATTCTTTCACTCTCCACTTTAAAATTCCGAACCACCAATCCTCAATTAAAGATGTAAGGATAAGTAATCGATATTAATACTACATGCACAAGTACGAACCACTGAAAATATACATCGAGTTGACTTTATTAACAGGAAGATTCAATTCTCGATACTCTCTCTTTTCCTTTTGCAGTCTGTGACTGCAGCCGTGCCTGGACATGGTCACGATGGATATCGGCCCTACGGTCACGGACATGGGGGAAACATGTAGTAAGAAATGATTCGTTCCATGACCCAAGAAAACCCCAGAATCATCATTGATATAAAGCAGTCATACAGACCGGCCTCAAGTCTCTAAGACGCAGAGGGTAACGGCGACCTCGGAAGTCTCATCCATGCCCAACGCTACGAGTCAGAGTCAAATAGCCGGAGCTCCAACTTCGACGTTGTCGCTCGGAAATATTTCGAGTTTCACAACCACTGAAACACTCGTATCGCCCGCATCATCAACTCAATTGGCTCTAGAATCCCAAACCAATGACACTGTACTATCCGCAATTCCTACAGTGACAACGGCAGTTTATGGCTCTGTTATAGACGCATTCGACGTTGCACTAGCAATGTATGTTGCACCCAGCGCTCTCCCCTTACGCGATTCTGGAACCCTAGCCGTCGACGGGGAGTATGTCGAGCCCTTCACTGGTTCCCTGGGGGGTACCAAGCTACTAGTAGGTCTGCCCACTACATTTCTGGGGCCGATACTTATCTTCGGTCTAGTTTTATAGAGGTAACTACCTCAATATAACCGGCAAAGGTTACTTTCAAGTCCGCTGGGAGGTTGCGTGGTTCAATACATACGGCGCACTGATTCTTCCAACATGGACTGGCCTCACAGGAAAATTATTCTATGTCGCCTCTGGAGGTGGAAGGAGAATGGATGATGCACATGATCCTACGACTAATCCTAACTCAACTTGGATGGGGCCCTTAACGAATAGAACGACGCTGCCAGAGGGATACCAACAGATGTGGCAGAACGAGTTTTATTATCTGGACGGCAAGGTATCGTTGACAAACCATGAGAGTGGGGCGGATTATAATCTTGGTTATGTTAAGATTCCATCAATGTCGAAGTATAGATGAAGTACTGATTGGACTTCAAAACAATAGCAAACAGAACTTGGCAGCAGGTTGTGGACGATATTAACCAAAAGCCTGATAATTTGACTATCAAGCGTTACGGTCTTGTGAGGGATACGGGAGACGATGATACCCCCGTTCCACAGTTCACTACCAACTTGGTGACTTTTAATATTTCTGAGGTGCCTATGGACTCTGATGTTGTCCTTATCTAGCACATTGTTCAGATACGATATACCAATTTGTATTCTTAGAGAAACCAATTGCATTGAGTTATTCTAATCATGGAGCAAAGCTCTAATGCAAGAAAAATAAACATGAAGACCCCATAAAGCTCGCGGCTGCCTTCTTGTGTAGAGCCATTCATCGTGCAGTGAATGTTGTACGTGGTATGTGCACATATCTGCTGCCGCCTAAATATCTAGACCGGCTGTTTTTGTAAACTAAATGTATATACAATAGCTAGCAATATGTACGTAGTATTGTAGGGTTACAAAATTAACTGATCGATCACTGGCACCCTCGTGAGACTCATAGCAACCAAAACCGTCCTGCGAAGAAATCTCACATCGAGACCTTCAAGGTCGAAAAGATAAACCTATTCCTGGCAAGCATCTAACTCCATTTATGAGTGCCAAAATTACTCAATTGCTCTCCTAGTTGTTGAGTTATATTTCTCACCTGAAGTTAGGTTAATTCGACGTTGTCGTGAGTGATCGGTTAATTTTGTAACCCGACAATACGTATACGTCTTTGACGTTGAGCGGATATATTCCTCATGAAAAGGGTTCCTGCTTAATCAGGGTATAGCCCCCTAGCCCTCATCCACGACCAACCCTAAGAACTATTTGCAGTCTGTCGACATGAGACATACTTAGTATGTATGTGTAGCCAGTTATGTCTGTAGCCAGTTATGTCTGTTAAAGCGCCAAAAACACCATTCCTTTTGAGTAAGATCTCCTGAGCCCTCTTCCGCGCCACTTATCATCCCATCAACGTTCACATATGAAACAGCAAGGCAAATAACATTAAATCTAATGTAGCCTAAGAATACCGAAGAATATTCGAGAATTGCAGCTTCATGACGCATATTGGTAAGAACTTATACTAGGGAGTGATAATATGAGATACGTGTTGGTCCCTACATAGGCCAGGCCCTGCATTAGAATATAACCCTAATCAAAATTCTGTGAGACCTCATAACGTTTCTAGCAGGAAGACTAATCACTGATCTAAGTAATCAGCGTTTCACTTGAGTTGCGATGCGTACTCATGAGGTAATTCATCCTGAATCGCAGCAAGGGGTTTAAAGCTCTTCGATCTGTCTGATTTGCCCGTGCCCCAGATTGTGGCCGGGGTTGAAAACCTCGTGGGGCGCATGCATCACTATATATTGACTACTGACAGAAATACATACATGTACTGATCCGGCATGCGTACATCTGATAAGTACTTTTATTATTAATAAAAGGGGCGCCCTAACTGATCTGAGGCACAACTAGAAGAGATAATGTACTTTCAACTGGGGGGGTAAAGGTAAAATTTTCAATGTGTCATTCATGTGTGGGAGGAAGTTCCATTAACTGGAAATCTAAAATCAATTGGTCTAGAATCCCATAAACTGGAAGACGGGATCGGGGTCTAGGGACTGGGGGGGTTTTTTTTTTTTTTTTTTTTTTTTTTTTTGGGGGGGGGGGCGGGTACCGCAAGGCCCCCATCAATTGGAAGACTTTGAGGTCCGTACTGAGCTAGAGGTAGGAACTCGCGGTCTTGCGGCGAGGTAGCTATCCCTAATACTCAAATACCCTGTAAAAAGGTAAATCTCGGAGACATTATACTCCTATTTTCCTGACATTTCAAAAAGAAACTGCCATTGCATAACATCCTAATGGACACTTCTAGGGCTAATCGATACGCTTCAATCAGTTGAGACCATCCCTGGTCGAGAGAGCCAGCCTGTCGTGTTTTTGCGGTATATACATACGTTACATACGAAGTACTCACAATTAATGGTAAACTGCCCACTTAGGCGTTGCTGTCTTACAGCAAACATGCACATATGTATCACGTCGAATTGATGAATTCAAATACGAGCTACATGTAGCTATATGTAAATCTATAGGTAGGTGCTTCATGTCACAGCTAGCCGATAAAAAGAAATACCGAGCTCTAGATCTGTATCGTCGAGGGTTTACTGCTTTACCTTCCGGTTGCCTCGATTCCACGATGCAGAAGAAAATAGCGAAAACCCCTATTTAGGTACCGGCCAAACCCCCTTTCTATGGCTGACAAAAGTACCCTCCAAATCGCCGGTCTAAATTGTAATTTTAATTGGAGGCATTTAATTCACGCGATATGGAAACTGTGATGAGAGTAACGCCTGTGCAGACCACTCAGGGTACATTTGATCTCAGACATGCTTAGATTATTATACAGCAGGTTTGCTCATATCGCCTCTGGCTGTGGTTCGAACAGGCGGTAAACTTAAAGAGTCAATCAATCTGTCAGGTGAGTTTTGCCTACATAAAAAGATTCTTCGATCGTCGGCTTCATTGGCCACCCTTTGCAATCTGCAGTAGCTATAGTATACTCGTCGTCCAGATCATCTAGTGATGGAATAATTATAATCATAGTTTCATTCTGAATTTACTCTCTTAATGTTTAGCTTGTTTGGCTTGTTTGGCTATAAAGCTATTGAAACAGTGCTTCTAGAAAGGTCAGTTAATCAATCTCTATTGATTACGTAGCTATAGGGTTGTATGATCAATATTATGTAAGTGTATCCGTATATACTCGCATATAGCTGGCAAAACTGTCTCGTGCTGTATGTTGTATGAGTATGTGCACCTGTTTTGTCATGTATCGGTACATGTTATATATGCATCGGCAAATCTATCTCGTAAAGTCTCTTTTTACAACACCTTTATTCACTCCATGGATCCAACTGCACGCGGTACGATGTGAATGGGAAATCACGCAGTAGATTTGTTACTGAAAACGAATCATGCCATTTCACACAACTCATAACAGTTTATGAATTGAATGATGCATAAAGCGGTATGGTTGGTTTCATTTATTTAAGTTAGGACGTTTTATCTGTCACGGATAAGTACCATTTACCATTGAAGATCACTTCAATTTCACAGTGCAGCACAAGAGCGAGTATAAGGGATAGTCATTATACGTACTGCCTAAGCTTTCCTCATTAACTGGTTTTTATGAATTTATTCCCACAGCTAGAGATCTAGATACTCCTGCATGGCTGCATACAATTAATGAATTATCAATCAATCAATAGATACTCCTGCATTAAAGAAATCCTGTAACAGGTGTAATCACTATAAATCACTCGCAAACCTGCGCCACATGCGGCAACCCGTCTAAACCTTGAAGAAAATCACGATCTCCGTTCTAGACGTTTCTTCCCTCGGATTTTTTACTATCGGCACTACACGGGCCCAGAGGACAAGCTCTAAAAAGTTCAGAGCGACCATGAACTTCCAAGCCTAACTAAGGTGCCACTACTCGCGACGGGCATGAAGTACCCGAATATGCAGCTGCAAGTTTTTGGTGTATTTTTGACTTCTACTCCAATGGAAATTGCAGATTAGGATGTGCATTTTCGGGTACTTGTTACCTGCTGCGAGTACCTAGGGTATTACACAAATGTTACGCGCCATACCCAAAGAGGCAACAAGCTACCGTCTGATCACCGGAGCTGCGCCTTTCTCGGGTACCTCCTAGTGGACAAACCAGTCTATTTCTTTAATTACCCACCATTTGTTTCATCATCCTCCCTTCACACCCTCAACGACCTCGACCTCGACCTCAACCTCCAACCTCCACCTTCAACCTTCAACCCCCAACCTCCACCTTCAACCTTCAACCCCCAACCCCAACTCTCAAACTCAACAACTTATTCAGCCTACGGCATACATCAAATAAAAAAACAAAACTGAAAATGAAGTTCTCTTTGACTGCCCTCCTTCTCCTTGCTGCCAGCGGTGCTGCTATAGCTTCTGCTCCCGTCGAACGCGAGTACACTAGCTATGTCGTCACGTACAACCCCGACACTCCAGACAGCGTTGTAGATCAAGATATCGCGGAAGCCAAAGAGAATGTATGTACTTATCCCCACATATACCTTCTCTTGATATAGCTAACGTCGAGTGATAGGGTGCGATCATCACTCACAGATACCGTAGCTACCCCTCACTCTATAAACATGCTCACCATGTATCTTACTAAGGCAAACATTTCCTACAGACATCATCAAGGGCTATAGCGTGGATTCTCCATCTGGCATGGACGCTCTGAGCTTCGTACATGCCGATGATTACGCGAACAAGCAATACCAACCCACAATTGAGGAAGACCAAGTTGTACGTTCACCCCTTACATCTCTGACTCCGAGCTCGTTTTCTGACACACTTAGGTCACTACTCAACACAGCAGGAAGCCGAGATCGGGGTAAATCGCTACAACCTGAAACGTGGCGGCGAGGATCCTTCTTTCAACAGGGTTTGTTCATTTGGCGTATTAAGGCAGGGGCGGTAAAATTCGGCATATTACTTGGGTATTGGTTGGTTGGTTCCCTGGCAAGATATTGTCACCAAAGGATTTCGCCACCGATAACTAGCCAATTGTTTGTCGTGGACTAGATTCACTTCTTTTGTAATTTGATTATCTACCATGAAACTGTAGGAACGGGCCTGGATTGGATACAGTACGTAGTAGTTAGGGCTTGGAATACATATAATTATCTGCAGTGTTACGAACTCCGAGCCTCTGGTACAGGATGCTGTGGTCACCATAATGTCATTTCTATATATAAGTAGCGTACGAGTCACATGATATCTATCCGATATTGAGAATGAGGTGTTACCGAACTTGATATGGTTAATGTTCTCTGATAAACGCTCTCAGTGTTCACTCTCTCCTCGAGTTTATTACAATACGCTAGCTAGAGACTAGAGAGCTCTATCGCCACAATGATAGAACGAACAGTAACAGAGTTCAAAAGAGCACATTAACCATATCAGGTTCGGTAATACATTGCGATTCGGCCTAACCGCCTAAGGGATAGAACCTCGAGCATTCCAACCACTGGCCACACTAAAGCCTTCGTCGACACGACGGTTACCATAAGCGGGCTAGCTATTACACTATTGAACTAGATCCCATTAGTCCAAAAGAGAAAATTATTAGCACACTTTTATTATTCTTTACAATATATATATGGTAGACAGCTAACAAAGAGAAGCGGATAATGTCAGCCTTTTAATCGCGAGCGCGCGTTCTTTAAACCAACGTACGACTATTTAGAACAACGTCCAAACTGTCCGCAGCGATATCAATGTTGGAATATAGTTGTACCCCAACTTCTTTTACTTGGTATTTTAATGTAATGAGTAGCCACAAATAACACTAATGATAGGGGAATGTTCTGTAATACCGCCTAGAAACAGTTCGCCCTCCTCCGAAATACTGCAGCCCTCACGACCAGGAGTGTCATGGGTGTGCATCTTCAGTTTCCGAAAATGCCACTTCCTAATCCAGGCTAGTATCACCCCTTGCAGAACGGCTCGTAATCTGGTCTATTCTACGAGCCAGTCTGGTAGCTGGGAATGAAATTCTCGTGTCGAAGAAGCGGGATGGTGAGCCTATGAGAATTATATGATTCGTATTAGTTACTAGTCGATGATCAAGGAAATTGAAAATGAATTTTATAATATTCCAACCCCCATGCGGGCAAAATCAATAAATAAGTAAGGGGTAATATACGGTAACAAATATCAGATAGATCCTGCCCTCCAATATCTCTTTATCACCTGCCTCATCTTTTTCCACTGCGTCGTGGACATCTCCATCCACCTTATAGCCCACAGTGGTAATCTCCTAGATCTTCCGGCGTCGTTATCGGCTTTAACCCATTTCACTAGCCTGCGACAGAACGGGCAATCAATACCAATTGGCAAGTCATTGTCATCCTGTCGTAGAGCGAAATAAATTCTCCTGGTACAGGTGCTACAGAGCCCATGTATGGCTTCAGTTGTGCAAATTTGAAAGCGATATCCAGGCAGGCAAGATCTCGATCCTGCAGGAGCTATGGTTTTGAAGACTGTGGAGAAAGGAGTTAGATATCTTATTAGAACGAGGGCATAAAATGAATCGCTCATACCTCTCCTTCACAGTAGCCCCTCCAAGAGAAGGCCCCAGAGATAGTAATATCTATATTGGCCCCCTGAGAGGCACAATAACCCTTAATTTTGCAGACAAATAATGATTAGCCAGCAAGGTTATTTATGGAGGATTATGTGTACTTAAAGGGAAATACCTTTTTGGCTAATTGTAGCCGGCTTTGTGGAGCTCCTAGTCAACACAAGTTTTGAAAACCGGTACTGTATGGAGCCAGCTAAAAGAGTCATTCTATTAGAATAATCCACCAACCACGAGAGGAATACACACGAAAGATTACACATACCCAACGAACAAATCGATTGAATCGACTAATTTGTCCCCCGAGCGCTATGTTGATCTGGCAGTACTCATGCCCTATAAGAACACGTAGACCGAAAGAAGCCAATGCAATTTTCTTAGAATTTTGACATTAAATGGCCACAGTACTCATGCCCTACAAGAATTGGATTAAAGCAGGCTGGGGCTCAAGAGTCCACTCACGGCCATTATCTCAACCCTTGAACTATGTAGTTCAAGTGGTATTGTAGGTATAGATATTTATCGGGAAAGATTTGTGGAATACAAGGATGAAGGGAGAGATGAAGGCGAGAGTGAGAAGGATTGAAGGTCCCTTTTCAAGCACTACCATGTTACAGAGTACAATTATATAAGTCGAGTAAATTTAACATTTATCCGCAGTTCTTTGCCCATTGGCAACACACTGGCTGATTATATGACGAATGCATGCATACATACATGACTGATATACATAAATGTAGCGTTTCTACATTGAAGTAGGAAGCAACGTTGAAGGTGTACATGCACATGTAGCAACCACTCCTGGTAGTACATAGTACAGCCACCAGCTTTAAAATCGCTATGTACTGTAGAGATCCAGGTACGGAATCTCCTCGTTGGTAGCAGCGGCCAAATTTCACTTGGCAGCAACCTCCCAATTACATGTATCTAAGGACCAAACTCTTCATCCTCTCCGGAATCCAATTCTTGCTCAAAATATAATGACCACAAAAATCTTCCCTCGACCCCCATCCACAGTGCCCAGGGAGATAAGTAAATAGCCCTCCCCGCAAATTTTTCTTCAATCTGGTCTATTATTGTTCCACTTTTCTAACTCGCGCGTCTAGGGTCTTATGAGTTCTATCTTGGTTCATTGTTTCCGTTTCGAACACCCGGCCGCCAGAATTTCTGGGGCGAGGGTTTGAAACCA
Organism: Morchella sextelata; assembly: GCF_020137385.1. Lineage (NCBI taxonomy): Eukaryota > Fungi > Ascomycota > Pezizomycetes > Pezizales > Morchellaceae > Morchella > Morchella sextelata. The sequence goes on along the minus strand of NW_025408619.1, from coordinate 1,998,956 downwards.
AATAAATGAACCTAAGATTATTCTCATCTTCTGTGCGGCTTTCTGGCTACTAGCTAGCTATAGACTTGTCCCAGTTCTCGTTAGCCCTCGATCTCTACCCATGGCTATAGAATTGTGATTTTTATGTCTACAGAGCTCGTTGGCTGTGGGCTTTTCTTTTACTTGGCTACATATAGCTTACCTTGCTCTTAGCATAAGCCGGGATTTCAGCGTGTAGGTGGATTTGAAATGGAATCCCCAACCTAAGCAACAGCCCCCTCTTGTTTCTGACTTTCCTGCATATGTCTGACTCGACACCAACAGAGCCTGTCGCTCAGCCTATCGTCTTAAGACGTGGGTTCTCGAAAGGTAATGTGGTGGCCCAAGCTGCTCAAGCTCCGGATTAATAAAGCTCTAGATTCCCTGAATATAGGTCTAATTTGTGGACTTTCTTGAGGACGGGGATCACAGAAAGCCCTTACTCGTATTTCTATTCATTTTCCAGGCCTTTCATACTTGACTAGACCTCTATTCATAAGATCTAGGCCACGCCAGGTGAGAGAGAAAACGTTAGGGGCCGGCACATGCTCGTCTTTGCACTGGGTACTGGCATCACTGGATTCGATCAATAAGAACAGGAACAGACGAGCAATATTGGAATTGGGATCCTTTCCTGCAAAATTAGTTCGGTCTGTCCAACGTGGCCTTATAAACGCGCGCACGTGGCCGCACGAAGGTGTTCAAACCCCACGAAGCTGGAATAACCAAACAGCAACGTGGACTCGATCCGGCAGTATAGCTCTCCCGAGTTTATGTACATACCAGCTTGCCCGGTTGTTGATACCGTGCCGGCTTTGGGCTTTAAAACCGCAGTTGGCGGATGTTTTATGAGTGCTCTCGATAAGGACAGAGTCAAGTTCAGACAAATAGCTCTAGGAAGAGCAACTCGGGCGTCCGCTCACTCATATACAATCACTCGATCTTGGCGCTCTGCTGGGTGATATATCAGGGACCAGAAGCTTCATATCTCGGAGCAACGAGCTCTTCTTGTGATAGGGAGATATTGAGAAAGACCCACAACATCTTCAGCCCGAGATCGTCCAATCCACCCTAGACCAACAGAGCCCAAAAAACCAGAACCAATGGCCGGCCGGGAATGCGTGGATTTAAGGACTTCGAGACCACACAAGCTCCCGCTTGTCTTGTTGGAGCCATAGTGGGACTTTATTTCTCTCCTGAATGGGCCTACAGGTTTGTGGGAAAGAGGGAATTGGCGAGAAATCCTACGAATCGTAGGATGGAGCTCTGGGATTTGACTCTGTAGATTTAGACCGCATTTTTACATTGAAAGGCCATTTAGGGGTTTCTTGAAATACATGTATTCATATAACGCATAGCTCTCATAAACAAAGGTGTGTACATACACATACATGTAATTCAGCTACGTTGTTAGGCGATATAAAATAGGACACCTTGGGGGATAGACGAGAGTACAGCTATCTGCTAAATGATCAAGTTGTTATAAAAGCATTTCGTCGCTAGAACAGCCTTCATTCCCAAGCACCTGGGTGCCTATGGCTATGACGTCGTGAATTCGCAAATCTGACGAGCCTGTCTCTCCCTGTTGAATGAGGGAGGAATCTCCGAATATCCCCAGTTGACCGGAGGTGGGTGATTGAGTCCGGAAAAGGTAGCACGATACGGTATATCATCCACCGTTTGTTGTAATCGAATGCGGCCACATCACCGGACGATGAGCCCCAGCTGCAGTCATAGGAATCACCAAAATCTCCACTGAGAAAAGTCAAACAACCAAGCTCCCAAAGATAACGCCAGAACAAAGCAAGCTTCTATTCTTCCTTTTCCCCCGGTTCTCCACGCTACGATCCGTATCCCGAATGAAAGAAAAAAAATGTTGAGCAAAAAAAAAGGAAATCCCATGAATTTTTTGGTTTTTTTTATGTCGTGGTCGAGAATATTTTTACAGGAAAGAAGGAAACTCCCTCCTGTCTTCTTATTCCCTCCCAGTGCCCCATTACCATAGCATCCCCCCGGAAAGGTCCCCGTTGCGATACGCTTATCGGTTCTAGTTGTCCCCCCAGCCGTGTCAGTATGAATGGAGCTGGATTGAAGGGGAAATGGAGCTATCTGTACCTTGACGAAACCAATATCGGTAGACTTCTCCCTGAAGCACTGACGGCAGATGTTAAGGCCGTACTTGCGGATGAGACCAGCCTTGTGGGCGCAGACGCGGCTATCGACCACACAATCAGCATCACGTCCAGCCTCCACACCTGATTTCATTCCCCTCCCCCTTGCTCTCTCTCCATCTCTCCATCCGCTAGCTTCTGACTGGGAAGTTTTCGAGCTCAAACATACCAGGACCTGCTTCCCTTTCCGTAGTTGCGCGGGCGCGAGTACCAGACAGTTTCGTGGGCCATGATTACTTGTGGAGAGTTTTACGAAGTGTCGTAACTAATTTTTGCCCAAAACAAATCTCGGTCAGTCAATTAGTCTGGGCGGGTATCGTGATTTCCAGGGGGGAGGGATTCATACGTGAAGTCGTAAGGGCGATTTTTAGTCGGTCGGTCGGTAGGGTCGTCGTCGTCGGTGTGGTGATGGAAATTGTCGGTATCGTAGGGCCGCTTGAGGATGTGTGGTTGGTTCTTGGGGTGTGGGTGTGACGGTCTGGGGCGGGGTTGTGCCCTATGTGGACAGGGTAACTGGGTGGTGAGTGAGAGGCTGTGACGAGCCAGTACGTTGATTATACCTGTCATGATTGTTTCATTCGCTAAATTTCTGCGTTATGTATATAGCCTTTACGAGATCTTGTTCCTATAATCTTGTATTACGATATCATCTTTTGCGAAAGGTATCAATTTTGTTGTGGAGGAATGGCATAAATATAATGCTACTAATCAGTGTCGCGAGGACAAATCGCCAGCTGCATACAGAAGTGCCCGGCCATGAAGATTTCATTGTGTCATTGTGCACACGCGGTACCCTCTATATATTCTTCCTTCTATTTTGACCAGTTGTAATCTTATCACGGCGATTCCGCCCCACAAGGATCTCTGTCCCAAGTCCTGCCATGAAGCATTATGAGCTATATAATAGCTACCTTTTTTAATAGCCCCAACAACTCCGGTTTCGACCAATCGATAAACCCCCCAGCTAGAAAGCTTTCAACGCCAGTACCTTACCTGCAGCCCAAGGCAAAGGTCAGGTCAGGTCAGGTCAGGCTGAAGCGAAATACCGTCTTGGCATGGTATCCCAGAGCCACAGTTTGCGGCCACAACTTCACTACCTAGAAAGAAAGGCACGCACACTCAAAGGGCCCAGGCAAATCCTAAACCAACCTCACCTTACCCATACTCGTGGGTGTACCAGCACCGGCAGGGGGGGGGGCGCCTTGTCGGTGTAGGGTTGTGATCACACCCCCGCGAGTGAGTGTTTGTGATTCGCCCAACGATGTAGGGACCACGTGGTAAGGGTTGGCGGTTTGTCGTTTCGAGGTCAAACAGCAGGCGGTAGGGAGGGCTGGTGCAGGGCGGGGCTTACAGTGTTGTATGTACCTAGGCGAATCTTACAGCTGCTCTGTAGGCGAGTGGTGGGCCTTACAGCTCTCTATGTAGAGTGGTGAGCGTGGTGATAAGGATAAGCGATGGATGGATGACTGCTGGATCTGGTCCATCTAGTGCGTTTGGTAAGTAGGGTACATAAGGTATGGCTGGTACCTGCCTGTGGGTGAGGGGGTGGGGGGGGGGGGTTGGGGGGGTGTTTGGTGTTTTCGATTTGGGATTCTGTAAAGTATCAGACTTGCTGGATGTTCGTGATGGGGCTCGTGGCACGTGCACACGCGTCCCCAATCCGTCCGGATGCGTGTCAGCCTCATCGCGTGTAGAGTATTTTTTTTCTCTGTTGCGTGGTTCGCTGTTGTGTCGCTCCCGCCCGGCTCTTTCTTCGCTCTTCGCTCTTCGCTCTTCGCTCTTCGCTCTTCGCTCTTCTCTCTTTCCCGCTCGGGAGACACAGCTGTCAGCAACACAAACGACGTGACGCAACGGGAAAAAGTCAGCTAGCGGCTTGTTAGGATCGAATCACCCTGACACGGACCGACCGGACTGGGAACAAGATCGATCGGGCTATCTGGCTATCTGGCTACCTGGCTAAGTGGCGGAGGTGTGACTGACAAGGACAAGTGCGACCAACAACGGTTCACAGCTATTGCACATTCTACAACTGCTATACCATTCTATTATCACTTCATAAATCCATAAAGAAAGAATATCCCGGTCGTTAGTTGACAGATCTATCTTGCAACGCGCTGAATGACCCCCCGGCGGCGAACAATTAAAACAATACAATGTCATTCCTAGGACGAATCGGCCGGAAGAAGATCGTGTGCTTCTACTGCCAGCAGCTGCTCTTTGTCGACTCGCTGCCCGAGGGCTCGGTCCACAGCTATCCGAGTGGCCGCACCCGCCAGTTCACTTGCCCGGAGTGCTGCGCGGACAACCATCTCGACGAGGTACTACATCCCTCCCTCCCTCCCCTCCCATTCCATTCTACCAACCTCTTCTTGGGCCCTCATCTTTCTATTTCTTCTTCCCCGTCAGCTAGCTAACCCCACAAGCAGAACGGCGAGATCCTAGACTACGTCCCCGACTCGCCCCCCAAGCCCGCCCCCATCTACGCCCGCCGCCGCACCTCCCCGCGCGCAAACATCCACTCCTTCTCCTCCGCCACGCGCTCCTCCACCCCCGACTCCCCCGCCGCCACCTCCCCGACAACGGAGGAGAGGCCCTTCTGCCGCACCTGCGTCAACAACCAGCGCGTCGTCACAGACGCAATCGCCGCATACCCGCTGCCCCCCGAGGACCACCCGGACTACGACGAGGTCGTCAGCGTCCAGTTTCCCAAGTACCGCGCGACGCTCGAGGAGCGCTGGCCGCAGGTGTGTGCTCGCTGTGCGCCGCGGGTCAACGAGAGGATCAGAACGAGTAATTATCAGGTCAAGGTGGCGTCGCTGGGGCAGATGCTGGCGAGGACGAGCGGGTATGAGGCGGCGAAGAAGGGCGGCGAGGTGAAGGGCGGCGGGAAGAAGAGGCTGGAGACGGCAGTCTGGGTGGCGAGGGGTGCCGTGTGGTGCTACTTCCATGCACTGATGATTGTGTGGCATGGGGCCGCGCTGGTGCAGCCGGCGGTGGCGATGGAGATGGAGACGGAGGTGGCGTCGTGGGGGAGCTGCGCGCTGAGGAGCTTGGTGGCCGGGGAGCCTGATGTGCACTGTTATGGTGTGGCGGCGCAGCAGGCGAGGTGGATTCCGTGGAGCTTGTTGGGCTTCTTTTGGATCTACCGGGAGCGCGGGCTGCAGGGGCAGCCGCATAAGAAGTTGGTCGGCTCCAAAGAGTATTTCATGCTCGAGATGGGCATCTATGTGTTCCGCATGCTGTGCTGGTACTTTGTGACCCCCGGCGGAGTGGCCCTGACGGAGGAGGCGTTCACGATGGTGCATCTGGGCCTGTTCTTCCTGTCGTTCCTGGTATGTTGCGTCTTTGATCATTTCCAGGCGCTATATATACTAACGTGTGTGTGTGTGATAGTCTACATTGTTCTCAATCACCTGCCTCAAACTGGAAGACCCGCCGTCCATCTCCCTGCGCGAACCGCAGCCGGTCCCGGGCACCCCCAGCCCCCCCGAGTCCCCCCCGCCACAAATGATGCTGTCCGCCGTCCCGCGCCACCCAATGTCACCGACAACACCGATGCGCCCCGGCGCAGGAAACCCCCCGCCCTCAACCGGCGGATCAACATTCTACTCCCCCGTCAAGCGCGTCCGCGCCGCCTCGCCCACCCCGCTCCCGCGCCGCAACACACCCGCATCGCCAGACGCAATGGACTGGAACCCGACAACAGCACAGGAAACAAAATGGGAGATCTCGTCCCACCGCCTCCCGCCACCGTCATTCACGCTCCCATCATCGTCCGCACAGCTGCAGCGCCAGAGCCAATACAACACCACCAACACCCGCTCGCCCTCGCCATCCCCGTTCACGGGGACTCTCCCGCCCGCGCCGCGCGCGCCAGCGCAGCGTATCGTGTCGGCGCTCATGCAGCAGCCGCAGCGCGCCACGCCGCCGAGCCAGGTCTCGCGCGAGCAGTTCTTTGCGCATCGGGTGAATCCGGGCGGGGCGGCGCCGCCGATGGGGGAGGAGTTTGGGAGGGTGGCGGCGCCGGGGTATCGCTTGGGGAGCCCGCAGTATCCGCCGATGGCGCCGCAGAGGTTCTTTGTGGCGGATGAGGCGACGGGGTTGGAGGTGCTTATGGCGGGGGGGTTTCGGCTGGAGGATGAGCCGGAGGTGGTGGCGGAGGGGAGGGGGGAGGAGGGGTGGGGGGCTGTTGCGGCGAGGGTGGGGGGGCTGATGGTGTGTGCGGCGGCGGTGGTGTATGGTGGGGAGGTGGGGGTGAGGTGTGGGTTGCTGGGTGTGTTGGGCGTGGTGGCGTGGAGGCTGGGTGCGGGGGTGAGGTCGGGGGTGGGGATGGTGGAGGTGGGTGTCGTGGGTGTGTTGGTGGCGATGGCGATGGCGGGGGTGGGAGGAGGGCGGGTGAAGAAGGGGGCGGTGGGGGCCGTGGTGGTGGCGGTGGTGATGGAGGTTTGGGGCGTGCTCATGAGGATGCAGAGGGGGCGGGCGAGGAGGTTTTATGAGGAGGAGCGGAGGAGGGGGATTGAGGAGGAGAAGGAGGCGAGGAGACGAGGGGGCAGCGCGGAGGGCGCGAGGGGGGGCAGGGGCGGGTTTGGGGGGTTGAGTTTGGGGTAGGGGGTGGGCGGGGTTTTTGTAGGTTTCTTCTTTTGTGGTTTTTTTTTTTTTTACTCGTCTTAGTATCAGGTAGTGGTTTTCTTTTATGATGAGGTTTTTTCTTCTTTTTAGTATGCTTTTTGGTGTGTTTTTTTTATATCCTCTTTTACTTCTATTTCTGCGTGCATTGTTATCTTCAGCATCATCATCATCATTGAAAAAGGACGTACGTTTACGACAGGTCAGGTAGGGTTTCGCGGGGGGTAGATAGAGGTGGGGAGCGAGGTAGTTACGTTTTTATTTTTGTCTTGTGTTCTTAAAAATTTGGTATACTTTAGAAGGGGGGCGTCGAGCAGAATTGAATTTGGTTTTTGAAGCGTATTTGAATGGAGTATGTGAGTGTGTGATATGATTATTGTTATTATCGTCGTTATTGTTATTATTATTATTATGATGAATGAAGGCTTAAGAATAAATGCAGTGCTTTCTAGATATTGGGCTTGGATGTGCTACGTGTAGATGGTGGTGATAATGAGAGTGATAAACCATGACCCTATTGGCGGCGGCGGCGGCGCAGCAAGATAGAAGCCGGTTGTGTATTACAGCTATATAGATGATCATGAGACATGAGGCAGAGATAGAGCACGAGGAGAAGAGAAGGCTTTCCCTCCCTTATATAACTTGCTTTCTTTCTTCTATAGTTACAACCCTAGGCATATATCAATTCCAAACTGTGACTGCCGATCACTACATGTAACTAGAACCCATCCAATATTAATCGGCTTCCGATCCAAGCCCTTTTCTTCTCTCCAAATCAAGAGCAGAGACAATACCTATACACGCCACTGCCTGCTTTCTAGAATCCTCTCTCTCGATGGTGTTTAGTAGTGGCCTAGCTATGTATATATATATCTATAGCTCCGGATCTATCTGGGGGCCGGGTCGGAGGAGGTTTGATTTAATCATTGGCCCCGGACCGCAGCCTAACCGCCGCCGCTGCCGCCGCCGGGTTATCGATTGGCCCTCTGGTCCTGTTCTCGGCAGCGTGTTCTTCTCTGCTTCGCCGTCGCCCCGGTTCTAGGTTGCAACTCCCTGTAACCTTCCATCACATACTATCACTCGCCGCTACCATTCTACCCGGCCGCTCGTCCACCCCCGTGGTCTTTCCACGGCATAAAAGCACCAACAGAATCGCAGAAGCTCCACGATACTTCCCAGACGTGCTTTATTCGGAAAAACCTTCATGGTGTTGAGCAGAACCGTGTTTCGCATGTTTCTTAAGCCCGATTCACAATCCGCCAGTCTAGATTTCAATCCGGACCAGCCCAGTCGCGTTTGAAATACTTTCCACTGTATCATTGACACTCCCTGCCCTCGCCCTATCTACATATCTCCACCCCATTACCACTGCACCAATCCTCCCACACAAAACCACAAAGCCAAATCTACAGCTGGCTCTTCCCCGGCACATTCGTAAGATTCACCTTCGTGTGCTCCGCCGTGCTCACAATCTTCCCATCCTCCGTCTTCATGACGCCTCTAATTGTCGCCAACCGCAGCCCGGCATGCACTACCTCCGACTCGATCCGGACTTTTGTGCCGCATGGCACGGGGCGGATGTAGGTGATGTTTAGGTTCCGGGACACGCCGCTGCTTGTCTCTGCACATTAGCACCAAATACTCGAACCGGAACCCGGGGGCCGTACGTAGACTCCCAGAAGCCCTCCCGCGCGATAACCATCAGCGCCGCCGAGGTGCAGATGTCGTAGATGAGCGCTGCGCACCCGCCGTGCAGGCTGTTGAGGCCGTTGGTGTAGGCGGCTTTTATGGTGAGCTCGAAGACGGTGGTTGTGGATGTTGTGGAGACGAGGACGAGGGATTCGAGGATCTCGCGGTCGAAGCCCTGTGGCGTGTTAGCTCTGCGCATTGGAGAGGAGGGAGGGGAGGGGAGGGAGGGGGGCTTGCTTGGTAGGTTGGGTTGAGGGCGGTGTAGCTCGTCAGGAAGGCGCGGAAGCGGGCGGGGCCGGTGAGAGTTAGGTCGAGGGTGCGGCGGTCTTTGGTCATTGCGGCGGTGGTGGGAGAGGTGGAGGAGGGGATTGGGTGTGGAGGGAGGGAGAGCTTAGCTATCGATAGACAGCTACATGTAGCTATGAATATAGTGTGGAGACAGATATATGGATAAACAGCTACATGCAGATCCCAGGGATGTGAGGCTCAACCGAGGTGCCGAGGTCCCTGTCGTGTTTGTATCCCCGCTGCGCTGGGTGTGTGTAGGTCTGTCTGTGTAGCGGAGACATGCCGAGTGAGAGGCCGTGATTGTGTCCAGCTGTAAACGTCTAGACCAGCCAGGGTCTGACGGGAGCTAATGGTGAGTTCAGGGCTTTGTATTCATTGGCTCGCAAGAGGGTGATCGATTAGCGATAGCACTGATAGCAATTGTGCGATAGGGCTCTGAGTGGTGGTTTGTGACGTCTTGGCCATTGCAGTGGTTGTTGGAGGTCACGAGAAGTTTCAATGAGATCAATGTGTTCGTCCGATAAATCGATGTGTTCCTCCGATCAAATTCCAATGTGTTCTTCCGAGAAAGAAATGTCTTATTACGATAAACAAATTTATTCTTTTCCACCTCTTTTATACAGACGAGCTTCTACCAATGCGTCAAACTTCTTCCTGTACTCACGCCCAAAATCGCCTCCACCTGAAAGCGCTCTACGCAATGCCAAGTTTTCACAGCTCTAAAACTTTCAGAGCTCCAGAGCTTTCGCAAAAGAGTTTCCGCCTCTGTTGCAGATCAAGATGTTTGTTTGGATATAATAATTATTGTAGTGCTCCAAATCTACATGTTTCCGCACTCAATCTCCTCTAGAAACGTGATCGAAATCTACTGGCACGGCACTGGCATCGCATGGCAGTTCGCACCGGCCGAGGGGGAAGAATTGCACAACCTGGAATCATTCTCTCCCGAAAACCAATTAAGGACCAAAAAAACGCCAATTCACTCACTCGTTGAAAAAGGATTTCGATACAGGAAAAAAAAAAAAGAAGCCCCATCCCATTTTTTAAAGAACCACCAAAGCCACCGCAATGTATCAACATAAATCCCATTGCTTTTTTTTGATTCTGTTCGAAATTCCTTCTTTTTTTTTACCCAACATCCCGGAATGAGCAAACATTAGGAAAGAAAAAAAAAAAACAGACACCCAGGAGAAAGAAACGATTCCCAACAACCAAATTCGCCGTTTATACGATGGCGAGCTTGGTGGCAGCGATATCGAGAGCGTCGACGTCGGGAGTCAGCCTGGCGAAGGCCTTCTTGGTTCCGTCGGGCCTAGAAAAGAGGAGAGCTGTCAGCACAGGACGACAGAGCTATATATCCGGGGGAATGGGGGAAAACTAACCTGATCAAGGTGTTGACCTTGACACAGTCAACGTCGTAGAGCTTCTTGATCGCCTCCTTGATCTGCCTCTTGTTTGCCTTGATGTCGACAATGAAGACGAGGGTGTTGTTCTCCTCAATCTTCTTCATGGCGGACTCGGTATTCAAGGGGTGGACAATGACCTTGTACTGGTCGAGCCGGGGAACGTGGGGAACGCTCTTGCGGGGGTACTTGGGGTCGCGGGCCAAAGAGAGGGTCTTTGGGCGGTGGAAGGTGGTCGAGAGACGGACCTTGCGGGCAATCTTGGAGTGAGTACCCTTGAGGGCGGCCTTCTTCGCATCGGCAGCCTTCTTGTTGGCGGGGGTCTTGGGACCTAAGTTTTGGTATATATGTTAGTGTCTGTCTCTCTCTCGTCCAATTTCCCAAGCTCAAAATTCCCATAAATCCGCTCTGCCATTCCATCCATTTTTCGTCCTTCTCCTGTCTTTTTCCCGACTATTTTTTTTTTGAATTGCCATCCTCCTCTTTTCTTTCCCTCCCGTCCCAAACCCCAGCAATTTCGGCCTCGGAAAACAAGCAGGATGGAGCGTTTTGTTACCCTTGGTAGGAGCTTTGGGGGCCATCTTATTTGGGTTGTCGCGAAATTAGGGCCGAAAAAGGGTTTCTTTGGTGATTGTCGATTGTTCGGTTGGGCGTGAATTTTTTGAGTGTGGTTGAATGTTAATCTCCGCGTTGCTGTGTGGGCCACCGTGAACTCGAGGGACTGCTGGTTGTGCGCGAGGGTTTGGCCCTAGACTGGTTTCGAGACCGGGTAACAAGGGTATGGGGAGGGATCGGCGGTTGTAACTTCATGTTTGCATGCTCACAACTCGACTGGCAAACAAGTCAGTCGTATTTTAATGACGCTCACTAACTCTACAGCGCGATGTCTAAGATAATTGTTATCTTTGATGCAGCTGATTAATTTTACAGCTTCCACGGAATTCATTATGAAATCTATCTTCGTAGGACAATTTACTCCCCCGATTCTCCTCCTCAGGCCACAAAAGGACACTTCTTGTCGATCTTCCTCTGAGGTTTGGACCATAACGGCATGTTTTTAACAGCTGAAGCGGGTTCAATTCCAGGGTCACCGTATCTCAAAACAGTGAAATCTCGTCCGTCGCTTTAACGGCAATGTCAATTCATAGTAAATGACTTTATGATTTATCAATGGCGGTCATGGGATCCGGAATGACTAGATAGACAGATGGCTTTACTATTTACTTCAAGCTCATAGAGCAACGGGTCCTGGGTTCTGGATGGCAATAGATGCATGGATATAATCTCTATGATTTACAAGGAAACTTCGAGATTGAGGAGCGACACCTGCTCGCAAGCTCATACCCGAAAATTGATATCTATCTTACAGTAGCGCTGAAATCATGACTCTATTCACCCGATGACCGTTGGGTTGATTTAGATAATGTCAGGCTGCACTGTTAAAGAATAAAGAACCCCAAAGCAGGAAATCTATGACTGCCACTACCGGCGCAACCGTGATTTCTCATCTCTACTTGATGAATGACGATGTCAGGAGCGAGACGGAGAGGCGTCTCGGCCTACCTTAGGATTGGCTTTGTTTGAACTTATCGTTGAACCCGCCGAGTGGTTCCCGTGCTAACTAAGTGACAATCAAGGATCTGCTGCTGGCCGGCCTAAAGGCTAAGGCGTCTATCCATATAGTTGGTGGCTTGAGGAGACATCTGCTCTGTAGACTGCGAGTCTCGAGTTTCTTAAAATTGGAGGCACTGCTTTACTTTCTATCCACCAAACCACCAAACACGGACTCGTGATATAAGCACGGCGGTGTGAACAAAATATTGTTTGGCAAGACGTAGCTTCCTAGCCTAGGTGTAGTCACTACTTTGTCAATGACTATTGTGGATATGAGGCGGCGAATCATACTGTGCTGCAGCTGTGAGGAAGGAACCTTTCGCTCCTTAAAGGTTCTATACACGGTCAATTGAAACCTCTCCAATCTCCCAAGCGGGATCCAAGGCGGAATGCAACTCGAGAGGAGCGCCAAGCCCTCCGAGTGATACACGGTGAATACAGGTCTAATATCAGGGTGCATGGGCCGAGTATCATCAAGACGGGACCTGCGTCGCTCTCAATAACTCCAGCGCCGGTTTCATTACTGGAAAAATGGGCTGTGCCGGTGTGGGAGAAGATCCCGTAATTGTACCTGCGTCTGCACCTGTCGGCCTGAGATGAGGAAATGGACTTACAAATGAGCCCCCAGACAACCGCCGGGCCGGAGGTCCCACAAAATATATTTGTTCCCTTCAAAACTCGAGCTGGTCATTTACACTTGAAGGTATAAATAGACTCGAAGTATCCAGGGCAGGTTGCGTAGAGTTTGGCCTAGTCTCATTAGCGAGAGAGCTCGATCTCTTCGAGCCCGCTCATCTCGTGCTCATCACTACGCGGGACTAACCACTGCTACAGTCCTGGAAAACAGGGCTCTATATCTAGTTGCAATATTCTGCAAACAGTATTGCACCGAGAGATACTACTCCCACCCCCGGTTTAAAACCCAGGCAGGACCTTGGCCTCAAACACACGGTAGGGTGTCTAACCCTACCTTACGAACAGTCTGAGTGACTGCTCGATCGTCTACATTTTACCTCGACTGGAAATGGCATTTGATGGCGGCTCAATGAGATGCCGTTGTTTTAGAACTACTAACGTGTACGCCATGAAGTGTGAACCTCACAGTACGAGCTAGGGAGTACTCTTTCTGCAGTACGCGCCTCTTTGATACAAGTCGCAGAGGTCAGTTGCATACACATAACTCTACTGCTATGCAGGCTAGTGCGGCCCGCTTAGCATGCATGTTACCCGCTCCCGCTAGTAGCAGATACACTTGTCTGGATTATTCTATCACCTCTCCTATATCACCCAGTTTCTGCAATTAACGCTACCAGTGCTACCCTCTGCACTACCTCTGGCTACTAACCTATAGTCGCCCAAACCTAATTTAAAGACAAAAATGATAATTATCAATAAAAGTACGCCGAGACTGACCCGGGTGGTGAGCTGTTGGAAAGAAGACCTGAAAGTCTGTCTCTACACAAACAGCACGCTCTAACCCGAGAAAAGCACACCTAGCATTGATCTACCAGGAACGCTAATTCGAGCGCTTCTCTACTAACCAGTCCTCATCCAGTTATGGACAAGGCCATCCATTAGATTCAAAGGGCGCTGATCCGGTCCGGGGGCGCGAAAACAGGTGTACAACATAAGACCTAGCGTCTGGGGAACTCTTGGAATGTCTCATCTGCTTTTCCTATATCTATGGAAAGTGTATATGAGGAGCTTACAGCAGTATACCCAACTGCAAACGCTCAACCAAACAGAGACAACGAAGGCCACTAGTTGCCCCCAAGCCCTCCGCGGTGTTGAATGGATCGGATCGTAGTAATTCTGGCTACGGATGGCACCCGAATAACTAAGCCCAACTACTAACAGACGAGGTGGCAATAGACCTGTGTAGCTGAGTTTAGCGCTTTGAGGTTAATACACACACGATCATATCAGCGCAGAGTATTGAGCCGGAGCTTGTTCTCGTATGCTGTTCCCTTTTCACATCATCGGTGTGTCTTGGCGCACAGCCGCTCACTCGGCCGCCGAGAACAAGCAATTTCTCACAATACGACGCAATACCGTTGACCGAAGAACAACATCTGCGGGGACATTTGAATGAATCTGCACGAACCTAGGCTGATGGATAAGCCATACCGGTGCTCTTATACTTGGTTCAGTAGAGGATAACTTGGCACGGGGTTTAGGTAAATACCAAAACCACGCCCGCCCGGTATACTGCGAGACAAACTCGCGTACCTGGATCTACTTTCACTACTCGACCCACTAGAATCAAGAGTTTGGGGAGCCATACGGAGTAATCGACAGCACTGGCCGCATTATCATGCAGTTGCAACTCTCAGATATCTTCCAGAACCAAACATTTTACTAATATCTTTTCTATATACAACACATTACCCGCTCTCCTCATTCCACTTCTCCCCTGCCCACTTTAATTTACAGGCACTGATAATAGTACGGCGCCGAAACGGCAGTGCAAGTAGTGCCACTAACACATGTGGTAGGTCCAGTCCAATTAACACCACCACTACGCACACACAGTCAGTAAACATTCTCAACCTCTTTCAAGAACCAAAACTCACCACTGCTGGTACTTTGATGCGACCGCTCCAGTGCTAGACGCAGCCGCACTCGACGATGTTGTGCTTGTCACGATGGTGGTTGAAACCCTAGTAGTAGATGTCGCACTGGTAGTAACCGGGGCGGCAGTAGTAGAAGAAGAAGCCGAAGTGCCCCTCCAGCCGAGGATCTCGTCAAGGGTGAGGACGTAGTCAGAGTAGTAGATCCTGTTGAGAAAGTCGAGCGAGTTCGCGGTGGCGTCCTCGACAAAGCTGTTCCAGGTCACGAACCAGCTCCAGTCTGCGTCATACAGATCGAGGAGCTCGGGGTCGGGGATGGTGCCGACCTCGGTGGTCGCGATTAGCTTTTTGTCGTTCCCGAGAGAAAGAAGGGCGTTGTATGTTGCGGACAGCGGCTGTTATATGATAATTAGCAGACATTGCAAAGAGGAGGACAGAAGGTACTAACACCGTGGTCGCCGGGCGTAGATGGGTACGAGTCATATGAGAGGACATCGACCGTAGCATCACCGGGGTACCAGTCGGCAGCCACCGAGTTCCATATCCAGATCAAGTTGTTGAGCCCATGGTAGTTAGTAAGACGGTCATACACGATCTGGTAAAGCTGCTTGCAGGGCTCTGGACCCTTTGCTCCCCACCAGAACCAGCCACCTTCGGCCTCGTGCAGAGGCCTCCAGAGGATCGGGATGTCGGCGTCAGCCAAGCGCTGGATCTGCACAGCAATAGCGTCAATATCGCGGATGAGGAGGGCATAGTCGGCGCTGGAGGTGTCGGCGAGTGCTGCCTCGACATCGAAGGTGACGGAGTCGGTGTAGAAGCCGCGCCACCACTCTTGACCTGCAACATCGATGAGACCGGACGGTGCGTTCCAATCTACGGAGATTCATTAGCGAGGCTAGGGGATGGAATAGAGGTAGGGGACGTACGCCAGCAGAAAGTCACGATACCGCCGCGGGCGTTGAAGGCGATGGCGTCTTCGACGGCGGTGGAGGTGGATCCACGCTCGACACGGCTGGGACTGTACTCGATGAAGTCGAGACCAAGGATGGCAGGGGATTTCCCAATGTTGGACTCAACCCATGCATATGAGGTTGTGTCTTGCTGGCCGGAGATGTATGATGTCCCGTAGTTCTTAACCAGGAAGCTCATGAGCGCCTTTGTAGCAGGTGTGGCATTAGAGTTTACGAGGGCAGTTGTGACCTGGTGGGCGCCGCGGGGAGTAGACGGAGTGACTGTGAGTGCGTCGATAAGGTACCTACCATGTTTCCGCTGGTTAGATTATTTGCTCGGGATCAAGATCGAGTGAGAGTGGGTGATCTACCAGCCCCAGTTGGTTTGAATGGAGATGGTGTTTGTGCCTGCGTTCAACAACACCTGGCCGGCACTGGCAGTGGTCCACGCTGTTGTCTCCGGGAGACTAACATCACTGCCTGCACCGCCGTTGAGGGAGACACGTGTATACTTTGCACCATATGGGCCCATGTAGATGATACCCAGGTCATAGAGCTTCGTCTCCGCACTTGTGATGGTGAAAGTGACTTGATCAGTGCTCTCATCAAAGCTCTCGACATACCCAGTACCTGTGATGAGGAAATGATACAATCAGCATGATTTCTCAAAGACACATAAAACCACCAACGTACCAGAGTAGCCAGCAGAAGCAGTGGCAACAGTCACACCGGTCAGGGTAGCATCCTCAGCTTGATAGGTGACCGTTTGTGCGAAAATCGACGGGAGCAGTGAAGCAGCTAAAGTCAGAACAAGGCCAGCATTCCGGCCGGAGAAAATCATGGTGGGCGAGTTTCTTCTGTTATGACGGAAGGTTGGTCGATCAATCTATCATCGTCGTGGTCTACTATTACCCCCTTATATACTTAGCTGCAAAAACACTGTATTGCAGCATTTTATTTAGGATTTAATAATTATGGCGGGAGATGAGCTGACGACCCCACCAAACCCGCGCATACTAACTAGTTCTTTATCCCGTAATCCATATTACAAGTTGCTAATTCCCCCCTTTCTGTTCCTGATTCCCCCATAATGCGGGGATGCATACGGAGGTTGCGGGTGGGTATCCGCAGGAACCTTAGATTCACCTTCAATACCTCCCGTATATACCTGGGTGTCATCACGCGTTAACAATCATCCGGTCTTGGAATCAATATAAGGCTGGTCATACCATACTCCAGATGGGAACTTTTCGCTGTGCTCGGACTTTCACAACTCCGTGTTTTCACAACCAGCAGGGATAGGAGATAAACCCGAATGTTTATGTTGGGCTGTTCCTAGGGAAAGATTCATCAGGAAAAATTAAGGTTAATTGACGAAATCGGAGCTGTCGGTCCGTGACGGGTGAAGTCGGTGTTCTTGGCGTTTGGGGACAGGGGTGGCCTCTTACGCGCTATTTGGGTAAAAGCTGCCTCTTCATCTATTTTATTTTATAGAACTCGGAATTCCTTCCGTTGGTTGGTTCCTACCTGGAGGTGCAGAAGTAGGCAGTCGATCTAGAAGCAGGTACGGATTCGGGTTGCACTGTTACAGACATTTTAACTATTTCTTGGCGCTGTAGGTGACGACGTCTGAGAGCACCTGAATTGCATAATAATGATATTGAAGGAGCGAGGCTAACAAGTAAGGCTTTATATCGGAGAATCTTGGGTTTCTTTTTTCCTTGCATGCACTTTAGCTAGGATACCCCTATATCCCATTCAGCCTGCGTATATGTGGACGTTGTGAATTCTCTAGCTATCTTATCTCGTCATTGAACCTGTGACCCATGTACAGAATTCAGTATGGATCTGTAATCCTGACTGTTCAAGGGAAACGCACCGAAAACTTCAACCATAACCAACACTATCACGAAACTTTAAATTGTGGAAGCACGCATGACATCCTCCAGCATGTACAATGCATTCATTTACGCACTCTAATCGATCAAATGGGGAGATAAACGAACTGAGAAACGTTAAACGCATAAAATGACAGGAATGGAAGAAGAATCAAGTTGAAACGAAGTATATGCTGGCCTTTAATTCTACTAGTCTAGCGCTAGTATGGCTGTGGGACAGGTACTGCTCGCGTGATTAGAAACCCGGCTTGAGCTCTGGTCACAAATAAGGCGGAAGCATACGTAACTCGGCTATATGATTCATGTCTATCTATCTAAACGGTATAAGCTTTCTCATTGTCATCACGAAGTATTTCTATTGGTTAAAATATATAGTCTGCATAACACAGATAGAAGCACATATATGTGTACAGACAAAGAACTGCTCCCGGTATAGGACCCGGGAATGCCGGGAAGGGAGCTGACGTGACATCGAAAGGGCAAACACTGGCAGGTAGAATTAATTGCAGGTATATAGTCTTATATATCGGCCTTGAACTACCAGAATATCCTTTTGTGAACTACATATTAATATTAGGAACTCGTGCGAGCAAGGAGGGGTCGGTGTGCCGCGCAGCGGCACCCGACCCCGATTGTGAGCCCTTTATTGAGAATGAAGAACTGATATAACTACAGGATTACTCATGTCACATACACAGATCTTAACTATCTAAATCAGCAAATTATCAATCAACCATGGACTGGACGTACTACATGTCCGAAAGACCTATGCCAGATGATAAAGCAAACACACTTTCGAATTCCTCACCCAGTCGCTCTTGGAAAGTACTCGGACTACTCTATCTAAAGATGGCGACGTTGACAACTTCTATTTGTCCACTACATGTATATGTGAGTTTGCGGCCGGAGGCCGCATTCCACTTGTATTTGTGTAAGAGAGACAGAGCCTCCTATTTCTCCCGCGAGAATTCCGCCAATGCTACTATAATGTACTATGCGGAGTATAGTACTCGAAATGAAAGTCTTCATAACTGGCATCTTCTTAGGAGTGCGTACAGACATGCATGCATGTCTACTCAGCTTCACAGAGGAGGGATTGTCAGGACTAATGGCTTCGAAGGCCTTGAGATGCGGGCTTACATGTTTCTCCAACTCCCATTCCTGCTCGTCTGAGTTTTGACCCATGTTTATTATTCCCCCACATTCAAGTTCCGTCCCTTTTTCCATCCAGAACTCCCTGGTTCTGCGAGTGGTGCTGGGTGGTCTCTTGTGAACCCCCCAATATATAAGCTACTAGCTTTAATCCTGGGTAGATTGGCCCGGAGGCGCTGATTAATAAGTGCTTTTATTGTAATATAAACCTCCGAAAATGAAGAATTCGGCTCTCTAGCAGATGCCATACCAACTGTCTAGTAACGATTGTTTCTGTGTACGTGGCATATCTGACATAACCATGCAACAGAGAATTAAGACTGACCATCCCCACCCCCATACTGCCGAAAAGCCCCTTTCAGCCGTCAATATCAAACACCTCTTGATCCTAGCTTAACTCTAACTTTACCACACTCTAGAAGAAAGTATGAGGTCTCGATTCACCAAAAACGTTGCACCCGCTGCGTAGAGAGAGCTAGAGAAAGAGAAGCGTTGTAGAAGTGGGGTTAAGGTGGGGTGAATAACCTCTCATGCATTCATAGCCGCCTTTCTACCCAAAATCCGGATGAAATGCTGAATATTGATTCGAAGATTTTGGAGAAATTGATTAATTGGGGCAACTATAAGAAGGAATGTGGCAGGAAGTGAGAGTGTGAGAAAGAGACCTAATTAACTACGACATCGTAGTCTGCCCTTTACACACCTATTTCTTATCCCAGGTATAACTCGAACCGTATGTACATGGAGAGAACCCGTAGTACCGATTAAATTTCAGAAGCAACACGCTGCTACGTACATAATCAATCAATCAATCAATCTCAACACTCCGCGAATCAATGTATTCGAGTGATAGTTTATGATGGGGAATCGTGCCTGAGCCACTCTTGTCGATCACTCATCATCCCCGAGTGAGACATCATGGACGGTATGACATACTTGTGCAGTCACATGCAGAACACCGGTACCCGATTAAACCGATCTCATTAATGCAGGGAATGTTCCAAATTCCACCATTCGATGCTCCACCAACCAAAACCACGGTATCTACAAAAGAAAAAAATGATCGACAGACCAGAAATGAGCCAACGATAAAAAAAAAAAAGGAAATACCAGCACCCATCCATATTCTATTCCAAAGATGCCGCCAAATGCAAATGATATAAACAAAATCCCGCGCAACAGAAGAGAGAGATAATCACCGTTACACCCGCAACCCAGCGTTCAAAAACAGTCCAAAAAGATTAAAATATGTAGTTCTCTAAAATGGTTGGTGGTAGTCCCCACCGCCTTGTTGGCCCCCGCCCTGCTGCTCATATGGCTTATAACTCGGCCTTGGACTCTGCCCACCCACTATTGGCAGCAGCCCTACCCCAGCACTATCATTCGGACTGTGCAGATACACTGGGCTCCCTTGGAGCTGATGCGCTGTCGCACTCGGCATATAATTTGTTGTGGGATAACTCAACTCCACGGGCGATGGGCTCTGGTCCCGATACCTTCCATGCCATTCATGTGGCGAGGCCAACGCATTACCATACCCTGATACCGCCACCTGCTGCGAGTAACTCGCGGGTGATCTTGCCGGCGAGTTGTGCATTTCCACCGGCTCAGGAGAGTATCCACCATAGCCTGCTGTCTGTACCTTAAGTTGCTGTGATTTCTGAGGCGCCGGATGAACAGGTAGTGCGTCTGGTCCCGTAGGCTGTGGTGGTGGCGGGGGGGTGTAGTTGCCTGCACCGGCGAAAGAAGCGGCGGCACCGACAAGACCAGATGCCTCTTCTTCTAGCTCCAGGCGCTTCCGGATCTTCTCATGATCGCGTTCGCGGCGACCAATGCCACAAATAAGCCAACGAGTACCGCGGGCAATGCCGCGGACAATATCCCATGGGTTGAAAGCGTCTAAGAGGGAAGTCATCACAGGAGTCATGTTTGTTGGACCCTTATCATAGTCTTTCCAGGTAAATGCAAACAGGTGGAGGATAGCAAATATTATCATTTCGAAACAGATGAGGAGTGAGTTGAAGCCCACAGATATATCGCCGAGTGACATGTATTTTGAAGATTTAATTGCGCCGGCGGAGGTGAGAAGGTCAAGGAGAATCTACAAATGCATGTGAGTAGGTCTGAGGGATGTAAGAGGAAGAAGAGGAGTGTACCATCTGCCAGAAGGAGAAGAAGATGACCAGCTTGATACAGAGAAGTTTGAAGAAGGGCTTGTTGGGCGCTAGTTTCTCTTTGACTCCCAGGTAAAAAGCAATGAGGCAGTACATTGCAATGGTTACGGCAACCATATTGAAAAACATGGTCCAGAGATGCGCGTATTTTGGGTGCAATGATTCCTCGCAGTAAAGACCTTTTGCTTGGGTAACTGTTGCGGTAATTGTCATTGCGACACGGATAAAAACGTACTGGAATATCCCGATCCAAATGATCTACACCCAGGATATTAAAAACTCGATCGATCAGGTTGGAATGTGTGGGGTTGATCAGTACTGACATTAAACCAAGTTAAGCCACTGCGCGGCTGCGCCATTCTACCGCAAGGCCATGGCCATGGTTTTACTGTTAATATTGCGAAAAAGTTCTTTTGACCTCGAAGCGTTGGGTGAATATAGCTGCACATGAGTGCGAAAAACCCAGCTATTGCGAAGGCTTCATAACAGTCCTAGACAAATCTGAATTAGATAAAGATTATGAAGATATGCGAATGCTAAGGCGGATATACCCGTGCTACTTCCCAATAAATCGCATGCCAATACCAGACGTATGATAGCCAAGAAGTGATAGCGTAGATCGGTACCATAAGAAGAATACGAATAATACTGTTTTTGTTAAATATTATTAGTCCCCAATTTTCCGATATCTAGCTCGCCTACTGTGCGGCTCATAATTATTCTGAATTCATGGCAAATAGTAGTTCCTTTCTTCCCGTGGGACGGCTGAGCGTGGATTCCCAGTGGGAACTTCGTATAGGCTTACTTGACGTTAATTGATCTAGTTGTCGGAATCTTGCCGCAGGTCGGTCCATGATTGCCGTATATGCATAGCGCAGTAGGCGAGTCTAGGAAGGAAGAATATTAAAGAAACACTCACTGTCGCTGTTCACCTGGATTCGTGTAGTGACCCGCATGTTGATGGATCAAGAATAGCGAAATGATTGTAGCTATTATAGCGCATCCCTATTAACATACTCGTTCAAAATTAGACTCGTGAGCATCCAAAAATTATGTTATCCTTCCTCTTGAATGTATTAAAACAAAAACACAGAGCAAGAACCTACACCGCATATTAACCATCCTAAAGTATGTAAAGTCAAATTCCCGACGATTGTGTCGGTATTCCCTAAGACAGATAAATGTTAACTATCTGCAGCACGCGACCATTCAAGGCTGAGGGTGATAGAAGAAGCACTAACAATGGGTTTCTGAAAGCGTGGAGTTACAAGTTGCAGTGAACATTGTGAAGCTTGTCGTCCAGGACAGCTAAGCTGGGGGTGCGCGGGGTGCGGCGGCGGTTGAATAAGTTCTGAAGGATAGGAGGGGGGAGGTTGTTTTTTGTGGCAGTAATAATCAGATCATGTAGAGGCCTAAGAAGCTCCCCCGGCAGTCTCGGGACGCGTGGACCTAACCAACTAATATGAGGCGCATCTAATTAGAGGGTTCCTCCGTGAATATCCATCCGATCCTATTGTACAGTCAATTGTGGCTTAGGCAGGATCTGTCGCAGTTGCGCCACAACTGCGTCGTCATTTCTGCATGGGAAAGCTTGATCATTCCTTTTTTCGGGAAAAAGTCCGGTCTTTTAAACTGTATCACGGTCCGAACGGCAACCCTTCTCCCTTCTGCTACCAGTTATGTAATATCTAGGTACGTACCTGAGCCATTCTTGTCGCTAAGGCGGACTGTGTCGAAACGCCAGAGGGCATTGGCCGCGAGCAATTCGCTCATGACAACATTCCTGGGTGATCAACGAATCTAGATCTATTGATCCCCCATGAACACCTGTTCCTCCTGAGCTTATTCTCAGGTCAAGATCCTGCAGTATACGTAGGGTTCTTTCTTTTCCTTATATACAAAGTACACGCTTAGCTGTTTACCATCTTTAATGTTTCAATATAGACGCTTTTGTTCTCGTTTCTAAACCTAGAATCTTTGGCAGGAGACATCTATACATGAAATAGTTATTACTTACATGTAATCACTCAGGCCAATCACTTCTAGAACTCTTCATTTGTTTTCTCTTTCTTTCCTCCCAATAGCTGGATTCAGCACAAAAGGTATCTCCATTACCAGAAGGTAAAATATTGAAATGCGGCTATTATGGTATTCTTTTTTCTTGGGCCATGGTAACACTGGCTATCCCGTTACCATCGTTAGGTTTCATCCTTCAAACCCTTCAAACAGAATACAAAGCTGGGCAGCTGCGCCACACCTTGAAAGCTGTAACCACGATGAAACCAGCGAGGCATTGCTACAAGATTATTTGTGCCGTCAGTCCGCTCTTGACAGGGAACAACGTTGCCAGGATTAGGACGGGGTCAGTTTCCATCACGGATAATCACTCAGTGATGTTGGCTTCAAAAAGGCAGTTGTCCCTCGTGCGATCAGAACGCAGTTACTACATGCAGTACTTACTTGAATGTGGTTGTACTTACTTTAACAATTGGTTAATATCAAGTTAGACATACCTCGGCGCCTAGTCCTTGATAATCTCGTTAGCTCAGTCTACCACCGCTACAATACCTACTACCTAATTGAGCGTTACAGAGTCCATACATGTATGTACATGTAGTACTCTCAAAGTGAGGGCTTATCCAATTACTCCGCTTGTATGCACATATCGTCCTATCTCAATTCTCTTGCCGCGTCAGCAATACTTTCATTTCACTTAGTACACCGCATCCGTTTCGCCTAGAAAGGACGCGTCGCAGTATTCTTGGCAGTGATATGTAGTAGATAAGATTGATAAAAGGGGCTGTTCGCTTTCTGTCTAGACCATTTCGGTGTTCGGTCGTCCCAGCGGCCGAGCAGTTGTCAGACCAAGTTTAGAAGTAAGAAAATGAGGGTATTGGATGCTATCTTTTTGGGGGGAGTCGAGCGGGGACAGTTTTTATCCGAATGATCATGATGTATGGTTAGAGATGGTGAAGAAATCTGGGTGCTTACACATCTACATGTACTTACTTGTACTCTGACCACTAGAATTTACATTGGCCAAGGTTGAGGTTTGTCCTACACGGATAAAATGACTACCGCGGTCTTTGGCAATGCCGTATAACTACATGTAGTTCGTGAGATAAATCGGCATATTCTCACAATGCCGTAGTAGTACTGATGCGGTATCAGTTTTCCCCCCATTTCTGATACTGTATATGAGGTAGAGTGTACATGTGAGTATCAACAAAAACTTTAAATGCCTGTATAATGTGAGCCAAGGATGCGGCTCTGTTCTTCAAACCCTACCCTAGCACTGATTGGTCAACACTAACGTCGATTTTGCCCCTCCACTCATCCCATCGGTGGTGACACATTTATCTGAATACAACTTCAACCTTCAAATCTTACCACACACCATCCACCACAGGCGCCACTACTTCATACTTACACTCATGCAATTTCAGCGGTAGCACTTGATTTCGCGGAGGTGTGTTTAATAGGTCCTTCTTTGTTTCTAGTGGTTAACTCTAGGCGCGCAAAAAGAAGATTTCTTTCGGACCTACCCTACCTACCTTCGAGACGAACAATTGCTGTAACTCGGACAGAAACAAACCGAAAAAAATGCTTTCTACGGCGACGATAGAGGGGATGAAGGAGCAGGTGGTGGATAACCTGCCGAAGCGGATTAAGCAGGTGAAGTTTGGGATTATGTACGTATGCTCGTTGAATCGGCACCCCCGACCTCCCGCTCATGCCCATTAACATTGGTTGATTATTAGGTCCCCGAACGACGTTGTGAAGCAGGGTGTTATCGAGGTCGCTACACGTGAGCTATTCGAATTTGATGGTGGGCGACGTCCAAAACCCAATGGCGCCCTGGACCCGAGAATGGTACGTATGGAGGAGAGCGGCGACAGTGTACAATTTTGAATAAGGTGTCTGATCTGACCGGGTCTGGCTACGTAGTGAGTCTACGTATTTGTCGCCGTCTCAATCAAGATTGTATTCTGCGCCTTGGATGGACTGGGCTGATTGGGTTGGTTTGTGCTGCATAGGGTATATCCTCGAAAACCGGAATCTGTGAGACTTGTGGCGAAGGCCTCCAGAACTGCAATGGACATTTTGGACACGTCAAACTAGCACTCCCGGCGTTCCATATTGGATACTTCAAGGCGATAATAACGATGCTCCAAAATATCTGCAAAGATTGCGCTCGAGTACTCTTAGACGACAATCAACGTCGTATATTTCTCAAACAGCTTCGCACGCCAGGGATCGATAACCTTCGCCGTACACAGATTTGCAAGAAGATTAACGAACAATGCAAGAAGACACGAACGTGCTTTCACTGTGGATCCATCAACGGTGTGATTAAGAAGACAGGCCCGTTGAAGCTGTCTCACGACAAATTCAGGGCATTTAATAGCAGTACTGCACAAAAGAAAATCCCACCAGACGAGAAAATTGCGTTTGATAAGAGTTTTGCAGAAGCTAAAAGAACAAATCACGATTTGGAGAAGCACGTGAAGAAGGCAATGGACGATCTTAACCCGCTGAAAGTATTGAATTTATTTAAGCAAGTGCTTCCGACGGATTGTGAGTTACTGGGAATGAACCCATTGGAGGGACGTCCAGAAATGTTCATCTGGCAGTATGTTCCGGCTCCGCCGGTGTGTATTCGTCCATCGGTTCAGCAGGACTCGGCAAGCAACGAGGATGATTTGACTGTCAAGTTGACGGAGATAATTTTCATGAACTCTCTCATCCGAGCAGGTCTTCAAGAAGGAACTCCGATTTTAACGCTCATGGTAAATTTCCCCTATAAATACAATCTTGTGGTATTCTGACTCGAAATAGGAACGTTGGGACTATCTTCAAGCCCAAATCGCAATGTACATTGACTCATCCCTTCCATCCCTCCAGCGTTCTTATAGTGATCTTAAACCAATCCGCGGTTTCTGTCAACGGTTAAAGGGTAAACAAGGTCGTTTCCGTGGTAATTTATCTGGAAAACGTGTCGATTTTTCAGGGCGAACTGTTATTTCACCGGATCCAAATCTTTCCATCGACCAGGTCGCAGTTCCAGTCTTGGTAGCAAAGAATTTAACATATCCCGAGAAAGTATCCCGCTATAACAAACAGAAGCTGCAGCAACTCGTACAGAACGGCCCCGAGGTTCACCCCGGAGCAAATTATATCATCAAGAAAAATAGCGATTTTAAGATGTTCTTGAAGTTCGGTGATCGAAAAAGAGCGGCAGATATGCTCCAAGAGGGAGATATAGTTGAACGACACTTGGAGGATGGAGACGTAGTTCTCTTCAACCGGCAGCCGTCACTCCACAAGCTTTCAATCTTGTCTCATTACGCCAAAATTCGCCCTTGGAAGACTTTCCGTCTCAATGAGTGTGTCTGCAATCCTTATAATGCCGATTTCGACGGTGACGAGATGAATCTCCACGTGCCACAGACCGAAGAGGCCCGCACTGAAGCTATCGAGCTCATGGGTGTGAAGAATAACTTGTGCACCCCACGTAATGGTGAACCTATCATTGCCGCCATCCAGGACTTCATCACAGCCTCTTACCTCCTTTCATCGAAAGATAGGTTCTATAACAGAGCTC
Organism: Morchella sextelata; assembly: GCF_020137385.1. Classification (NCBI taxonomy): domain Eukaryota; kingdom Fungi; phylum Ascomycota; class Pezizomycetes; order Pezizales; family Morchellaceae; genus Morchella; species Morchella sextelata. Next base: position 1,972,798 of record NW_025408619.1, on the reverse strand, counting down.
AGTTTGCTAACATTTGCATGTTCATGGTTGATGGAAATTTACAAATCGACATACCTCCTCCTGCAATTTTGAAGCCACAGGCTTTGTGGACTGGAAAGCAGATTTTCAATGTTCTTTTGAGGCCGAATAAAAAGAGTAACGTTCTGGTCAATTTGGATGCGAAGTGTCGTGATTTCAAAATGGTTCCTGGACAAGCTCCCGATATGTGCCCTAACGATGGCTGGCTCGTAATTCGTGGATCTGAGGTCATGTGTGGTCTTATGGACAAGTCCACAGTCGGTTCGGGAAAGAAGGATTCCGTCTTTTATGTTATTCTTCGTGATTATGGTCCAGACGAAACCGTCCAGGCTATGAATCGTCTTGCGAAGCTTTGTGCGAGGTGGCTCACGAATCAAGGATTTTCAATCGGTATCAATGATGTTTTACCTGGTGCTGCCCTTAGGAAAGAGAAGGATATGCTAGTCGAGAAGGCATATGAGGAATGTGACGAGTTAATTTTGAAATTCAAGGAGGGGAAACTTGAGAAGCAGGCAGGATGTGATGAAGATACAACATTGGAGAACCAGGTTTCCGGAGTGTTGAACGCGGTCAGAGAAAAGGTCGGAGACATTTGTATGAATGAATTGAGTAGGAACAATGCGCCACTGATCATGGCGTGTTCCGGATCAAAAGGTAAGCACTGATGAATTTGGTATCTACTCGACCTGGTTTTAATAACAAAATACAGGTTCAAAGATCAACGTATCCCAGATGGTTGCTTGTGTAGGGCAACAAGCTATGGGCGGCAAACGTATTCCTGACGGCTTTCAAGATCGTTCATTACCACATTTCCCAAAGAACTCTAAGCAGCCTCCGTCGAAGGGATTTGTGAGGAATTCTTTCTTCTCTGGACTTACGCCAACGGAGTTCATTTTCCACGCTATGACTGGTCGTGAGGGTTTGGTTGATACTGCTGTCAAAACCGCAGAGACTGGATACATGTCACGTCGTCTTATGAAGTCCCTGGAAGATCTGAGCGCCAGCTACGATCAGACTGTCCGGACCAGTAGCAGTGGTATCGTACAGTTTCAATACGGAGGTGACAACTTGGATCCAGTAGACATGGAGGGTAATGCTCAGCCTGTTAACTTCAAACGAACTTTCTATCACTCCGAAAACTTGACTTTTAATAACACTGATCGCGGGCTATATCCATGGGAAATCATTACACTCACTGATTCGATTCTTAACCCATTGGAGGAGAAACTCGTCAGGTATGACCTCCTTGGAAACGTTATTGGCGACGATGAGGTCGACGACCGTACAATGGATGAACACGAATCCAAGCGTGAATTTTTCAACTCAATACGAAAGTTCATGCGCAATAAAGCATCTGAGCTTGCTGCTCTCCGTTCCCGGTTTAATCTACCACCTCTCGACGAAACCCCGGATAGCGATTACATGGATATTGACGACAGTTATTTTGCCGCAGCAGATGTTAATGCCGTCAATCGCATCCAGCGGATTTCAGAAAAACTTCTCCGTGAGTTTTTACGGCAATGTCTTACAAAATATGAGCGTGCGAAGGTGGAACCAGGTTCTGCAGTTGGTGCGGTTGGTGCTCAGTCTATTGGTGAACCGGGAACGCAAATGACATTAAAGACTTTCCATTTTGCTGGTGTCGCCAGTATGAACGTTACTTTGGGAGTTCCGCGTATTAAAGAAATTATCAATGCCAGTAAAAACATCAGTACACCCATTATCACTTGCAAGCTGGTTACCAAGGATGATGAGAGAAGCGCAAGGATAGTTAAGGGGAGAATTGAAAAGACGTATCTGGAGGATGTGAGTCTAGTTTCTCGAATTGTTTGGACGAGGGAGAATTTTCTGACTGTGAAATTGTAGATCATTTATTACGTCGAGGACGTCTGTTCACCGGATGACAACTATGTCTCCGTCCGGGTTGACTTCCACACCATTGATAAGCTTCAGCTTGAACTTACAGTCGATGACATCCTCAACGCACTTGTTAAGGCAAAGCTTAAAATCACCAAATCTGACATTAGGGTTGTTGGAAACCGTATTCGCATCTACGTCCGCGAAATGGCAGATAAAGATAAAAGAAAGACAACCGCTGAAACAGACGTCTTCCTTCGCGTACAGAGTCTAAAGCGTGCGCTGCCAAGTGTCGTCGTCAAGGGCTACCCTCAGGCGGCAAGAGCAGTTGTCAAGAAGAATGAAAAGTCGGGAGAGAATGATATTCTCGTTGAAGGCTATGGGTTGAAACTTTGTATGAATACTGAAGGTGTGGTCCCGACTGCAACAAAAAGTAATAGTATTATGGAGATGCGAGAAGTTCTTGGGATCGAAGCTGCCAGGTTTGCACCCATCAAGCCCTCTTTACTCTATTATCACAAACTAACAATCTATAGATCCTCTATTATCTATGAAATCTCCGAGACAATGAAAGCTCACGGAATGGACATCGATCCTCGTCACATGCAACTCCTTGGAGACGTGATGACTTATAAAGGCGAAGTTTTGGGAATCACACGTTTTGGTCTCGCCAAAATGCGAGACTCAGTTCTACAGCTCGCCTCATTTGAAAAGACAACCGATCACTTGTTCGATGCAGCATTTCACATGAAGACTGATGAAGTGGAGGGAGTGTCTGAGTGTATCATTCTCGGACAGAGTATGAGCATAGGTACTGGAGCTTTCAAAGTGGTGCGCAAGTTGATGATTCCGGAAAAGGCATTGGTTCCTAAGAGGGGGATGTTTGAGGCTGCCTATGAGAAAAATTATAAGGGACTTGCCGGAAAGAAACAAAAACCGCATTCAAAAGGGAGATGACTGGTTCAGTGATTGTATTTATAGGTGCGATGGAAAGGCATGACGATATCTTGTGGATCAAGCTTTGTATAGTTGGATTGTGTGGTTACCGTAATATGTACTGAACTTACTTTATGTTATTCAGCACCTCGATCTATGACTGAACATCTAGTTAGTCGGAGGGCAATGATCATAAGTGACTAATCGGGAGACGTCCGCAGACTAATCGTAGTTTTTTGAAAGCGTCAAACACAAGGAGCAATTTTAGGCAAACCCAGACTATCCAAAATTTTATCTGATCCGTTTTTACTGAGTTATAGCCTCACAATCGTAAACCTTATGACTTCAATGAACCTAGAGCTCCCACCCACCTTATTTCGCGCTAGAGATCGAGTGATAGGATGTGACGGTACTTTAAGCGCCAAGGCTTGGCATTCTGCAGGACTATTTATTTCGCGCAAAACTTTTTTCGAGTCTTTGACTCCCGTCCTATTCGCCCACATCCAATTGCAATCCTTCAGGTCAATAACGACTCTCGCCTCCAAGAGCCATCACAATGAGCCAGTCTCATCCTGTACCAGCAGTGACAGAGCGCAGTGCACACTAACCCCCCAAAATCCATCTACGCAGGCATCTCCAGCAATTAATAAATTACAGAAGGTTAGTCATACCTTCTTTTTCCTTCCTCAACACCTCACCACCTCTCTCCTCCCCCACCTCTGAATGATGACCACACCTCGTTATCCCAGCTCACTCAGACGTAACCCTCCGGGAAAGAATTGCCATCATTGTTTGATTTGATGGCACTCTGGGGGGAACGCATGCTGTGAACGCGAATCTATATCTGACTTTGGATTTTTTCCGTCCCTTGCCTCTTTTCCTTGCCATTTTTCTCCCGTCTGCTCTACGTTAGGAGTTTTTGGAACTTGGCTAACGTTGTTACTGCTGGGTTGAAAAAGTAGATTACTCTAGATCAATCAAGACATAAAGGCTCCCTGGACTGTCTCGAATTAATTGGCAGCGGGACATGACTCTTACTCAAGCTAGAGTCTAAAGAATTAAGGAAAGACCAAGCATACCCAAATACTCAGTCTCGACTTCGTGATTGAGTGTTGGTGGGATCATAGCACTCGTGCTCCTGAACGCACATTTGATATAGAAGCACGAGTAATAGGAATTAATATTGAATAATTATAATGTACTCTACATAGACAAATCTAAAGTTACATCCGTGCTTGTTAACGCTGCGAATTTTGCCAATCAATGTGACCTAAGTACAGTACACTCTCGCTATAAGGATACGGTCGGGACCAAAAATATATATCCTTATAGCGAATTATCCTTATAGAAAGTGGGAGGATGCTAGCATAACGGCGCTTGCGGACCGGCCACTGGTATCCTTATAGCGAATGCAGTCGACGCTCCCTATAAGGGTACGGAAATACCGCGAGGTCGTACCCTTATCTCTAAACTATATAGTCTTCCTCATCGTCACCAGGAACGTTTTCTATTGGTTGCGTACTACTTCTAATATTGGTTGCATATCATTAGACAAAGAACTACTCCCGACATGGAAGGGAACTGGCATTAAAAGGCGTATAGCTATTGTAATTGATGGGTATAAAGGAACAAACACTGACAGAACTATAGCCATATTTTTATATATCAAGGCCGAATTTCCCTGATAGCATATATATTTTATCATGAACTACATGTACATATTAAGGCTACTCATTGAATGACTTAGAGTGCATACTAGAGCTAATAAATCACAGATTACCTATAAGGAGGGATGGAGATGAGGTTTAGTGCGTGCCTGTACGTTTGGATGACCCAATAATCCAGAATGACAGCAATAATCTAAGGAATTACTATCGCAGTACCGCCCGCACCTTCATTTCCTCACTACATTTGGGCGGCCGGAGGCCGCACTCCGCTTGTAGACTTATAGAGCAGTTACCCTTATAGATATTTCAAGGTTAGGTATGGCAGTAGAAAGTTCACTTTTGGGGGGTGAAGGGTTCGCGCAACACTGAATTTGGTAGAGTGGGAAGCTCGCGGAACTTCACTTTTGGCGGCTAAACCATCACTCTTTGGTGACGGAACTTTTAGTTTTTGGTAGTACAACTTTCAATCTTGTTAGCAGAACATTTTTCACTTTTTGAGGGCGAAGGCCAACTTCCACTCAAAAGTCACTCTCTCTATAAGGGTAACACATCAAAAAATTAGAAAAAGTACTAAGGGTATTTTTATAGCGAAAATGAGTATTTACCCTTAACACTACATACTAAAAAAAGTAGCCTGCGGACCGGGCTCCGGCCTTATCCCATCGACTGTAAAAACCGTTTTGTGGTTCAACCGTGTACCGAATTATTTATCATGTTTCCGCAACTGGCAACCACACATGAAAAGAAAAATATCATTATGAGATATAATATCAAACTCGCCCTGTATTATTTGGATTCAATCTTTGTTTTTAAGATTTCGTGCTCCTCGTTGCGTTGCCAAAGATTTGGTGCCTGGTTGGCCCGAATGCGCTTACAGTCGATGGGATAGGGCGAGTATCCTTATAGAGGGTACCCTTATAGGGAGAGGAGAGTCGACTGTATATCCTTATATCATGATCAAATATATATCCTTATAGCGAGATCGAGAGTCTATGTATAAAGCAATGTTCTTTCGCAAATTACCTGGCTACCTCATAAAAGGAGCAAATAGGAGCGTTACCCACGTTAATTTAATTAATCTAAGAAGAGAAATTCGAAGTGCCTAGAAGAATACCTGTTGAGTCTATTCAACTACGATAAAAGGCAAGAAACACATTGGCACCTAGGGTTAAGAGATGGCCGAGGGATCTGATAGGTACTTAACCCTAGACTTTTGGGGGCCGGTTCACATGGACCTCTGATTCTTATCTTACCGCCTAACACTTCCTACGTATTTGCTTGGCTTTTGTGCGGTTGAGCTAGTGCGGGAATCCTACCAGTCTCTCCCATACTGGTCTGATTAAGTTAATAATGTTAGAAATAGGTTCCAAAAGTAGTTCAATTTGGAACTAAGAGATATTAGGGGTCTATGGAAAATTCGGCGTGAGCGTGGCAACAGCTTGCCCATGCCCGCTTTTGCCAGACTCATGTGCATGCTATTCTTTGAACAATTTTATTTCCTAACTTTCACAAGCCCATAAATGAGGATGATGTGAAGATGCTGTTGATGGGATTGGTTGGTGGTTGATATATTTGGGGATAATTCGGTGGAGAGGAGAAACCTCACTATAAAATTCAATATCATGATCTGCATATATCTTTCTGGCAGGATATCTCAACCTGCATATATCCTTATAGCAGGATATCATAAATAATATTGAGCTAGACCATCTTGAGCACCTCTGCAGGTAAATATCCTGATGTTTCGACATGTGAACTCCTTCCGTATAGGAACGTGAATGGCACAGACATTGGTGGCTCAATCTCATGATAGACTTCTTCGAATTCTATATCTCGATCGATGAACCGCACCGGTTTCTGGGCGCCATAACTAAGCCAATGAACGAAGTCGGCGCCTGGCGCACACTTGGGCCCTGGCGGCATTTCGAAGTCTGGGAGGAACCGCAAAATATCGTATTCTTGAACAATGTACTGTCCTCTAGGAAAAACCCGAATTTCTTGCAGGATGTATGCCCTAAGCCATGATTTGAATTTTGGAGTTTCATACGAGACGAACGCTTTCGTGGCTAACTTCGTCAGAGACTCGTCTATTGACTCTTCTCCCTTTGCATGTCGAAACCAATTCTCAGCTGCGTAGCAGTAGAATGGGTAGTGCTCAAAACGATTCCTAATCTCGGCTTTCGCAACCGGAATATCAAAGTCTTGAAAACCAAGATATGTGAGACAAATTTTAGATATCTCAATATTCACTTCCGCTTCCGCGATAAAAAAATGGCTAGCTCGTCCTTGACGTGTACGTTCAGACGTAAGATATTGCTGGACAGAGTAGTGGGAAAGTCCGATGTGCCGACCGGTAAGACTCAATATGCCCCCACATATCGTGAGCAAGCTATTGGGATCGTTTAATCTCGCGTCCTCGTCTAGAGATTCTATTCCTTCTACGATAACCGCAGCTTCGGCTACTTCTTCTATAGTCATCGGGCGAACAGCAAAGATGATTAGTTTCAGGACTCGGCGCATTAACTGTATATCATCTTCGCTTTTAATGCCGAGTAAAATGCGCTCGTATGTCTCATCGAGGTCTTGGGGAAGAGACTTCAAAGCCTCTAGAATAATCTTCGGTCTTCTAAGTTCCCGAATTATGTCAAGTTGGTGTTTAGCTAAACGAAACCTATGCCATAATTAGAGCAGATCTTAGTTAAAACTCTTTTAACAAGAATAATTCCAAACTTACATTCCTTTTGCCTGCTGGGAAAGAGTAGAAATGATATGATCCCTTAGATCTGGTTTAAGATTTCTCAATTTATGATCTTCCTCGATGCTCTTCGTAACAAAAAACTTGACATCCCCAGCAACGTCATCACTTCCGATGCAAACAGTGGGAACTGAGTGTCTTAAGAACATCTCCTCTATTTCGTACTCCTTGCGGCTTGTGAACAAGAGACTACAAGGGCACAGGGGATTTTTGTATCTAATCATGTCGTCTAGAGTCGATAATAGGGTAGATCTTCCAAGGCATTCGTCCAACGCATCCAAAATGACAAAAAGCCTCTTGAAATACCTCGATACTATAATCGTGAAGAGAGACCATAACTTGTCTATATCACTGCGAGATGATTCGTTTTCTATTCTATGCCTATCCGGTTGATGTATTTTATAAAATGATTCGACCTCTTGTGGAATTTCGGGGAGTTTCTCCAATAGCTGGTAGATTAATGAGCCGAGCATTCCGATGGTGGTTTGTTTTTCTGAATCTTTGAAATCAAAGTAGAAATAAATGACTGCCGTATCTAGGGAGCAAGCGTGACGTGAAATGGTATGTTCGATTACAGCAGATCTATTGCGTGGCGTTAGCAATCTAGGAAGCCGAGATGGTATAAAGCGAGAGATTAATTTGTTATAGTAGCCATAGATATATATAACTTACGTTAATATTGTTTTCCCTGATCCAACTATAAAGGGGGATATGATATTATATCAGTATTGATTCCAATTCCTTGAGCTTCTGTGGTTATGAACTTACGAATTCCATGTAACCATAGGAATGATCCTGGTGTATCTTGCCATCTTTTAAGATCCTCTCCGTCGATAAACCATTTACCTGTTCCAGGTCGGTGAAGCTCACAAGCGGTGTGATGGTTGGAAGCCGGATTGACTTTTGATAAAAAGCGTAGAATTTCTTCTCGTTTTTTGCCTTTGCCCCAATTCTAGTTAGAAGTCATACCCATAGAAACTGTGACATACTACACATCTAATACCTTTTGTAACGATTCCATTGTCTAACTCTAGCTGCTTTAACCCACTCAAGAGTTTCTCAACTGCGCGGTTAATGTCTTTGAGACGGCTGTCAGTGATCTGTTGTTTTTCGTTTAATTCCTTATGTATAATCCTAATGTATGTTTCCACCTCATTTGAAAGTGTCCTAGAACATATATCCTTATTAGTATTTCACAGGAACCCGGTAAAATTAGAAAAGAAAAGAAAAACCCCACATTTGATCCGCATATAGCGCTAGCTGAAGCACCGACTTCAGCCTCTCAAGTCGCGCGAGGCATTGTTGGATATTCCTAGCCCTTAAAGGGCCTAGGAAACATCTACTAAGACGGCCATTAAGACTTTCGATTATCTCTCTCACGAGATTCACGATGTCTTTACAAGACTCAAGGGGCCCTTCAGGTTTATCGAGAAGTTCTAACGCCAGTAACTGGGGGTAGTTATTTGTTGCTTGGAAGCTGTCGAACTGTGTTTTTAGAGCTGACAATATACCGTTTAAGGTTACTAGCTCTTGGAGGAGCTGTCGAAACTCCTTGGGCGCACTTTTTACATCCCCCATATAGATGCTGCCTTGGGTTATAACCGTCCCGGTTAGTTGAATGATGCCCAAAATGCTCGACGCGAGCCCCACCGCAGCTATGATTTCTGCCATGACGTTATCGAACTCTGAAGCACGTATGAGGTTGGCGAAAAGTGGAGAAATGATAGATATGGATTACTCATGGTATCCCTGTATGAGGTGGCAATATTGAGCCTCGTCACAGCCTCCAAAAACAAATTCCTTGCCTTGACACCCAGCTGCATACACATTACATTATTCCATTATTCTAGGCCAGACCTAAACTGCGAGTAATATGATGTATATAACTGCTTCCTGATTTATGGCCGTTAATGCTCGCAGCTTGGCACAACATTAATTACATACATGTGTGTAACTGTCAGCTCATTTTCTACCAATCAGAAGAAGGCTGGGTATGACACCAAACCAGTAACTTATACTGCGCCCATGTAAACAAAGAGCTTCCAACTAACCAGCCAAATAACCAAGTAGAAATTCGGGAATTCTTCCAATAGACCCTATGGCTGTTGGGTTCGTTACTGAATCTGATTTGTGGATATGAAGCAATATAGAGAGATATATGCGTACGTAGACTGATGCTTTATTCTCGGCGTACTGATAGATGAAATTAACCTCGACCGAAAAAAGTACGGAATGCCAAGTACAGTAGCTAGATATTATATGTGATAACCTACTTATGATACGTATGTATACCTCCATGTCAAAAATCCTGGGACAAGCCCCCGTAGCAACTCGCGGTTGCGTTGTCCCGGGACTTTTGAACAAGAACTATACATGTATCCCTTCGGTCTCATGCTAACTGTTATCAGTTTTTGTAGCGCCAGGACAGGCGCACCCCCAGGAATGAGGCCATTGCATCCCTCCCCTCCGTAATATTATTACGTGTACGCAGTAGTGCGGGATTCTTGCTATTCACTAACCTAAAATCGGGTGAGTGATATTTCATGATGCTGCGCCTCCCAACTTTTACTTCGATATGAAGCGGTAACACAGCTAGCAGTGATCACCACCATGAATTGATCGCAGTCTCGAATCCACTTGCCTAAATCAAAAATCAATTCCCAACCTTACATAGTTTACAAAACTTTCACCCACACATCTGCACCAAACTACAACGCAGCCTTCCTAAACTTCAACGTCCCCCACTCACAACTATCCGCATCCGCATTAACAGGATTCAACTTCTCCCTGACCACCTTCTGTATAACCTGCTTCGTATACGGCGCCGCCAAACCCTTATCTACCGCAAAATGCGCATACAGAATCTCATACGTCGGCCTCCACACGCCTCTATCAATCGTGCTAATCGCAGACCAGCTCGCCCCACACGCCGACACCGCCGCATCATACGGCATGCCGTCGTTGCCCAGGTTGTACTTAGCCGTGTACTCGTACCCCAGCAGGAGACGGTTCGACAGCTTCCCCCAGAGGTCCTCGCCCTGGTTTGCCGAGATCTGCGACATCTCCGCCATGTTCCCGAGCGAGAGCTGGGTGTGGCCCTGGTCGCGCCCAGACTCGCAGTATTGCCCGGTGCTGGCAATCATGAAGGAGAGCTTCCCGCAGGCGTCGGAGTCGTAGAGCGTGAGGGCTTCGTTGTAGAGGGCTTCGTTGTTGAGGAAGACGCCGAAGGCCATGAACGCCTTCATGGATAGGGTACCCCAGCCGCCGGAGCTGTAATCCCGGGTACCTGGTCAGTAATCGAAAGCTCGGGCCAAGCTGGAAAGAGTTGTCGGGGAGGAGCTTGCTATGGATATGCTGAAGTAGACTTTGCATGCGCAGCAGGCGCGAAGATGTTCTGAATCATATTCGAGAACTTCGTGATATCTGCCGCCGCCCAGCCAGTCCAATCATAACGCAAGATCTCGGCCGCATTGACCAGATGTGTACCCGTGATACTAGAACCCAATTGGATGTCGCTCCCGTTCATGATGGTCAACGTGTTTGACCAGGCATTGAGGATGTCGCGGGACTTGGTCGCATATGCCGCATCGCGGGTGATGGAGTAACGCAGGGCCAGATCGTATGCCGCACGGCAGTCCGAGATGAGCTCATAGAGGCCAACGAAGCCGATGGTGTTGTCACGGGTCACGAAGCTCTTCGGGCCGTTGATGGTGTATGTGGACTGGGAGCGGGAGTTGGCGGCGAACTCGGTGTAGGCGGTGTACCAGGGCTCTTCTTTGGCATTGACTTTGGTGCGGATGCGTAGGAGATCTGCGGAGGAGTGGAAGATCCTATAGGAGGGGTGGTTAGTTCATTTATGCATTTTAGTGGGTGTTGGGGAAGTGATACGAACCCGGGGTGGGTAAAGGTTCGACGCTTTTGATGCTGGACTGTGGCGCTGGAGGCAAGGACACTGAGGCCCAAGAGCAGAACTGCTATGCTGAGAAACGGGTTTTTGAAAAACATTGTGGAGGCCCGGTTATCTGTAAGAGTGCTATCGAATGTGAGAGAAAAGATATTTGAGGTTTTGCCTCGTTATATATCTATCAAGTGGTACCTAAAACTCACGATGATAATACAACCAAAACGAATATACTCAAAGCATTTCGAGCGGTAAGTCCCCGGAGATTAAGCCGTAGTGTTCGGTTACCACTTGGATAAAAATATTAAGATTTTTATATATCTAAGCATCTCAAGTGTATGGTACTACTAATCGTAAAAGTGGAGAAGGGGTCTTATAGGTTTCATCGGAATCCTAGCAGTTCAACTGATATAGTGGTATGCTTCTGGGGAAGCGAACCCGCTATCCTAGTTCATGCAACCGAGGTCAATGTATGTGCTTTTTTACAAAAGGGGTGGACGTTGTACCTGAATATTACTTATGTTCAGGTGTTACGGTAGACTGTATTTAGTAAACTTATGTGCCAGAGCTCTAAGCTTATATATCTGCCAAATAATCCGATCTATTCTTTAGAGCACTATTTTATATCATAATATCGACTTCTCTAGAAATATGATGTTGATATTAATGTGTTAATTGTTAGGCCGGGCAGGCAGTAAAGTAGTACACAACGATCAAATAATTATAAGGCAGAGACCCTGAGAACGGAAGCACCCGTTGAGGGCTCGGTAGCCACAACCGAAATATAAGGCTGATCGGTCCCTAATTGTTAGATTTAGAAGCCCTGTCAAGTATTCCTGCAATAATGTGGGGTGTTCCGGTACGTCGGCTTTGTCTGCGTAAAATAGGTAGGACATAAGTAATCCTGTATTTCATTCCCCTGTCATTTCGGGTTCCTCCATCCCCAGTATCCACAAACAACATCAGCTTCCAGAAACCTACGATACTTGGAATTCGGTTCAGACTCCCCCGACGCGCTATCGTCCGAGGATTCCCCCGTTGCTTCATGCACCCCGCACAGATCGGTTCTCGGACCGGCGGTCCCGGTGGAGTGGTTAAGCTTTGTGCCTAGGGCCAGGTACAAACTCTCACATGGCGGAATTGATTAGCCCAGAAATCCGATTTGCTTTTGATCAACTCTAATTTAATGTTCTATGCTATGCTGGTAATGAACCAATAAGTCAATCAATGTCCTATGTTGGAGGTGTGTGCCGAGTGATAGTATATGAACCATGGTCTCTTGCAATTTAAGTTGAGAAGATCACTACGTGATAGCGGATCAAAATAACCTTGCTGTTTATGTATCAAACTTAAGATTTCAATAGTTAATAGTTGGTTCTAGATCTCAGTAATAGTACAGATTATAGATATGGCCTTCGTATGGACAAACTTACTGTATGCACTACTAACCAGCAGAGATTTTGGCACAACAGTGACACGTCCTATCCATGAAGTCAAAACGCATCGAATACCGCTAGTATTAACAACCTCGTCGTGAGTACAGTCCTAGATCGTAGTCTATTACCACGTGGGGGGCGAGCTAGTGGGGCACTCCACGTGACACGAGCGATACGCGATAACAAAACCCACCAAGCAAGCCTCACAAACTACCAGCGTATTACCTACATGTACCCACCATGTTTCTCGCCCGCCAACTACCCGTACGCCGTAGCCTCGCAACACCTGCCACAATCGCATTCCCCTTCCTCGGCCGCCGCTTCGTTGGCAGCTCGGTGTCGGCGGAAGACGAAGAGCAGATTGCGCAGGCACGGAAATGGCTGACCTCATTCACACCAGAGAATATCCCAAGAAAGTACTGCGTAGTCACGTTTTCGCGCGCGTCGGGGCCCGGTATGTAATTTAGGATTAGAAACCTAGCTATATATTGGTAGTGCTGAATTGGTGCTGATTCAAAGCGGGTGTGTGAAAGGGGGGCAGAATGTCAACAAGTATTACTACTTACTTTGCGATATCCAATGAGCGAATCCAAGAAGGGACGCTCTAGAATATAGAAGTCGTTAACGAGCACTGTGACTTAGGGTAAACACTAAAGCGACGCTCCGCCTCGACCTGGAATTACATGGCTACTTCATCAACCCCTACATCCTCCAGAAAGTCCGAGAGAACGTATGCAGCCACACTCGCCCCTCTGCTTTCGTTACCTTGGCACACAGTAACAGCCGCCTATGTAGTCAAGCTACGTGACCAAGCACGATGAGATTGTCATTCAATGTGACACCCACCGGAACCAAACCAAGAACACGGAGGAGTGTTTCCAAAGGCTCCATGCCGCAATTGCGAATGCTGCGCAGCTGCGGGGGGAGACTACTGAGGAAACGATGAAGAACGTGGAGAGGATGTAAGTGGTTTCTCTTAAGCACTGGGAAAGTAAGTAAGCTTACGGGTTTCGTGGGCTGTAGTGAAAAGAAGAATAAGGAAAAGAGGTTGCAGGCGAAGAAGATGCACAGTAGTAAGAAGAGCGCTAGAAAGGGTTCGCGGGATGATTGATTGGTGAAATCTTTAATTTATCTTTTTATCTTCCAGAACTCTGAGTGCATAGCGTGCTGTGCCATGAATTTTGAGGGGTGAACATAATACAGGTTTTAGGAGCACCCGAAAATTCGGGTTATATATGCAAACTAAAATGTTGACAGGCAGTCACTTAGTTTCTCGATGCAATGCAGCCAAACATATGAAATTAGGACTTAGTATTGTGAGAGTTTAATCCCACCATACTTGTGATATATATATGGACCCAGGAAACCAAGTCTTAAATATAGCAGGAAGACACATTGACTGTGAAAGAGCTCGAGTTTAAATCCACCTATATATATTGCTAGTAGCATGTAGTAATATAGCATTCAAGTGATTGCATCATAGATCCAGATCGCAGGTATGAATTAAAACCTTCTACAGTGTGTTTAGGAATATATGTATGCAATTCAACCAATTATACCAGCTCAAGCGCTGTTTATCATGTGCTATCACTCGACACATTTCATATCGACGTTGGAATAGAAACTAAATCCATAACCCGTAACATCTTTGGCCGCAATATTACGCAACCAATGAAGATTACTACGAAGACAAGTTGATTTTAAGGATTCAAGAAACTACATTGTTGATTTCCTGGACCTATCTGTACAGTATAGTAGTAAAATATCCCCCCAATCCTAGAGTTGGAGGTGCCCGAACCAAATGAATTCCCACCGCTCTATTTGTTCTTCGACATCTTATACTGGAATGGTTTCCGCGTCCTACGTCTGTTAGCAAAACCACACAGTCCCACCCACCACCAGCAGAAAACTTACTGCGAAAACTCTCCCAGCTTATGTCCCACCATATCCTCGGTGATCGTGAACTCATTGTACGTCTTCCCATTGTGCACTTGAAACCTATGACCTACAAAATGCGGCACAATCGTACAACTTCTCGCTTGGGTCTGGATCGCCGGCATACGCTCGTTCGGTTTTGGCGCCGTCATAGGGACCGGTAATCTATCAACCTCCCAATCGCAATTAGCAGCCGGTGGAGCAAAGTAGTGATCGGGCGGGGGTGTAGCTACTGAACGACGAATGGACCTATTCACAACCATTAGCAAGCACTTCACGTGAAAGAAGGGTGTCGAACTTACCCTTCCAGACTGAGCGCTTGAAGAGAGCTCGTGTTGGAAACATTGTGGCGTTGTGATTTGGTCTACGGAGGTGAGTTTAAGGTTTTTAGTCCCCGGCTTATCGCCAGAAAGTATTTCTGGAATTGCCAAGATCCCGGGTTAGGGAAATATCCAGGGTTAGGGTTATAGTAGTAGGTTAATAATTACCACAATCTCAGATTCCTTAGAAGAAAGTACGGAGACTAACACACTATTAGGTTGATGAATCAAAGAAAGACCTGATAGTCGTTTGCCATAGTTTGTCACTCGACCTTTTGAATGCGGGTGTCGAGACTTATATCTTATACTAGCAAACTACATGCATGTAGCTATACTCGGGCGTTCATTAAATGGTCGGATATCGTTGCAACCAAATCCCTACTAAGAATTCCGACCATTTAATAAACGCATGAGTAGTAGTACCTACATATTCATTTGATCCCGTGAAAATACCTATCTTTCCGGCCATTGGTAAAAAATCTTATCTGTTCTGGCCTCTAAGATTGCGGTTGTGTTATGGCTTTAGCCTGCATTCAAAATTAAAAACGGACCGGGTAACCGTTATCTATCTAAGGCGGGGCATTACTTTGTTTACGCTCGTGGTCTTGGCAGCCCCTCCATGACAGTCAAAATATTACTCACAACGCCCGCATCTCATCTCCTATATAAACATCATCCACTCGCCTCCCCTCTACGATAGCAATTTTTCTACAAAGTGCTACAATCATTCACAAAAAATGACTGAAGAGGCAAAGAAATTAGTTAACGCTGCGGCGGAACTCACGGTCTCGGAGAGCACCGCTTCTAGTCAGTGATCCCTCATGACTCATTTTTCAATTTTGAAAAACAAGGCCCTTTTCTCTCTTTAATATTCTTAAAACTTGTCACTAATATTAGATTTCTATAGTTTATGTTGATGAGGATACCGGTGTCGATTCTGCCGACACCCTCGGTACTCCAGACAAACCATTCAAATCCCTTATTGGTGCTCTAACACACACCTATAAGTCCCACCCAGACGCCAAATTTCAAGTCCGCAAGTCAGAGTCAGGACCTGATGACGAAACACGCAAAGAGTACAAGCCTGCTGCTAAGGCTGCGATGAAAAAGGTCGCCAACATGCACGCTGCCAACTTGAAAAAAGCTGCCAAGCAAGCTGAGATCAACGCAAAGGAGGCCGAGGCCAGGGCTTCAAAGGAGGCGGCATTAGAAGAAGCAAAGAAGATTGTTTTGACCGAGGATTCATCTCTACCTGCCGCAGTCAACATCAAAATCAGGGGCAGTGTTGCAAGCCGGGGCAAAAGAATCAAGCTTTCGGGGTGGGTCCACAGATTGAGACATCAAAGCAAGCTCATTTTCATCACCTTGCGTGATGGAACTGGGTATCTTCAATGCATTTTGGCCGATGACCTAACAAAGACATATGATGCGTTGACCTTGACTGTTGAATCAACAATCACTATCTATGGCGTTATATCCCCTGTCCCTGAAGGCTCGCATGCACCTGATGGCCACGAGCTGCACGCGGACTACTTCAAGGTCGTTGGAAAGGCTCCAGGTGGTGACGAGACCATCACCAATATTGTCGCCAAGGACGCAGACCCTCAGACCAAGTATGACAACAGACATTTGGTCATTCGTGGAGAACAGGCTAGTGCGGTATTGAAAGTTCGAGCAGGTGTTTTGAGGGCATTCCGAAAGACCTACGAGGACCTTGGAATGCTTGAGGTGACCCCTCCTTGCATGGTACAAACACAGGTCGAAGGAGGAAGCACTCTTTTTGAATTCAACTACTACGGCGAAAAGGCATATCTGACCCAGTCTTCGCAACTGTACCTTGAGACTTGTCTGCCCTCACTCGGGGATGTCTTCTGTATCCAGGAGTCCTTCCGGGCTGAAAAGTCATTGACTCGTCGTCATTTATCCGAATACACCCACATCGAGGCTGAGCTTGGCTTCATTAGCTTTGACGATCTTCTTAGCAACCTTGAGGAGACAATCTGCCGCACCATCGACTATGCCTTGGCGGATCCACTCATTTCTGAACTTATCAAGGAGCTCAACCCCAACTTCAAGGCTCCCGCTCGCCCATTCTTGCGCATGACCTACGCAGATGCCATTGAATGGTTGAAGAAACACGATATCCCCAACGAAGAGGGTAAACCCCATGAGTTTGGTGATGACATTGCTGAGGCTGCGGAGAGGAAGATGACGGACGAAATTAATCTACCAATCTTCTTGACAAAGTTCCCTGTTGAAATCAAGGCTTTCTACATGAAGAAGGACCCTGAAGACCCTAGGGTTACCGAGAGTGTCGACTGTCTCATGCCCGGAGTTGGTGAGATTGTTGGAGGAAGTATGAGGATGGATGGAATGGAAGAGTTGCTAGCGGGATATGCCAGAGAGGGCATTTCACCCGACCCATACTACTGGTTTACCGATCAGAGAAAGTAAGTTTTTATTGGTAGTGTCATTACCTTGCCGTAGAACTGACTCAAAACGCTAGATACGGAACGACTCCTCATGGTGGATACGGGCTTGGCCTTGAGAGATTCCTCGCCTGGATGTGTGACCGTTACACTGTTCGTGACTGCTCATTATATCCTCGATGGACCGGTCGTTGCACCCCATGAGCAATAACTTGTCACTAGAGGAGTTAGGCTTTTAGATTTCCCTTTGTATCTGTTGTCTAGCATCATTTCCCACTTTTCACATAATCTCTCGATAAACTGTAGGCGCGGTCGGTGGCCAGCGATATTTTCCTTTCCCCTGTACTTTCGTGTCCATTCCCTAGAGTGTGATCCTCAGACCTAAATCCCGTGATTTCAATCAATATGGATTTCAAGTAGAGTTCTTTACCCAGGATTTCGCTTCTAGATGAACATGACCCCCAGGATGTTGAAATTATTGGGTGTGAGCCTGGGAGCAATGTCCTACTTGTCATGGGATGGTCATATTTGTCAGAGGCCGCGGCATATATGTTAACAAGCAGTCATGTTTTGAGTCTCCTTGGTATAAATATTTGTGTATAAAAGGATCATTAAATGTCCTCTATTGTGGTCAGGCAAGTCGAGTGACAAACTATGACCAACAACCAGGAGAAATACGGTAGTTTGGATTAGGCTACTTCAACCCATACAACCACAAGTGAAAAATAAAGGCCCTAGATATCTCAGCCCTAAGTGTACCCAAAACTAGCCTGCACCTAGAACTAGCCCGCACCATTATGTACAATGTGTAAAACCAATCTTTTAGTGGTATTTAGATGATGGAGGTGGCATTGTGGCAGCGGGGTTTTAGCAGTCATGAAGAATGAGGTCACTAGCAGAGAGCTCAAGGAAATATACAATATCTTGGTATGTCATTTAGATTCGCAATCCGAATCCAGACAACATCCCAATATCATGACGTGACATTCAGCCGAATATCGTAAATGATATTCGACCCTTTATATTTATCGCGATATTAGACTCTTTTTGCCAACGACCGTGAGAGTCGTTAACACTAAATTAAAAATACCTAAGACTCCGGTGCATGCAGGATGCGTATCATATACATATCACTTTTTGAATGCCGTGCTTAAGAATACGCCATCAAATACTTAGAATACCAATCCTTAGAATTATTCTTAACGAGTATTCCTCATACCATGCAAGCCAAGGTCCCCTAATGCATGCAGGGCGGTCTTGGGTATTTTAATTTAGTGTTAACACCTCTCACGGTTTGGAGTTCAGTAGATTTTGTCTTGTCCTACGTGATTCTCGGAAGACAAAAGCTCGGGCTCTGAAGACAGAAAACAAAGATCAATTAGACTATGATGATAGGATGATGATCAAGAACAAGAGAAGAGTCGAGACATGAGGAAACCAAGGTTAGCTACACCGGACATAGTTTCTTGTCGTGACCGGTCCTGACCTGCATTCCATCTCGTTGTCTAGCTGCCTCGTCGTTGGCAAAAGGACTACTGAAAATTTTCGCTATATTATATCTTGTGGTAGTGTTCTAGTAACCACTTTCAGTGCCATTTCACAACTGTTAAATTATAAAAAAATTGGATCAGATCCAAATTTTTGAACTGCGATAACGATATCTCCATTGCAACCATTGTACCCGATGCAAAAAGTGTCCCATCACCCTGACCTCTTGGTTTGCCGAACATGACACAATATTCTGGAAATCACTGGATTTCAATTATCCCTTCGTCTGGCAATGCTGCCCACCCTATAACACATGAATTATATTTGTATGTGAGATCTATTATTTGATAAGAGAGATAATGGGATCTGTTAGTAAAGCCACATATAAAATTTGCTTTTTTGGGGGTGGGCAGCATTTTTTGCCAGACGAAGGGCAATATTTATATCACAGTTTTGCAGAGCGTAGTATTACACACAGTGTCGAAGGACAACTTAAGGACTGCTTTGTAGCGAAACAGGAACTCAGTAAGATTTGATACTACGTAGAAGTCTCGGATTCAAGAATAGTGACTGATGAGAAAGAAAGGATCTATGTAAGAAATACGGAATAAATACTAGATAATTATGACCGCTGTGTCCGCCGTGATCTGTCACCTCAACTTTTATGGTGGCCGGGTGCTCCGAAAGATCTCTATATAATGCACCCCATGCCCGCCGAACCTGCAGAACACAACAGTAAGATCTGTATTTGTAGCTAGTCTCGTCCCCAGACTTTTGTCAACTCGTTCCTCGTTCTGCAGACTACAAGCATCACACCCCAGGCTGATCCCTTTGTCTGTTCCCGGTCTCCAATCTTCTTGACAGTCACGTGGTTTTCTGCGAAGCAAAAGTCTTGGTTCTGGGTGACCCGATACAGTCGCCTCTCAATATAAGGGTATATTGAATATATTCTTATAAGGCGAGTATCACGATAAGAAGTAAGGCGGTACGGGTAAAAAGTGTTTCGGGCCTCCGATTGCTATCCTTATGGACCTTAAAGGTACTGCACACACGCCAAGACGACGTCCCTGTCATACTGTTGCTTACATAAGTCAATTCCCCACAGTGGGACTCAAGACGAAAAAAAAAATTCCTTTTCGTTCGCGACAACTCCAGTGCTCACGAAGACGTCCCTGCACGTCTACCTTAATACCCACAGTACAGTCGGTCTGTAACCTGAGGAATAACCAATTATGCAGCTTGTAAGATCAAGAATCCCTTTTTTTTTTAGATATCACAATTGCTATGCCTTTTGACTAATAACTATATTTCCTTCTCAGACTTGGAAGTCAATCGCTACTGTGCCTACCTCACAGGAGTTCCTGGACATTGTCTTGTCTAGGACCCAGAGGAGGTTGCCTACTCAAATTCGCGCTGGCTTTGCCATCAGTCGTATCAGAGGTGAGTTTTATCTTCGCGCCTCTCAATACTATCGCTTTGCTAAGTGGTGGAACAATAGCCTTCTACCTTCGTAAGGTTAAGTTCACCGAGCAAACTTTTTCTGAGAAGCTTGGTGCCATCCTGGAGTCCTTCCCTAGGCTCCAGGATATTCACCCGTTCCACAGCGCTCTCATGAATACACTTTATGATGCAGACCACTTCCGCATCGCTCTTGGTCAGCTTTCGACCGCCAAACACTTGATTGAGCAGGTCGCTCGTGATTACGTCCGTTTAATCAAGTATGCTCAGTCACTCTTTCAGTGCAAGCAGCTAAAGCGTGCCGCACTCGGTCGTATGGCCACCATTACCCGCCGTCTCAAGGGATCCCTTGAATACCTCGAGCAGGTCCGACAGCATCTTGGTCGTCTTCCGTCCATTGATCCTAACACTCGAACTTTGCTCATTTGCGGATATCCCAATGTTGGAAAATCTTCATTTTTGAAGTCAGTCACCAGGGCCGATGTTGATGTCCAGCCCTACGCATTCACCACTAAATCTCTTTACGTTGGTCACTTTGACTACAAGTACCTTCGTTTCCAGGCAATTGACACCCCCGGTATTCTCGACCACCCACTTGAGGAGATGAACACCATTGAGATGCAGTCCATCACTGCCATCGCGCATCTGCGGTCCGCTGTTCTCTACTTTGTAGATCTGTCCGAGCAGTGTGGATACACTGTCGAAGCTCAAGTGCAGCTCTTCCACTCAATTAAGCCTCTTTTCGCCAACAAGATCGTTTTCCTTGTCGTCAATAAGATCGATGTTACTCGCCCTGAAGATCTCGAACCCAGCCGACAGGCTCTCCTTGAGACAATAACCAAATCTGGAGAGGTTGAAATGCTCAAGCTCTCTTGCCACACCGAAGAGGGCGTCATGGAAGTCCGTAACCAGGCTTGCGAGCGACTTCTTGCCGTGCGTGTTGAGCAGAAGCTCAAGAACGCTGCTAGTGGCGCTGCAGGAAAGGAGGTTACTGATATCCTCAACCGTATCCACGTTTCACGCCCTATTGGAGGTGTATTGAGGGAGGCGTTCATTCCCGATGCAGTTCTTTCTAAGAAGAAGTACGATAAAGATGATCCAAACCGACCTAAGCTCGAGCGCGATATCGAAGCCGAAGAAGGTGGTGCTGGTGTCTATAATGTCAACCTCAAGAAGAATTACATCCTCGAGAATCCTGACTGGAAGTTTGACAAAATTCCTGAAATCTACGATGGACGCAACGTTTACGACTTTATCGATCCCGATATTGAGACAAAGCTTGCCGAGCTTGAGGCCGAAGAGGAACGCCTACAAGAATCTGGGTTCTATGATGAGGATGAGGATATCGAAGATGAGGAGGATGCTGAGATTCGTACCAAGGCCGACTACATCCGTGAACAGCGTACGCTTATTCGTAACGCCGCTCGCTCCAAGAAGTCGCTCAAGAATCGCGCCATTATTCCTCGTACCAAGGGACAAGGAAAGAAGCTTTCCGAGATGGAGGAGCACATCGGTGGAAAGCTTGGTTTCGACACAAGTGGAATTGCTGCTCGCGCTCGATCAAAATCACGTGGTCGCCGTGGTGACGATATGGAGATTGACGATGGCCCGCAAGCAACCAAGGCCAGAAATATCGAGAGGGCGAAGTCTAGGGCTAGAAGCACAAACAGGAGAGAGGATGGTGTTACAAATGAGGGTGCTAGGAGTACGGCCGAGAAGTTGATGAAGCTGAACCAGAAGAAAATGAACAGAATGGCAAGGCAGGGTGAGTCTGATAGACATACTACTGCGAGTATGCCCAAATGGTTGGTTGCTGGAAAGAGAGGGATGGGAAAGACAGATCGGAGATAATTGGATTGTGGAGGTGCGGATTGGTCAGTCTGTCGAATTACATACAAAATGGGGATTTCTCTTTTCTTTTGTCTTTTTTTCTACGGTTGCTTTTTACGATACAAGTTATGATTTTTTTACATTTCTGTTGGGAGGGATGCTTGTATGCTAGGAATTCTTAAAAGTAAATGGGTCTTTAAAATCTATTCCATGGCCCTGAAGTTTTGCCTCATCAATCCGTGTAGTAAAGCTTAAGCTCGGTTAGTGAGATCAGTGGGTGAGCCTTTGAACTTGATGTGAGGTACTTTGTCATATTCCTCCAGTTATTTGATTAATTTACCGAGCTCTCGGAAACGTTAATCGTAAGATGGGTGGCTTAGTTCTTCACTGGGGTATTTAACTGTTGAATTGGCTATTGAAAACTCTTATAGACACTATCTCATATCCAAGCCCCGACAAGTCCAACAAATAATAGTTATAAATCCTTTAATATTTTAATTTTAGATCATCGAGTGATATTTTGTGATAGTGATTTGCGGCTCTGCTTACTCAGCGCACCGAAACTTTTCAGGACCGTTGCTCCAAAACCTCCCCGCTACTCACCCCACACGACGCCCCTCTAAACACGGTAATATCAACACCACCACAACAATATCAGCAGCAGATAAGTTACATCTGTTCTAATATCTAAGCCCATCAGTTTACGCAGTCATGTCGCTGCAAATCCCATCTGCTCCTGGTAGCGGGCTATTCAAGCCTGGTTATCAATCGTGAGTTCCCCCTGGTTGTTACTGTGGGATTGAACTGACAGAGGTGTCATTTAAAGATACGCGAGCGAAGATGGTGCTGTCATTCGAAACATCGATGCTTGCAGCACTATTGCTTCCACAGTGTTGACCTCCCTAGGACCTTTCGGTCGTAATAAAATTATCATCAACCATCTCCAGAAGATGATCCTCACGTCGGACGCTGCTACCATTTTGCGGGAGTTGGAGGTTGTGCATCCGGCTGCAAAGCTGGTTGTTATGGCGAGTCAACAGCAAGAGGCTGAGGTGAGGATTCATTCCGAGGGATGGTGTCTGCAGTTGGCTAATGGGTTGTTTGGTAGATGGGAGATGCTACCAACTTGGTAATCGTGTTGGCGGGAGAGATGTTGAAAATGGCCGAAGGGTTGATTAGGATCGGCTTACATCCCTCTGAGATTGTCAATGGCTACGAGAAAGCTGGAGAGTTTGCTTTGAAGACTCTTGAAGGTAATAAAATTACCCCTTCAATCGCCACGTTCTTGTTGCGCTAACTTTTTACCTTTGCCCAGAGCTTTCCGTCGACAAGATCACCGATATTCGCTCGCTAGAAGAGCTCAGCAAAGCTATCAAGACCGTCATTTCCTCGAAACAATATGGCAACGAAGATCTCCTTGCGCCTCTCGTTGCTGAAGCTGTGCTTGCAGTCCTCCCCAAGAACCCTGTGAACTTTAATGTCGATAACATCCGCGTTGTTAAGATTATGGGATCTTCTCTCCCACAAAGCCGTGTCGTCAGAGGAATGGTTTTCCCAAGATCACCGGAAGGTACCATTAAGAAAGCTCTTAAGGCGAAGGTCGGTGTCTACTCTTGCCCGATTGATATCTCACAAACGGAGACAAAGGGTACCGTCTTGCTACACAATGCCAAGGAGATGCTTGATTTCACAAAGGGTGAAGAGAACTCTTTAGAAGCTATTATTAAGGAGATCCATGATTCTGGTGTAAGAGTGGTCGTATCTGGATCTACACTTGGCGAGCTGGCGCTGCATTACCTCAACCGCTACAACATTCTTGTTATCAAGATTCTAAGCAAGTATGAACTAAGAAGATTGTGTAGAGTTGTTGGTGCTACCCCCCTGGCAAGGTTGGGCGCGCCAATGCCTGATGAGATGGGAAACGTAGATGTCGTTGAGACTGAGGAAATTGGTGGAGACCGGGTTACTGTATTCAGACAAGGTTGGTCTCACTGTCGTTACCAGATTTGAACAGTTCTGATGATCAAAAGAGGATGAAACTACCAGGACAGCTACTATTGTTATCCGTGGTGCCACTCAGAATCATCTTGATGACGTTGAGCGAGCTGTCGACGACGGCGTAAATGTTGTCAAGGCTATCACCCGAGACCCTCGTCTTGTTCCTGGTGCTGGAGCAACTGAGATGCAGCTGATTGAGCGAATCGTTGCTTATGGCGAGAAAACACCTGGTCTATTGCAGCACGCTATCAAGAAGTATGGTGAGGCATTTGAGGTTATTCCTCGTACGCTTGCGGAAAGCGCTGGGCTCGATGCCACCGAGGTGCTTAGTAGGCTGTATGCTTCCCACCATAAGAAAGATAACTGGAATACCGGTGTAGACATTGAGGTATGAATTCACTTATATTTCCTCGCATATAAACAAGTTATTAATGTTTTCGATTATAGGACGAGAAAGGAACTGGGTTAGTTGATGCCAAAGAGAAGGGTATCTTGGACCTTCTCGTTGCTAAAAGTTGGGCCATCAAATTGGCGACCGAAGCTGCACGTACTGTGCTCTCGGTTGACCAAATCATTGTGGCTAGGCAAGCCGGTGGGCCCAAGCCGCCAGCACCTAACCCAAATTGGGATGAGGATTAGATCTAGGAAAATGGGAAATATTTAAAGGCTTTTCTAGAGCGATTGAAAATGGGATTACGA
The DNA here is from genome assembly GCF_020137385.1 of Morchella sextelata. Classification (NCBI taxonomy): domain Eukaryota; kingdom Fungi; phylum Ascomycota; class Pezizomycetes; order Pezizales; family Morchellaceae; genus Morchella; species Morchella sextelata. Next base: position 1,948,071 of record NW_025408619.1, on the reverse strand, counting down.
ATTTCAATATCAGTAACAAGCTTGCATAAGTTTGTACAATAGAAAAGGCCTAGCTTTGAGTCAAGATTGACGTCAAGGAACTAACTATATTTTTTAAGAAGCCTGAGGTGATTGAGTAATATTATTTCAATTTAATTTTTACATACGTAAAGCAAAGTATTTACTTCTATATATTCCATAAGCTACTAAGTTCAACATTGCCATTGCTTGACCTACACGGGATTCCATAGGTCGGCATAAGCTCTCTCATGTCTAGCCTGTGCTTCAACCTCGACTTCTTTCTCATTCTCATTCTCATTCATCGATATCCTTGCCAACAGCCTTTTCGCCTTTTCCATCAGCTCCGGAAAACTTCCATCTTCTTCCACGATTGTATCAACCTCCATCTCAGTAGCGTCCCCCATCGTGTCATGCCAATCCCCTTCGCTTCCATTTCTCACTTCGATATGATCGCTCCCCTCCATCTGTGAGTCCTGGTGCTCAAACGTGCCATTTACTCTATTCAGAGACTCGATCTGTGACAACACTGCCGTTCTTCGAGCTTCACCGGAGTTCTGCGACTCCCGCACTTGTTCGATTTCGGCGCCGAGCTCCTTGATACGCGCTAGCGAGCTCTTGGCCTGTGCCATTAGGGCATCGTAGCTCTTCTCTTCGGCGGCGATGTCGGCTGCGAAGGTGCTTGGGGCGGGGTCGTGGTGGGTCTGAGAGTTTGGGGCCATTGAGCTACTGTTGTTGTAGGATGTGGAGTGCGGGAAGACTGGTGAGGAATCCATAGCAGGGAGGAGGGGTTTGGGAGGGGTAGTTTAGTAGTAGGTGGGTGAAAGATAAGCCAGTGAGTCGAAGTAGGAATGTTACGGTCTCTTGGGGTTGTTGACAAAGCTATCTATCTATCCGCCCTTTGGTAGCTTACTAGGTATGTGTCTTGTAGATCATCTGCTTCGCTGGCTGGAATGGGTGGGTATGTGTTCTCCGATTGGAGGATGTCGGTAGCCGTGCAGAAACAAACAACACGGAGCACGAAATCGAAACATGAAAAAGGTAAGAGGTCTCAGCTCCGGTTCTGAATGACACATAGCGCTAGGTTGGGGGGAGGGGTGCGGTTGCTTGTGGTGCGGGCGGTCATTGACCTGCTATGTTAACTATCCGCCGTTTGCTCAACTCGGAGGTTATTGGCGCCAATTGGGTTTTAAACATGCGTGGTTTGAGGGGTTTCGAGTGAGATGTGGTGATTAAATGGTGGTAGGGTGATGCATGATGACTTGGGTCGCTTTTGATCTTTCCTGTGGGAATACGATCGAACAGGACAGGTATTGGAATCTGGGCGCAGAGTTTTGGGCATCGGGTTTGTAGCTCCGGTCATCTTACGGATATCTCTCATCTGGTTTCAGTTCTGTCTCCGGTGTCTTACCAGACACCACGCCTGGCTGACTGTGTTCTCTCTGGTACCATCATTATTAAGAATCAAATTAAAAACGACCCCTGGATATTTGGTCTATATTCAGAATACCTTTCTCTATAGCGACATATATCTAACTCGGAATTACTCGATGCTTTTGAATTTCCGCCGTGACATAAGAAAAAATCATGGAATCGTCAACTGTAATTTGCGAGGTATATAGGGCAGCTCAGCCTTAATAGATTCTCAGATTCCAACGAGATAATTATAGGCCGATATGGAGTCATAATATAGGCTGCAACTCACCATACATAAGTACATACTCACCATCGTTAATATGTTTGATACGCCAGTGGTTTACCCCAGTACCAAGCCATGCAATTGAACTCTGTTATTAAGTAGACATCGATGTTCAAGTATTCATGGTCTTTCGACGGTCCTACATATATTAACTTTACTCCCATTTATTATATCACTACTGCACCCATCTGTCTAAATACTCATACACCGTCGGAACCGACAACTAATCCACATTGTCAATGCGTCCCATCAATAACGAAAACCGCCATTGCAGGTAGACGTGTAATTACCAAGCTACTCCATCTCCGCGGAAATCCGGCTAGTTGAAGTTAATAAAAGCACTAATATTACTGATATTGCTAGGGTTAGGGTTTATGTAGTTATGTACTCTACTCGCGCTGCCGGATTGAAGCCGCTCAGATAAAAAAAGGTAATTGAGCTCTTATTGGCTGCCAGATCACTCGCCACAGTTCTTTGAGCGGCTTCAAACCGGCCGCGCGAGTAGGTACATATTAATTGTTAAACCATGTCGCCAGATTTATAATGCCGACCTCTTTGGCACAACCGAATAAATAGTAAGACCGGCGTTAACTATCAGGCCGCATGATAATGTTCCACCACAGCCCGGCCGGACCGGCGCAGGTTAAGCTGCGTGTTATGGATGATTATTTAATGCCGACGTTGCAGTCTACCCCACCCACCTCCATCCAACTTACTCTCAATTGCAACATCACCACTTTCTGTAAGCTAACTCGCAAAAAATGACAATTACACACATCGTTATGCTCAAGTACCCTGAGGGTACCTCCGAGGCTACCATCAAGCAGGTATGTATGTGACGGAAACTGCAGCTGTGTTATCGTGCTAACCAATTGTGGCGTGTATGTAGACTCTCGATGATGCAATCGCCTTGAAATCGACCTGCCTCCATCCTAAGACTGGGAAGCCGTATATACTCTCTGCAAAAGCAGGGCGTGATAATTCGCCCGAGGGCATACAGGTATACTATTTTGCCGGTTTTTTCTTTTTTTTTTTTTGTTTGCGGCTAGCTAGCTTGGGTTGAGCTGATTGGAGCTAGAATGGGTTCACGCATCTCTTTGTGATGGAGTTTGAGAATGCGGAGGACAGGGACTATTATGTGGCGAAAGATCCAGTGCATCAAGGTTATGTGAAGATGTTGGGGGCGCTGCCGATCGGAGCGGTCATGGTGATGGACTTTGAGGGCGGGTGTTATTAGTGAAGTGGTGTTCTGGATAATGTGCTTTTAGTAGTTAGCTTGCTTGAGCTCCGCATTCAATTCAATAGCTATAAATATTGTGATAGTTGGTGCATCCTATTACGAATTGAAGGTAGTCCAGAAGAATGGGTAATGCTAAGCCCATTCAAACTGACTTTAACTCCTCGTTTGATATATATGTAGTTCCTGGCCCACTCGGGAAGCTCGTATATTGAGAGAGCTAATCAGACGGAGTATAAACCCAGGATTGCGAATTGCTCTGGTCGGCCCAGAAACCTACCCATCTGGAATATTGACTGTGCCTTCTTACTGTGAACTTTTTTTTACTATACCGTACTTTGAGACAATTTTTAAATCAAGCCAAAGCATCCCCGGAGACAGGCCGCGCATATAAAGAACGGCGTCCAATTAATTAGTTACGAATCAGTACTAGATGAGTTCCACCATTATACCCTAATGATATGGGAGCTGCTCCTTATGATTGGGCACTTCAACCGCATACCTAGATATCTCACCGAGAATCGAATCGATATTACGGCTGTCAAGGCATTTGCGGACCTGTAAACCTAGTCGAAACTTTCCTGGCTAGGGAGGTAGAACCTCTTTGGAAACCCGATGTATCCTGGCCACACATCCTGACCCCACTACCCGCACTTTTCTGACCGTTGTGGTATGGGGAAATAAGATGTTATAGAAAATATTATAAACCTATGTAGGCGTGTTCCTTGGAATAGTTCCTGGATTGGTAGGGTAGGTTGATTTTGTTGTTCAAGGGATCTACATAGGGGGGGTCCTACGTGTCCAATATAACGTACTAATTTTTTTTTTACTGCCAGCTAGTTCCGGGAGAGCAATTTCCTTGATCTGCTATATCCAATTGCTCGTTAGGGGAATGCTAGTGGGCCGTTCAGGGATGTTTCTGTGTAGACTGGATTTCTAGGCGTCCTGGTGTTTTATATATATCACTGGCCGTAGATATAATAGTTGAAATACTCTTTGTGGACTGTATATCCGGATCGTAATTTATTATCTGTTCCCGGGTTCAAAGGAGACCTTAGCTGGAAAGGGCCAGCGTCTAATTTCTGACCGGATAATCCATAACTTCTGAGAGATCTGGCCGAATTTCTTGTCCCAGCGCCCTAATTAATTAAAGCATCTAGCCTGCCGGATGGGAAAGATCTTGAAATGGACCCGTCGAATGAAGTCCCTGGCACTGGTATACATATTCTGAACCATTGGGAGTCTGGCTCACAGTTCCAGGTACATATTTGAGACGGTTTAGTCCCGAAACAACCGAATGATTACATGACTGAGGTGGATGAGCCGAGACGCCTTGAAGCTATCTCTCTGCTTCATCACATGTATTACCTGAGTGTTAACTAGTACTGATCAATGTTCCTGTTTCTTTCCTAAGCGGTATAGGTCTAGTGTTCCAGTATGCCTTGTTTTGGGGTATAGGGATTTGACTCTAAGACTAGTTGTGTCCTAACAATTTTATACCCGACAACTAGGCTTGCGATGTCTGTACGTTCCAGTCTATCGTTATAACAGGTGCCTCTGGAGCTAGAGCTTAGTTGATTCCTCGGCCATCTATGCCGGCATGATTTCGATTTACGAAGCTCTTGGTACTATTCCAGGCATACTTATGTTCCTAGGCATTTTACCAGGTCTTTTTTTTGCTGTTTTGATGACGAGGAACTTTCATGGTAGTACATCGTAGTGCATCATTCATATGGGCAGATTTAGGCCTATAGTCTTTTCTGGGACAATGGCGAAACTGGGTTAATGACGAATGGCAAACTTTCAGCCAACCATAGAGCTGATAGTCAGCTAAGGCAAATGTGTTGGTGCGCTTTTGTTAGCTTTTGTTGTCCCAGAAAAGACAATAGCCTAAATATGGGTTTTAGAGGTTTTAGAGTTAGATTTTCATCACATTCCAGTGCTTTCTGGATCCAGTGAAATCGTCGGGATAGATCTTCTAGTGCCTTCTTTTTGTTAGTTTATATGTAAAATTTTGACTCGAGCATTGAGCTCAATATCCCAGACATCCAAGTGGGACTGTGGGAGACAGCTGTATGTTTATCCAAGTACCGAAGGAAGATGCAAGAACCAGGCGTAAGCATCTGGGTGTTAATCCTTGCATAGACGCCTTCAAGACAAGTGCCAGTGTGTTCCCGGGCCGCTGGGAGCTTAAAAAGAGATGAAGCTCTTGATAACCCTTGATGAGATATACCCCTAGTTAGCAGTGTTCCAAAACGGCATTTCTTTATTTAAACACCACACCCTATCAACTGCGTTGATGGGAGATGGGTAATCAGTTTCTGTCTTTGAAAATTTTATGTGTTGACGACGTTGGCATTGGTATTGGTGTTGGTGGATGAGTTGGTGGGGTTGGGGATCCCAAGTTCTAACTGTCTCAGCCGGGCCATCCCCCTCAAACTACTTGGGAACCACAGTCCCCAGGCCCAGCTGCACTAGTCTGGGTAATTAAAGCTTTCTAAAACACAACTACACTGGGATGATCATCTGTCATCCGCGATTTCTCTAGTCTTTTATAGGCCACAACAAGAGTTGAAACACATCTATTCATCTTCAAAGGTGATCTTTCACCCTGTCCCGCTGCCCGGCTGGAAACATTTCTGGCTGGGTATGCCTACCGGTGGACAGTGTTGGCAAAGTATATTTGATGCTCCCCTTGTTTTGGATCCGAAAAAAGGCTCCTGACTAGGAGGGGCCTGTTGTTCCTGGACTTTGCACAAAATACTCAAGCAGTGCGCCATTCAACCGCGAGTAGCTTATGGAGAGTCTTTGAACGACTCCACTTCAAAGATGGTAGATCTGGGTATATAAATTTGACTAATAGTACTGGCGGCCATTATACGTGGCGCTCTAGAGGAATGGTGTCGTTACTTGGCTACTCAGTCCCAGCCTCATGCTCATAGACTAGTCATCAGCGGACAGAAAGACACAATCTCCAAAGCAATATCCATGGTGGGCTTTGCTATATAATTACATCATGAGATGAAAGTGTTTGGTTACGTGTGGTGCGAGTCTACTTATGAATATCCTTTGGTCACAAATCGTCCATTACTGTCGGGAACCTGAGGTATTGAATATCACGGACGGTGACCGCACACAACACGAAGCAGGGGCTATATTAGTTTTCGGGGCACACAGGCCAGAATCGACAAACCCCCCAAACCTGTGGCAGGAACCATCGGGGCTGGCGTTAAATCTGCATCACAGAATATCACTCGACCCAGCCCAGACTCCATCGTTGCCAATATCTGTCATTGGAACAAATAAGCGTTGCCTCCTCTCAGAGTCCAACCCCATTAATAAGAAGGCTGACTGCTCTGGCTCAGTAATCAGGCGTGCTCCAAAAACACTTGAAGCCGGACAGAGGGTATACAGTTCCAAGTTATTTTTGGCGGGTTACCGACTGGCCATGATCCTAAAGGGACCAGCCAGGAAGACTATAATGGCCCGCTATATGAAATAGCGAGTATTATATCACACGTTGATTTCCCCACCCGGCAGACCGCTCAGCCCGATCACACTAGCATTCGCGTCCTAGGTTCTCCGCAGATATATATCGATGTGCGGATCGATTAAGCTAAGCCTTCGTTTAAGCACTATACGAGAACAAGGATAGCACGCACTGTACAGATATCTGTAAGCGATACAGACAGCGTGTCTTCGAATCGAATATTAAGCAAGCTGGAGTTCATAAAAAAAAAAAAACACCCCCGGAACGGATGGGCTCCCGGTCCGGGGTTCACGCGGTTGTATCCGACTCCCGGGCGGGCAGGCAGGCGCCGATCTTCCCTAATGGCCATAATGGTAGTCTTTGGCCATCAAGGATCGAAAGAAAAAAGAAAAAACGAAGTCCAGTCGCGATCATAATTGGATGTGTTGGATTGCCTCCGCGGTAGTATGTAACTAGGTAGGTAGCTCGTGTGACCAGGCCGGGGGCCTTAACGTCACGCATTATATCGTGGAATACTGATCTGGAGCGGCGGCCCTATTTGGAAGTTCAAGTTTTTTTCTGCTCAGCTCTGTACTGTAGCTAGGATCAGCTTGAAGTGAAGTCGGCGTCCTAAACTCTGGGTGTGTGTGTATGTAGATAACCGTATGATGACCCCCCACTACAAGGAACTCACCGAATATGTAATAGCTTTCATAAGTATGACAGCTATACAGCTGCGGTGAGGTTACCTCTGACGTATGTCGAAGCTCCCAAGGTCTAAATCCAGGCATTAACGGCGAAGGCCATCCCCAGAAATAGATAGAGCTTGAGCATGCTGCAGCTGGTATGTACAGCTGGGTTTTTGTGCCGACTGCCCGTCGAGGAGGGGCAGCATATGCTCGCAGACCAGCTGAGCTCTCCCGGCATGCACAGAGGGGAGCTCCACTCTGCTTGTTGCTGCGTCTCCAAGACTCGATCTTGACCACCGTATCTAGCTGTCGACGGTTGTAGTAGATACCACACACACCACCCAAGTGACTGCTCCCGCAGCACCTTAGCAGCCGGACGGTATTATAGCATCATTGATAACGCTCGGAGGCGCCGACGTCTGTTATCGGGGCGCTTGGATTTTGAGACCGCATGTTGGTGCCGTGAAAAATAGAGCGGGGATGATAATGCGGAGACCCATGGCGGCGGCGGCGGGGGACAGCGGAGAGCAGCAGCAAAAAGGCAAAGAGGGTGCGGCTGCAGCTGTATGTAGGAGGAGGTCGCGGGAAAAGAGGGGTCGGGGTGGTGGAGGGAGCGAGAAGGGATGGTATGGCCAAAGGTCGATACGTTAGATGGAAGCTAGCGTCGACACCGAACCAAATTGCAAACACCCGCCAAGCTAGCTAGCTAGCCCCATACCCATCCACTCCGACCACCTTGTTCACCGGCCGCCAAGCCCATATAGAAACATACATACATGTAGTTACATGTAGGGATAACAGCCCATTAGAAGCCCTAGCTTATGTTTTTGCAAAGGGGGCTGCGGTGGGGAGTAGTGGGGTAGTGGGGTAATGATCGTTTGGTGGGAAATCGGGCAAGCCCTCGACGGTGTAATTGGGTGGTGGGGGTAATGATTGTTTGGTAGGAAATTGGGTATAGCTATTGACTTTGGCTGGCTGATCGTGGTGGAATGGGGGTGCGGTGGTGGAGTGTAGCTTGGGATGGAGATGTTTAACTAGATAGGATAGGGAGGTTTTTTGTTGTTTGGGTTGGGTCTAGGTTCGGGATTACAGAGCTAGAGAAGACTACTACCATATGAGTTTGAGAACCGAGTACCACAAAATGAAGGAATAGCAAAATTTATTATTCTAGCTACCTGGCTAGCTACGCATCTGCTCCACCGTCCCCTCAAACAGCCCCACCGCACTCTTCTCCACCGCCACCACCTCCTTCACCATCCCCTCCCACTCCCCCCTCTCCACCACCGCCGCCACAACACCCACACACCTCCTCAACTCCGCCATCACCGTCTCCCCGCCCTCCCCCCATCCCCCATCCTCCACCACCCTCCTCCAACACACCACACACGCCCTCACCACCTCCCACACATACCCCCCCACCCTGCTCCACCCCACCCTGACCACCTCCACCAGCGCCCGCACCGCCCCCACCGCCAACCCCCACCTCACCCCCACAAACGGATCCACCAGCACCCCCACAAGCACCCCCACCACCTCCCCAAGGTGCCTAACACACCACACCCCCATCTCCCCCACCAGCACCCCCACCACCCCCACCAGTACCTCCGCCACCGCCACCACCTCCCCCGCATACCGCATCCCCGCCAGCACCCCGCGTCTCAGCAGCACCCCCAGCAGCCTCGCCCGCTCCCGCGCCTTCCCAGCACCCATCACGCGCGCCAGCGCCACGAGCGCATCATACCCCGCTGTCAACAGCGGCACGGAGACAGCCGTCGGCGTGAGCGGCGGTAAGGACAGGACACACGGGAGTGCGGCGTCCCAGAGGACGGGCGCGAGTCCGGTGCGCACCAGCATTGCGGGTGTCTGCGGGTGGAGCAGGAGCGCGGAGAGGACGTGGGCGCCGCGGGCCTTCGTGGGCGCGTGGGTGTCGTCGAGGAGGGTGAGTGTCGGCGGGACGATGAGGTGCCAGGACGGCTCGAGGTGGGAGGGCGGGAGGTGGAGTGTGACCCAGTGGAGGAGCGTTGGTGTGGCTGGGTGCGTGCTGCGGTAGGAGGGTGGTGTGGGCGGGAGGAGGGGCGCGCGGAAGGTAGACTGGCGTACGGCGGCGTGCGCGAGGGGTGTCAGCGTGGGGTGGGGGGCGGTGAAGTGGGGTTTGAGCGCTGTGAGGAGGGTCGTGAGCGTTGATGCGGGGAAGGTGTGCTGGTCGAGCAGCGAGGTGGACAGCGCCCGCGACGGGGCGGTGGTCCAGGGGTCGTGCGCGGACGTCTGTGCGATCAGTGCGACTGCAAGGTCCGTGCTGATGTCGGCTGGTGCCAGGCGCGCGATGATCTGGAGCGCGAGGTGGCAGACCGCTTGGTACGGCGCCAGCACCGCCGGGGGTGTGACGTCGTCGTCTTCGAGGACGTGTTCGGGCGGCAGCAGGGCCTCCGTTGGCATCATGGCCGCTGGGAGCCACTGCAGCAGTGTTTCGGCCTCTGCGGGTGTGACATTTGCGGTGTCGGTTGTGAGGGTGTTGAGCGCGGTGAGGTTCTCGAGGAGCTGTGTGTGGTGGGGGGGGGGATGTTAGAATGGCTGTGCTGCGGGTGAGCTTGGGATCTAGAGAGAGGGAGAGAGAGCGGGGAGGGGGGGGGGAGAGGGGGGGGAGAGGGGGGGAGGCTTACTTGGGAGTATTCAAGCTCCGGAGAGGCGTCTGGTGGTGTTGTGCACAGCTCTGTGATTGTGGACATCGTGGGCGGTGAGTGGAGATGTTTCGATGTTTCGATGTTTCGGCGGTGAGTAAGTGAGCGAGGATGGGTTAGGGTTGTATTATGCCTGCCTGCATGAGGCTCTTGGCGGAAATGATTGTTTGGCCTGTCCTGCGGTAGTATCCCAATGCCTGGGGTTTTTCTCGCAGAAGAGGCCGGGAATCTAACTAATTGGCTGAACGAATGCCCGGTTGGAGCTGTCCGGCTCGCGCAGAACACCCACACACCCGCACACCCACACACCCACACGGCAATCACTGGCAGCCCTCTCTCTCTCTGGCTCTGCCTGCCGTGTGCACGACCGGGTAACCAAACCACCGCCAGCACAGGGCTAGCGCCAGAGCTAAGCTTTGTCCGAGACTCGAAGATCGAATATATAAATGGAAGAGAGCTCACAACACCACGCATATCACGGACATCCCCATAACCACAATCACCAGAGACACCACAGGCACCACCGGCAGCTATACGCTCTGAACCCCCGCACGCTATGGCGACCGTCAAGGGCTCGGCCTCCTACAAGAAGAAGGACGGCGCTCTCCTCGTGCTTAAGGACTCGGTGACATGGACGCCTGCTGCACCCCCGGGGGCACCGCCGTCGCTCACGATCCCGACGAGTACGATTACTAGTATGGCCCTTCCCATTCCCATTCTCACTCCCACTCTCACTCCCACTATAATCCCTCCCCCCCCCCCTTTTCCCTCCCTCTCCCCCGTCCCCGACTCCTACCACACTACACCCCACTGACCCTCCCCCCCCCCCCCAAGACCTACAAGCCACCCCCGCAACAACCGCAAAAGTAATGATCAAAGTCTTCGCCAAAACCCTCCCGGACAAAGACCCCGAGCAATACGTCTTCACCTTCACCTCCCCGCCCCCCACAGCCCGCACCGAAGCCGACGCCGTCAAGGAAGCCCTCACAACACGCATCCAAGACTCCAAGACCACCTCCGGGCCCGCAACCCCCTCCGCCTCCGCCTCCACCACCACCCTCCCCGACCCCGCCGACTGGTCCAAATCGCGCCTCGAGAACGACATGGCCCTCCAGCAGTCCCTCCTCAAGTCCAACGCCGACCTCTCCAAGACCTTCAGCGAGGCCGTCCTCTCCAACGCCGTCACCGCAACCCAGTTCTGGAGCACGCGCACGCACCTGCTCCGCGCGCATGCCATCGAGCGCGAGCAGCGCCGCGGCCCGTACAACGTCCTCGCCACGATCAAGCCGAAGACCGAGGACGGCGTGGGCAAGATTAGCATCTCGCAGGACGTCATCCGCGACATCTTTGAGCAGCACCCGCTGGTCAAGAGCGTGTATGACGAGAATGTGCCCAAGATCTCGGACACGGCGTTCTGGATGAGGTTTTTCATGAGCCGGCTGTTTAAGAAGCTGAAGGGCGAGAAGCCGCTGCCGACGGATGGGACGGATGGGATCTTTGATCGGTACTTGTATCGGGATGATGAAGGTTTGCAACCCTTGCTGTGGAGGTGGGAGGGATAGTGCTGATGTGTGGTGGGCGTGGTAGAGAACTCGCGCAAGAGACGCCGCATCGAGACGCTCCCGCGTACCATTGATCTCGAGGGCAACGAGCAGAACCTCTCGCAGAAGCAGGGCAACATGCCCGACCTCACGATGCGCCCCACAAAGGTCGAGAACGTCCCGATCATCCGCACGCTCAACAGTCTCTCCCAGAAACTCGTAGATCTTGTCGCACCGTGAGCCCCCCTTTGCCCTCAATCCCCACTGCCCCCAATCCCCACTGCCCCCAATCCCCACTGCCCCACCCCCCCCTTCCCCCACACATACTAACCTCCCCCCCCTCCTCCGGAGGGGCACAGAGCCGACTCCGACCCCACCACAACCGAAGACCAAGACACCCTCACCATACTCTCCCAAACACTACACGACCTCCGCGCCGACCCCACCGAGGAACGCATAATCCTCAACATCCGCGACCAGCGCCGCTTCTTCTCCGGCTCCGACTCTGCCGCCGCGGCCGCCGCCGCCGCCGCAACCACGCCCTACGCCTCCCTCGCCCCCGACGCCGTACTCGCGCAGCTGCGCAGCTCGCTGGGCGACCGCCCTATCGACCTCGAGGCGCTGCTGCCCAACGGCAACGGCGACGGCGACGGCGACGACGACGACGGCGACGGCGGCGACGAGGAGAAGGCGAGGAAGCGGCCGCGCCCCAGTGATGCCGCCGCACAGGTCGTCGCCGCCGTCAAGTCGCGGCGCGCGGCGATGCTGGACGCTGGTGCCCGGACGGGCTACAATAGTAGCCGCACGGGGGGTCTGCCGGCGTCCGTGTTTGAGAGCGTGACGCTGGTGCACGCGACGACGCATGAGTTCCTGCGGCACTTTTGGCTGGCGTTCCTGAGCGGGGACGAGAAGCGGGCGGGCGACATCACGAAGCTTGTGGCGAGCCTGGGGAATTCAAAGGGGCGGATCGAGGCGATTGCGGCCATGGCGGATAGGGAGAAGGAGGAGGAGCGGGGGCGGAGGAAGCGGGAGGCGCAGGAGGAGTATCGCAAGACGGGGGTGAAGCCGAAGAAGAGGAGTATGGAGGTGGGTGGTGGGAGGGGGGTTGTGGAGCGCATTTTGGGGCCGACGATTAGAGCGGTGGAGATGGCGGTGGGGAGGTATGGGGCGGCGGTGGAGGAGGCGGAGAGGGTTAATGCGGCGGCGTAAGGGGGGGGGGGGTGTTTATTGCTAATTAATAGGGAATGAATAGAGACTTTTTCTTTTTTTTTTGTTGTTTGGGGTGTCTCTGTTTGCGAGAAAAGGGTTGTGGTTTTTGAGCCTGAGTATTTCTTTTTTGTGCTTCTTTGTTTCTTCGGTATATATAGCTTAGATAGGATTTGGCATTGCATTGCATTGGGATTTTGGGGGGGAGGAGCAAAGACGGAGTTTTTGCAGTGTATGATATATACAAGAAAACTATTTACTTCCACCACTCCCGTCCCTCCCATCCACCCCATCCCACTCCCAGCAAACCACACAACCCCCATCTCCAGAAGAAGCAGAAGCAGATCATCTATTTAACCTTCTTAACCTTCAACTTGATCGTCTCATCGCCCACAAATATACCCTACCCCACCCCGTCAGCCCCCCGCCAAAACCCACAAAAAAACGGGACCAAGAAACTCACCTTGCCCTTATACGGCTCCGGCTTCCTCCACTCCCTCACCACCGCCGCAAAGTCCTTAATCTTGATCTTATCACACCCCTCCAGCAGTATCCTCGTGGGCATGGGCACCTGACACTTGACCCCCTCCGGCACCGGCAGCTCCACGGGGTGCGAGAACCCCACCTTGAGGTTCAGTATCGTGCCGCCCTTCTCGACCGTCGCACGGTACCCCACGCCCACCAGACGCAGGATCACGCTGTGCCCCTCCGTCACGCCCAGCACGAGGTTCTGCAGCACGCTGCGTGTGGTCCCCCACATTTCGCGCTGCTCGCGGATTGTGGCGTCGGCGACGCTGATGGTGGCGCGCGTGGAGGTGGTGGCGGGGATGGGCTCGGTGCTGATGGTCAGGTAGGGGGGCAGCGGGAGTGTTAGCGTGCCGAGGGGTCCTTTGACGATCCTAGGTTAAATGTTAGCTGGGAGAGTGGCCGCGGGGGAGGGGGAAGGGAGGGGAGGGGGGGCGGTGGAAGGGGGGACGGTGGGTGAGTTACATAGACCCAATTGGGCGGTCCCGTGGATTCGTCGATTTCGGGGGGGGCAGGCGTGTTAGCTCAACTTCGGCGGGAATGATGACGGGCAGCATCCCAATCTTTGATGGCCGCTGGGCCGTGCTGGTGAACGTTCTGCATGCAGCGGCGGCATGTCGTGGCGCACCGTGGCGGAATAGTGGCAGCATTGTGGGCGGCGGCGGTGGGTGGTGGGTTTTGCGGTCTCGGTGCGGGCTGCAGTGGGTGAGGTTGAAAATGCAGAGCGTGCCAAGAGTTTGTCACGTGCGTGGTGGGTAGTGGGAAAAGAGCCGCAGGAAGCGAGCGATGACGGGATGTGCACTCACTCATGTGGGAGCCGCAGGGATCGTTAATATTAGAGTATTAGGCTGCAGACACAGACATGGATGGAGAGTGCAGTCTTACTGTTGTGTTCTGCAGGCAGGGGTGCAGAAATATAGTCGGGTGAGATGTAGAGATCTTTTCGGAGTGCCTGGCCGCCAGTAAAGTTAAGGTGCATGACTGCCCCGCAGCGAAACAGGAGTTCGTTCCTACGTAGAAGGCTCGGGCCCAAGTGTAGTGACTGGGAATGACGAAAAGAAAGGATCTATGCAAGAAAGACAGAATAAATACTACAGTAGATAGCACTGTGTCTGCTGTGAACTGTCCTCGCTTGACTAGAGCACTACCAAGCTTGTCCTTCTCTTGTCTCACAATCTCTGGTCGCTTGGCCGCTTGTGCCTGGCTCTGGACAGTGTGTGTAGTTGTCCATGTAGTAGCATGTCTAAGCAATGTAGGTAGTAGTAATATAGTAGTAATAGCACAGTAATCCGCGGTAGATGAATTCAATGCAAGCATCGTGCGCCCTCTCTCCCCTCCCTCACTCGCTCACCGGAGCGGACTCGGAACCCGAGTGACAGCCAATGATCGGTCCCAGGAATCCGCCCGGCTTGGCCGGTATCCAGACACCCGACGATAGCACCCCTGCACTCGTGCTACAATACTCTACTCTAGCGTCCATCCATGCCTTCTTCTAATTGGAGTGGAGTGGTGGAGTGCTAGCTACTGTGGTACTCTATCTCAAGTAGCTGCATCATAATTAATATATATGCCCGATCTCAACTTTCTCGAGACCCTGAGTACTACCTGCTGTATCGCACTCCTCTCTATGCTCTACTAATCATAATCAAATCCCCCGTAAGACACTTCCCATTGACTTACATGATCCCACACAGGTCCGACATTGATCTGAGACCGTCCGATTCACCACCACACCACGCGGTACGCCATGGAACCAACAAATCCGGCGACTGCACCCCCTCCTCGGGACATCTTGATCGCAACACGTTGACGAGCAGATCTGGAGCGAGACAAAGCATTCCAACCAGGGGGCGGTACACGCGCAGTGCATACCCTATCTGCTCAATTCTACTAACGGCAATAGTTCACTAGACAGAGGAGGGCGTCCAGCCTTACGCCTCTATTCGCTTCTTGCCTATCGCTGATTTGTTGGTTGGGGGCAAGATACCTTGCATGTGTGGATCTGTTGCTGGCCAGCAGCACACACACCACACACACATCCTCGCACCCTACACATCCCAATAAACAACTTGCCCCCCCCCCGACGTACCCCGTAACACAACTACGTGATAAGCTCCAACATTCTAGCTGGGAACGGAGGGAGGGGGCAGTGGAAGCAGGAAAAAATAATTGTACAACACGGTCCACCCCCCAAAATCGATTGGTGCCAATGGCTCAGCTGGAGATATAAAAATTGGGGAGGGGAAACCTACTTTTTCACTTTTTTTTCCTTCTCGTTCTCTGTGTCTTTCTTTTCTTTCTACGCCGTGACAGGAATCATGATCTTTGCTGGCATGGAGTCAATGTTTTCGCAGCTCTGGAAGTGGCGCTCCCCAAAAGCGGTCGAGTCAAAACAGGATACAGAACTTACGAAGACCACCCCACCCCCAGCACCGTCCTCCCCGCTCCTCACGCTCCCCAACGAGCTCATCCTCGAGATCTCCACCCACCTCACGACGCCCAAAGACCTCCTCTCCCTCCTCCTCACCACCCGGGCCTTCCCCCCCCTCCTCCAACCCATCCTAAGCACCCACGCCTTCAGCTCCCCCACCTACCCCGGTGCCCTCCAAACCGCAGCCCGCACCTCCAACCTCCCCCTCGTCCACACCCTCCTTCGCACCATCCCCGTCAACGACGGCCTCACCCGCAGCCTCGAGACCCCCCTCCACCACGCCCTAAAGGCACCCACCCACCGCCGCACCCAGTCCACAACAACAATAGTTGCCCTCCTCCTCTTCCACGGCGCCGACATCTCCGCCCGCGCTCCCGTAGCCATAACACCCCTACACTACGCCGCCTTCCACAACCTCCCCGAGTGCGCGGCGCTCCTCCTGTCAGCGGGCGCCGACCCCAACGCGGCCGACGCCTTCGGCCGTACACCACTACACTGCGCCGCGGCCGCGGGCGCAACCGCCGTCGTTCGCCTACTCCTGCAGCACGGGGCGGACGTGCGCATGCGCGACCGGTATTATCGCCTGCCCGTGTCGTATGGGAACGCATATTACAGGCTGGGGTGCACGGCACAGCTGTATAAGGCCATGGGCGAGAAGTGGGCGTATCCGCCACGGATACAGATGCGGTGCTTGGTGCTTGATACGCTGCTGGGGTGGGTGTTTCGGTGTCGCGGGAGGGTGGGGTTTGGGCTGGTGTTGGGGCTGGTGGTGCTGTGGGTTGTGCCGGCGGCGCTGCTGGTGGCGGTGGGGAGGGCGTTGAGGGTTGACAGGGCGTGGATGCTGGGGAGATGGGCGTTGGGGCTGGGGGCGGGGCCGGAGTGGGGGGAGTATGGGGTAAAGGGGAAAGGGGCGGAGGAGGAGGAGGAGGATTAGCAGTAAGAGTAGGGGAACTAGGGGGTTTTGGGGGGAAAGCGGTTGGCATTCTTTTGGGGTTTCTTTCCTTTGTGTTGGGTTCTGGATGGGGCGTATAACATTGTAGATAACTTTTTAGGGGATAATGATAATGACTGAATGTCTTAGCTGCTGATCATCCGCTGGGACTAAACCAGAATAGTAAAATAGCTCCGACTAGTTGCAGAAACAATTGTTAGTGATGAATGTTTGACGCCCTCCACACTCTAACAGAAAGATAAAGATCTTCAGGCATACAACACGGCGCAATTGCAACATATAACACGCAGTGCTTAGTAGAAGATTGGGGGGTGAAGTGTAGGTATCATGTGATGCATCAATTCAATTGCAAGGGGAAGCTAGAACCTTTTGTACGGAAGCCCGTAGTATAAAGAGTATAAAGACCGCCGATCGACCAACACCAGACGTGAAAGCGTGCATGTATGTAGACATTCGAACCCACAATGGCACTTGCATGTAGTTGATGTACATAGTTAGTTTACAGATAGAAGCAACAAGAATCTGATTATCTCGTGCTGTAAGGCAGTGCGTGTTCCATTGGCTGTAGCAGGACGAACCTACTGGATGAGAGAAGAGACGATGGTGATATTAACAGGACTACTAGAGTTTCTAGCTTTATACGATATACTTGAGGACAGGCTGTCACGCCACAGTTGTAGCGTACGTAAAATAGATGTCAGTCACGTATCCTGTACGACAGTGCGCGTGCGCAGGTTAACCAATTCCTAATAACAATCTTTGTTTCCCATCACTGCAGTAACAAATTGCGATGCAGACCATATATGCGCCCATCGGCCAGGGGGTGGTGTCGATTAGTTGGGTTTTAGGCGCCAAGCATTGTTAGCCTGGGCGCGGCGGTAAGGATGTGCTTTTTCATGCTTGGGAAATCATTTCCGGTTGCCCGCACTAGTAAATACTGACATGTAGGAATGTAGATGGGGTGACTCTGGCTGATCATGACACTACATGTCATCTTCCCCCACTACGTCAGCGGATTCCCTCCGCGCGTGGTCTCGACTCTCGCTCCCAGGATGGATTCTATCCTTTATCCCTCTGGCCATACATTCCTCGATCTCTATCCCGATCCCCTCTCGTTCTGTTGCAGCTAGACACATGTACAAGCCATTCCTATCGACCACAACCCCCGTTCTCCGTTCCGCACCCCCCATCTTCGGCTTCCTGATTGCTAACTCCCCCGGGACCTTTGGCTTCTTCCATCCCTCACTTTCGTTCCTTTGTCTACCCTGAATCTATCATCTCCCCCCTCCTTGGATTCAACTCTTCATCTTCTCTCATCACTAACGATCTTCAACTAGATCTAAACTTTTCTTACAGTTTCTTCCTGCTGGGTCTTCCCAGATCGGAATATTCGTATACTAAAATATTTATGATACTACATCCCGTCTCCAACCGTAGTTCTGGGGAATCCTTTTGTCTCTGTATCTTACAGTACTAAGCCTTCTACGGACGAATATAGGTACTATCATTAAATCGAAACGGCTAAGAGGATAGTGCTTGTTTAGTGAGACCATTGCTCGTTGGCGTAGGGAGCCAAATACATCGTCAACTGACAATTAACAATTGGCTTTACCCATGGATGGACTATCATGATTGGGACCTGCCAGTTATAAGCTTGAAATATATTAGGCCGTCCTTGGATTTTTGAGCCGTGCCACCAGCCGCACGGAAAAGGCAATATTAAGCTCGATTATAAAATCGATCTTTTCAATCCAGGTAGAGATCCGAGGGCCTATAAGAAAAAGGAAAATAAAAGTCTCAGACTTAAACCAACTTTATATGTCTACCGTTGGTTTAGCCCGAGACTTTTATTTTTCTGAGCCTAAGGAGATTATTGGACAACCCTCGAGCTTGCCTGTACAGCGACAGGTAATAAGTGATGGAACGCCCTGAGATATAGTTATACCTGCAAACACCGTATATTGGTGGCGTTTTACCCAAAACAGGTATCACTGTGTCTCAGCGTGTTCCATCACTTTTTACCTACCGCTGTACGATGATTATTAGTGAGCTAAATGACCCAGTCATTTCCTAAAAGAAGGAGACAAGGATAGGTTTGCCAAGTACGGGTAACGTACTACTGGAAGATAAAGCCCACTCTCGACGGGACCGGAGACGTAACCAGAAGCCCATTTGTAAGGCAATATATTAAACCGAGCCCATCTAGCCTCTGACCGGCCTGAAAGCTGCTGAGATGCGTTTCTTGTAGAATCAACTGGGCGCAGAAGGGTGAACAGAAGTCTAGAAACGCTCTGAGTCTTGATCAATTGAGGAACCCTGAAAGAGTTAAATGCCGTGATCAATGCTCTCCATAACAACACCAAGACTTATTCCGACAAGAAATAAACTAAGAAGAAACTACAACACCAAAATCGGGTATCGGATACAACCGTAGCAGTATAATATTGTGAAAGCTCTGGTGTTGCTCCGGCTCCTATGAGAGTGCGCGTTTGCCGAAATGCGGCATCGCAGCGGTAATTACTAGCCAAACAGCCCCCCCTTCCAAGTGACAACCTCACATAATTGGCTCAGGAGCTACTCCTATCTCCTGGTTTAATTTAGAGCTCATGTAGCTTGGATGACCGGTTATCAAGTCATGAGACGGCAATGCTTCTGTAATGTACTACAGTAGTTGCGATCGGTAAAGACCAGAAATAACTAAAAGGCTCTTTACCTTTCTTGACTATCTTAAATGAAAGCCACAGCTCATGAAGCATTCGCGTCCATTTAAACTTGAATCCCAACATAGTAAAAATGCATGCCAAAAACAACACACCGTGGACATACATCTGAATACTCCTCTTCACGCCCCCTCGAATCACCAGCCATCACTCGCCCCCACTACCCTGCCTGATCCCTGTCGAAATCTTGGCGCCAAGCGCACGAAAATCTCGTTACCAAAGCAAAAAAAAAAGTTCCACCCCAAGCACCAACGACCAGCAACAACAACTACCACTCGTTCAATAACCCAAAACCCACAACCTTCCCTCTCCGAAAAAATATCACAACCCTCCCTCCACTCCCTATCCCAGACAGAAACATCTCACATATAAGCAATGGGTAAGGGTCGTTCAAAGCTAAAGCAAGGCCCGCCCGGCGCCCTCGACGAGTCCCTCATCTCGTCGCTCAAGCCCGGCATCAAGCGCAAAGCCAGCACCGCCGCCGACGATGGCGGCAGCGACGGCCCAACATCAATTGGAAAGAAGGTCCGTCAGGAGGAGCAGCAGAAGGCCAAGAAGCGCAAGGAAGAGGACTTCCGAAAGACCAAAGCTGCAGCGACGAAAAAGGCGACAAAGGACAAGAACCAGCAGCAGCAGAAGAAGAAGTCCGTGGCCGGTAAGGTTGTGAGTTCAAAACCTGCAAGGAAGTCTGCGGAGCCTAGTAAGAAGAAGGACCTATTTGACGATGTGGATGAGATTAATGATGCAATTGCTGCTGCGGAGGAGGACGAGGAGGAAGATGGTGAGGAGGGACCTGGCCCCGTCTCGCTCAAGGATGACTTTTTGGCGAGTGGGGACTCGGACTCCGAGGATGATGTCTACGATTCTGAGGAGGATCAAGGACCGAAACCAATCTTTTCCGACGACGAAGACGACTCGGAGGGAGAGGAGAGGCTGACGGCAGCCAACATTGAGGGGCTCTCACGGAAGCTCGATATGCAGCTCGCCGAGGAGGCCGCCGAGGCCCAAGCTGAGCTCGAGGAGGCGGCCATGCAGACCAACATTGCCCACGACAAGCCGAAGATTCTCGGGGACGCCGGAGAGGACGAGGATGAAGACATGACTGCTGCTCCCCCAGACATTGCCCTTCTCCGCACCCGCATTAACGATACCGTCCGCGTTCTCGAAGACTTTTCAAAGCTGTCTGAAGAGGGTCGCTCGCGCGCCGACTACACCGAACAGATCATCAAGGACATCTGCGAGTACTACGGATACTCGCCGTTCCTCGCAGAAAAACTTTTCAACCTCTTCTCCCCGTCCGAGGCGTTCTCCTTCTTCGAAGCCAACGAGAAGGCGCGCCCACTCGTCATCCGTACAAACACCCTCAAGACCGCCCGCCGTGAGCTCGCCCAGGCACTCATCAACCGTGGTGTCACCCTCGAGCCCGTCGGCAAATGGTCCAAAGTCGGCCTCCAAGTCTTCGAATCCCAAGTTCCCCTCGGTGCAACTCCAGAGTACCTTGCGGGCCACTACATCCTACAAGCCGCTTCCTCTTTCCTTCCCGTCATGGCTCTGGCTCCCCAGGAGAACGAGCGTATTCTCGACATGGCCGCTGCCCCCGGTGGTAAGACAACCTACATCTCAGCACTCATGAAGAACACCGGCTGCGTCTTCGCCAACGATGCCAACCGCGCACGTACCAAGGGTCTGATCGGTAACATCCACCGCATGGGCGTCAAAAACACCATCGTCTGCAACTACGACGCCCTTGAGTTCCCTAAGGTCATCGGCGGCTTCGACCGCATCCTCCTCGACGCGCCCTGCTCCGGCACAGGCGTCATCAGCAAGGACCCCAGCGTCAAGACCAACAAGACCGAGCGTGACTTCCTCGCGCTCCCGCACTTGCAGAAGAGGCTACTGCTCGCCGCAATCGACTCGGTCGACCACAGCTCCGCAACCGGCGGCTACATCGTCTACTCCACCTGCTCGGTGACCGTCGAGGAGAACGAGGGTGTGGTCGAGTACGCGCTGCGCAAGCGGCCCAATGTGCGCCTTGTTGAGACGGGGCTGACGTTCGGCCGCGAGGGCTTCACGTCGTTCCGCGGGAAGCGGTTCAACGAGAAGATGAAGTTTACGAGACGCTACTACCCACACATGTACAACGTCGACGGCTTCTTTGTCGCAAAGTTCAAGAAGATTGCGCCTACGCCGAAGGCGGATGCGGAGAAGGAGAAGGACAAGGAGGACGACGACGAGGAGATGGCTGATGCAGTGGAGGATGAAGATGACGTGCCGTTTGGCGGCTTTGACGATGAGGCCGATAAGGAGCTGTTGGAGAAGGCGGAGATCAGAATGAGGAAGAAGAAGGGTCTCGGAAACGGTGCCAAGAAGAACGGAGTGAATGGTAACGCCGCTGCCCCCGCCGCAGAGGAGGTCGAGAAGAAGGTTGAGGAATTGAAGATTGTGGAGGAAGCAAAAGCCGAGGAGCCCAGAAAAGAGGTCGATACCCCGAAGAAGAAGGATACAAAAAAGGGAAAGAAGACCAGCCAGGAAACCGAAAAGCCAGTCGTCGCCGATACCCAGAAGAAAGATGAACCAAAAGGCAAGAATACCAAGAAGGACGCTGAAAAGCCAGTTCCCGCAACAGAGACAGCCCCAGCAGAGGTGAAGGAGAAGAAGAAGTCAGCTACAAAGAAGTCACAGAAAGGCAAGAAGGGTGGGAAATAACTATAACTACATAGACTAGCCTCGCTGCACCTGTCCACATAAACTTACCTTATTGTACTATCCATATAATAGCAATCTCTCTCTGTCTCTATACTTTTTCTCTTTCTTTCCTGTTCTATTCTTGGTTTTGTTTGAGGTGGATTGGCTTTTAAGTTTTACGGGCTGGATAAAAAAAGTTTTTTTTCTTTCTTTTTCTCTCTCCTTTTCTTTCCTTTTTGTGTGAGTGTGAGTGCGGGTTTATTGTGTGTAGATAGATTGATGAGCTATGTGCATGTGCGAGCCCGGTCGGTTGTATAAATACTCCTTACTTAGGATCTGTGTTCTTTTTTTGATGCTGTCGTGTTGTTGTGCCGCCGGCCACGGGAAGTGGTTGTGATACAACCTAGGACGGAGAGGGTTGATCATTGACCCGGGCCAATGATGCGAAGACTGTATATATGTAATTTGGAACAGTCCCTCCCACCGAAATAAGTGACAAACACAAAATTTGATCGTGCCGTTATTAGTTATTCGCATTTGGATCTAACTATGTACTCAAAAACACCAAAAGGCTCGAAGCACTAAAAGGCTTAAGTAAAATCGATTAAATACACGAAACGAGAAGAGAAGGTAAAGGAAAAGTTCTAAACATCCGTTAAAGAACTCCTCCAGATGGCCACCGCCATGTCCACGACCTTCTTCATCTCGTCCACATCATGGACCCTAACAATGTCGGCCCCGCCGCACACACACGCGGCCACAGCACCCGCTGTCCCCCATTGTCGCTCTCCCGCCATCTCGACGCCCGTGATCGTTCCCACAAACCTCTTCCGGCTCGGCCCCAACAGCCACGGCATTCCATTTAGGTCCCCACCCCACCTTGTCAGCTGCCCCAGGTTCCGGATCACCTCGAGGTTCCCAGCCATGGTCTTTGCGAACCCTAGGCCCGGATCAAGGATGATGTTCCATCTCCTGATACCAGCCTCCTCGGCGGCCCGAACGCGCTCAGCAAGCTCTGACGCAATAGTTGCGATCACCCCGTCGGGATAGGACGTGTGCTGATTCATTGTCACTGGTGTGCCGCGCATGTGCATGATGCAGATGGGCACGCCAAGCTGCGCAACAGTCGCAAACATGTCTGGGTCAAGACGGCCCGAAGAGATGTCATTGATGATGTCTGCGCCTGCTTCTACAGCCGCCTTGGCGACAGAGGCACGGTATGTGTCGATGCTGATCGGGACAGTGATACCTGCAGCACGGATTGCCTTGATAGCTGGGATCACACGGCGGATCTCCTCGTCGGCGCCGACATCCTGTGCACCTGGGCGGGTGGATTGGCCGCCGATGTCGATAATGGAGGCACCAGAGGCGATAAAAGCGTTCGTGGTTGTGATGAGGGATGAGTGGAGATGCTTGCCGCCATCGGAGAAGGAGTCTGGGGTGAGGTTGAGCACGGCCATGAGAAGGGTGGGGCGGTGGGGATTTGAGGGATCGAGGGGAGGCAGGTGAGGTGAGAGAGACATAAAGGTGCGGAGAGGGGGGGTGTTGAGTGGCGCGGGGGGCAGCGCAGAGAGGTGGTGCTTAAATGCCGTGGAAGTTAGGGGGTGGGCCCGCTCGGGAGCGATACTAAACAGGTGATATAAGTATTTATATATGAATAGCTTTAGGTGGTGTAATAAGCTTACTCGCAGAGGGGACGGAGAACGAATTCTCGTTCCAACATGGCTGCATGTGGAATTATCAGGTCCTCGGTATTCAGCGTCAGATCATCGTATAGAAGAATGTCTAGATCGATTGAGCGTGGTCCTTTCTCGACGACCTTTACTCTGCCTAGGGTATCTTCAATCTCTTTGACTGTCCTCAGCAGATCATGAGGAGATAGAGTAGTTTCTACCTATAGTCTTCTTAGTTGTGTGTTCAAGTGAAAATCATCGCATGGGGCCATTACCTGGATCACCCCATTCAGAAACGTTGGCTGATCTAGAACATACATAGGCGCGCTCTGATAAAGATTGCTTGTTCTTTTGACAGTAATTCCTCTCTTCTCAAGTTCGACCAATGAGCCCTTGACAGCTTTAAAGCGGTCGCCAACGTTGCTTCCTATAGCGAGAAAAACATCGTGTTTGCCTTCACCAACGCTAGAGAATTCCTCAAGGTTAAAGAAGGATCTTTCTCTTGTGATCTCGACGCCGGGACAGTCGGCGAAAGTCAAGGCGCTAGGCTTCTCGGCCTGAACCGTAATCTTCGATACACCACATTTGACGCAGGCCTCGCGGGCAATCGCTGTGACGAAGGCCTCGACTGTCTTGTAATCCGAAGCCTCAATGTGTTCTGTAATATGCTGCGCAACAGTGCGGAAGTCGTAGCTAGGGTCAAACTTTCCAGCCTGGGTTTCTCCGCTGGCCAATTGTTCTGACTCGAGATTGGCTGATTTCTTGGACTCGTTTGGTTTGTGCATGGTCAGGTTAATGACCACATTTTGCTTCTCCAGGCGTTCGTATGAGTTGACACCGATGATTGTAACAAGCCTCAGGTTCTTTACGAAGACCTTATCCTCGCCTTCTACAACTACCGAGCCATCTGCCTCTTTTTTGCGTGTTATTGAAATTCCGGCCGCATCAGCCCTGAGAAGTGCTCTAGGTTTCTCCACTACAACCTTGACCCATTCTCCGTTTAGCACTGGACTCAATGCTAGTCGAGCAACCTTCTCGACGAGGTGTTCGAGGGAGTGAAAATTGTTGTCCTCCACGAGGGCCGAAACAGATTTTGCAACGGTCCCGTAATTGATGCTGTACGGCAAGTGGTCCGTTGACCCAGCAAGCGCAACTGAGCTCTTAAGCCATATGGAGAGTAGGATAGGCTGTGGTCGAGGGCGTTTCCAAAAGTCAACCCCGGTAGTCGCTTTTCTTTAACTGTCAGATTTTTCCAAGAAGGTATCCCCCCGCCCCCCCTCCCCCCTATAAAACCTGATGATCATATACCTACAAGTTCAAAGAGCGGACAAAGATCAAATCATTCCCTTCCTCTGAAGAGGGAGCCTCGCGCATAGTTACAGAGTAATTCCGATTTCCCTCGTGCTGTAGCTGCTTTGGGAATGGGCGAGGGGGGAATTGGAGGCGCAATTGGGCCACTAAAGCGGGTCGCAGAAATATATGTCGGTGAGAGGCGAGAGCAGGTCTCAAACGATATCGTAACGTGGAGAGCATTTGGTGGGGTTTTTTTTGATCCCTGGACGCTCAGTCTGGTCTTGAGTGCGGGGTATCATGTGATCAGTGTGGATCGTGAGCTAGCCTTATCCGCAACCCTAGCCTTTGCAAGAAAAGCAGGTACACATCTGTCAGTAGTAAATGTATGAGACTTGGATGCCATCCAGAAATTCGAAATTAAGCCCCCAGAGATTTTTCCGGCCAAATGGTCTCAGGCAGAACGGTTTGAAATGGGAGCCTCTTAGTATTTACTACATGTAGTAGTGACGGCAACTCAGGGTACATGTATTCAATGGATGTAGGGCAGAGGGAAAGTTCTTATATAAAGTACCTACGCTCATGATCCGTCTGTAGGTACATGTATGTACATGTAGGTCTATGTAGATTTAACAATCAGTGACAATTAACAACAAGAACATTTAGACATGTCCTTTTACCAAACGCTGAATTTAAACTCTCAAGCTTTACTTGTTCTAGCTAGACAGACTTATTGACTAGAGTGATGACGTCTTTGTGATTAGATCGATCAGATAAGTGAGATAAGAAGTGAAATGCTTGTCGTCATTTCGATTTTTGATCTGTCGAAATACCGGCCACAAAATGCCTTCCCGTCGTTTATTTTCCACAATTGGAGCTCTAAGCCATGAGAATCCCTTGGTAATATAGTGTTTTTTTCTCGCCGTGTCTCTCGCTTGCTAATTCGAACAGGGACTTCCCAAATCTGGATCCTTTCCGCGTATGCAGAGAGGGCTTCCCACAAAAAGACATATCAAAGATGTTGACAAAGTGATCGCCGTATCTTCTGCAAAGGGCGGTGTTGGAAAGTCCACGGTTGCAGGTTTGAACCGAATCCCATAGTCTTGATGCACGAGTGCTAATTCTAGCCTTAGTTAATCTTGCTCTTGCTCTTGCACGGCAAGGAAAGAGGACTGGAATTCTCGACACTGACATTTTTGGACCTTCGATCCCCAGACTTTTAAACTTATCCGGCGAGCCTCATCTCTCTCAAAGTACATAATTCACTCCTTTACCGCCTACAGGACGAATTGCGGAAGTTGATCTAGGAGGTAGACAACCAGTTGATTCCAATGAGTAACTACGGCATCAAGTCCATGTCGATGGGATATCTGGTAGGCGAAGAGGCACCGGTAGTTTGGCGTGGTTTGATGGTCATGAAGGCTTTACAACAGCTTCTCCATGAGGTCGAGTGGGGCGGCCTAGATGTGTTGGTTTTAGACTTGCCTCCAGGAACCGGCGACACTCAACTCACAATAACCCAACAGATTATACTCGATGGTGAGTGCATTTACACAGCTATAACTCCGATTATGGGTTAGAGCTGATGCCCTCTAGGTGCCGTTATTGTGTCCACACCCCAGGATATTGCTTTGATCGACGCTGTCAAAGGAATTAATATGTTCAAGAAAGTCGACGTGCCGGTAAGCTTGAAATCGATCGCCAAAATATCTGCACTCTTGAATAATAAAGCGTTATCTGATTTGAATTGAGACTTATAGCTCCTTGGGATGGTTCAGAACATGAGTGTATTCACCTGCCCAAACTGCAGCCACTCAACACACATCTTTGGAACAGATGGAGTTGCGCGAGAATGCGTAAAACATGGAATCGAGCTTTTGGGCGATGTACCGCTCCATGCTTCCATCTGTCACGATGCTGATAAAGGAAAGCCTACGGTTGTCGCTGATCCAGACGGGATCTATGCGTCGGCGTTCTCATCGATCGCATCGAAAGTAAACAAGAAACTATTCTCGTAAATATCATCAGCTAGTGATGGGAAACACCGTTGGTAGCAGACGCATATTCTGTCAAGTTGATGCATTCATTGTGCTTTGATACAATCTATCAAAAGTCAACGTTTCTTCTTACCTCTTTTAGTTACAGTCCCTTTAATCGATTCTATTGAAACCCCTAAGCATCTCTTTTTATCCATTTTTTGACGCTGTGTTGGAAGTTTAGATTTCCTATGACGTTTTAAAATACCGGATTCACCAATCATTTCAACTCTCTATCCCCAATTTCACCGGCGGTTATTACCTCTGGGTGAGTGATAATTTCCAGGGCTCCTCGTTCTCGGTACAATAAATGGTATCATTTAAGTTTTGATTGGCTGCTAGCTCAAGCTACTATGAATAGGGATTTACAGAATTTCTCTTCAGGCGTAGAATGATTTAGCATGGAATTTCCGGAGGACATGATGAGAGTGAATACATATACAATTTCTAGTTACCACGAAGAAGACTTGGAGTCATATGTGCTCTATTAAATGTGCTATATGTACATGTCATGGTTAGCCCGTCAACAATTTGGCTGAGGAACTTTAATCGTGTGATTATTGGTGGTTAAGATTCATCTCAAGATAGAGTACCGGCACGCGGACCAAATCGGAGGTCTTGATCTCATAACGGAAAGGTGTTGGTATTATATGTATCTCCTCCACCATCCTGGATCTTTACTGTGGTCTATGTAACTTTACTTCAAGTTTGGAACTGACCATGGCTGCGCGAGATACTGCCGCATTGATAGGTATGTAGCATTGATACCCGCACCAGCCAAACCTCATAGCTCCACAACCATGCCGGATTGCCAATGTTTCGATAATTTCTAGAAAGTTAATTTTACAGTAAGAAAATTCTCTAAGGATCTCGTATAGGATAGTAAGAGATCTGGAGTCCCGAATTCTGTACATTTGGGGCTCAACGCGAGGTTTGGTTCTTGAGCTTGCCACGCATCAATCTAAATACGGAGACAACCGAACTCGTTGCTTGACTACTGGCTCTACTTGACCGTGTCTGTACTTACGTATTGACGAAGTGTAAATAAACAGCAAAGTACGTCCTACATAAGTTAACGTGGACGACTGAAATACGAATCAGAGGAAGCTTAACTACAGCTATGTACATACATGTGCCTTCACAGTATGCATATGTGTACTCTAGATACTCGGAAGGTATCTACTCTGAGCACCTACTCTATAGTACTCGCAACAGGGCTGAAGGACCCGACTTCTACTCCAATGGCAATTGCAATTAGGGCTTGCGTTTTCGGGTACTTGTTACCTGCTGCGGGTACATATATATACATAGAAGAACGCACGCTGAGCCGAGCAACCTTAGCTTCATAACCCCTCACTTCTCATTTCTCTCTCTATAGAGCTTTATGGATCCTTTCACGATAATAACCGGGGCTAGCGGGCTCCTCAGTACTTTGCAAGGCATCATCAACGAAGCAAAATCTTTCGTCGTGTCATGGAAGGATTGCCCCAATGAGCTTATAGAGTTGCGGGACGAGCTTCAAGCTCTCGAAACACTGTTGAAGGACATAAAACCAATCGCGGACCGTCTACGCATTAGAAATAGTCATGACCGAAGTACCTGAAGCCTCCTCTCAAGCTTGTCCTCTTAATACATAATTACTGACAATCTGCCTCGAAGATGCAACACAGCCTGCAGCAGTGGTGAATCTACTAAATCTCGCCGCCGAGATAAAAAAGCTTCTCGAGCCATACCAAGGCCCTGAAAATCTCAGTAAGATCTATAAAAAACCAGATAAAAAGCAACGGCTGGGATGGAAGAGCACGAAGGACGACATACAAAATTTGAGGGAACGGATCGCAGGTTGTTTGAATGAACTCCAGCTGGCAATGGCGGCAGATACCAGGTAGGGGAACTTACGATTGAATTTGGTAATTGAGGTTCCTGTTTTAATTGTATTAGTTCTGGCGTGATGGACGCAATCGAGAAACTTGATATTATCAAGGATGAGGGGAATGCAGAAATTGACAGTATTTACCCTTTAAAGTGCATAATGGTAGGATATTAGAATAACAGATAATTGATAGGAAAAAAGCGTGACGAAATCTTAGAGTGGCTATTCACTGGAGATCCTGGAAGGCGACATAACGAGGTCCGAGGACGACTGGAGGAGAACACAGGGTGTTGGATTTATGAGACGGAACAGTTCAAAGCTGGCGCGATCGTTAGTTCTCCGTTCTTTCTTTATACCGTATTTTTGCTAACGAATTGTAAATTTAGCTGGTGTTGGCAAAGCGTTCATAATGTAAGTCACACGAATTCCAGACATTTACCTGCCAATGCCAATTTATGGCTGCGGTGTATTTCTCTCTACATTTGTTGATAAGTTCCAGGTCGAATGTTGTCCATCATACATCAGAAGAATTTATGGGGGAAGATTTTGGCATTGCCTACATGTACCACAGCTTTGGAGATAAAGGAACTCAAGACCCAGCCAAAATATTTGCCAGTATCCTACGCCAACTCGGGGGACAGAAGAAAACAATTTCTCCGGAAATAGAATCTCTATACAAAAGGCTTTCCCCACCTTCGGAAAACCCAATATTTCGGAGCTGGTAAAAGCTCTCGTAGCAGTTATGCGAGGGTTTTCCCGCGTGTGGTTGTTCTTTGACGCTCTAGATGAATGTCCAGAGGACAACCTGCGCGTAGTGTTGTCAAACCTGGAGAAGCATTTTAAGATACCAGAGGTTCAGATATTTGACACTAGTAGGCCTTACCTCTCGGATGTCAAGGACACATTTGCGGATCAGACAATTATCGAAGTTTCGACGAGCACGAAAGATATTGAGATATTTGTGCAAAATCAGATGTCACATTTCCCGTTCGAGGACTCAGATGAGAGCCTCAAATCCGAAATTATAGATAAAGTTATTGAAGAGTCCAGGAGCATGTAAGTTGGCGGAGGTTCCTATCTTTTGTTGACAATGGCTGATTGCTTTAGGTTTTTGATAGCAAAATATCAGACCGATCACACCCTCAAGGGTTCCCTAAGAAGGTTGAGGAAAAATAAAACAAGTATATTCAACAGCATGCCCAGAACTGTTAATCAGTACTTTGAGACATCTTTGAAGAGGATAAATGAGAGTGCTGACTCCACCATGGCTTTGAACGCTTTGATGTGGATTTCAAACGCAACACGGCCCCTGCATATCGACGAATTAAGCGCAGCATTAGCTTTTAAGGAAGGAATTTCTGTTCAAGATGCATATGATGCAGAAGAGGTAGAAAATTCTTGCATCGGTCTAGTCATTGTTGACAGGAAGAATAATTTTTGCCGCTTGGCCCATCAGACAGTTCAAGAGTACCTGATAACCAAAACGGATTGGACGAAGAATGCGAACTTTCTCATTGCAGAAACGTCTTTGAAATATATCACCGGATTTAAAGTCGATTGTTTCCTGGACGAGAGTTCACTCAATATTCACCTTGAGAGGAACATACTATACGAATATGCCGCTAAGAACTGGGGAACCCACATGAAAGGTTGCGATGAAGAGCAAAACTTAACTCTCATCCCAATTCTTGATGCCTTTTTTAAAACAAACAAAAGAGCAATGGAACCAGCGATGCAAGTGCATGCTTGGGTCCCGGGGCGACTTAGCGAAGTTACTGAGAGCCACTTCGGGCCTTTGCATACGGCGGCTTTTTGGGGATTATCACTACCCAGACAATACTCCCAGGAAACAAATACCTAAATTCAAACGATTGGATGTACTGCCGAGCACCACTTTCCTATGCGGCGGAGAGAGGGCACGAAGCTGTGGTCAAACTCTTACTTGATACGGAGGGGATTGACGTAAACTTAAAGAGTATTTATGGACAGACGCCACTCTCCTATGCAACAGAGAAGGGAGAAGAAGCTGTTGTAAAGCTCTTACTTGCTACTGAGGGGGTTGATGTGGAAACGAAGGACATCGATGGCCGGACGCCATTGTCCTGGGCAGCATGTGTGGGGAACGAAGCTGTGGTCAAGCTCCTACTTGCTGTTGAGGGAGTTGATGTGGAAACGAGGAGTGACAATGGCCGGACGCCATTGTCCTGGGCAGCAACGTGGTGGCACGGAGCTGTGGTCAAGCTCCTGATTGAAGCACGGGCCGATGTGAACATTAAGAGTGATGATGGCCGGACACCTCTTCTATGGGCAGCAATAAAGGGAAGAAGGCGGACTGTGGAGCTACTGGTCGAATTAGATAAAGTGGACCTAAATATCGATACTACGTTATGGTCTAAAACATCATCCCCAGACCTAGAGATTATGCAAATCATCCAGGCCGCCAAAGAAAAACAGTGCTCATCATCTAAAGTTCCGACACCAGAACCTACATGTATCAGGAACGAATCCCTTACAGAGGCGACTGTGGCATCTCCCCCGACCCTTCCATCTCAGCAAAACCTTGCATCTCTCTCCACCTTATACCTTAGCAGTTTTGGAGGAAGAAACATCTTTCTGGCGTTCTGGGTTATTTCCTGTTTTTCCATTCTTTGCTATTTTCTTTTATAGAGTTTGCGCATTTGTCTAATATAGTATAAATCACTAGAGGTGTGCCAACTCGCGACCGCGAGTTGTACGTTGAATTATGGGTATCAAATAAAATTTAATTCTCCCTCTACAATCATGAGGGGCCTTCGGCCCCATCCTCCTCCTCTCGTGAGTGCTCAGTACTTTGATGTGTCGTGCTTACTAAATACCCCTGTCGCTGTCGACCAATCAGACTGCAAGCCCCTTCGAAAAATCGTTAATCCAGTACATAGTAGATGTTTGCATCATCTAGTACTCATACTCAAAACTATCAATTGATATTTCTGGTGCAATGTTTTTCAAACCTTTCGTATTTTTTATTACAATTATCCCAATTACTCAACTAACCTCAATGAATCTCTTCTTTTTTATTTGTTGCTATCGATCATTTGGCAAGATTTCTTATTAAGCCGTCGCACTGGGTACGGAGAAATAATGGAATAACAGGATGTTTCTTTTTAATAGCCATAAGATATGAATGCTTCAACAGGTGATCGATCCGCGACCCATGAAAAGGGTGAGTCCGTCGGAAGAGGTCTATATGCACCTAATGAATCTACCAATCAAATGCAGGAAGTAATGGCCGATCGAGTGATATTGGGTGACTAAACAAAATCAAGCACAATCCCCACCCATCCCCAACAAACGTTACACACCATAATTTAAGGACAAGAAGCTCCCGTGGGAAGGAATCTCTCTAAAGATGTTCAACCCAGACGATTGAGAAAAAGAAAAGAAGGGGGGGGGTCACTTGCATATGACTGCATGTCTCTTCAATCCGTATATCCCACCATTACCACCAACACTCTCGGCCCCATATCAATTACTCACCGCTAAACTGGTGTTACGTACACGCCTACAATGACCCTCTTCGGCGGCCGGTTCGGCCTTCAACGATGCGATTATAATTATAGCGCTCGCCGTTGATCCTCGGACCAGAAAGAGGGGGGCGGAGAAGTGGGTTGTACAGCATCAGCAATGGTCGGTATATCCAAGACAGGGAACTAAATTAACCCCACTCTTCCAGATTCACCGTGCCTACACCGTTCGAGCGCCACTCCAGACTCGAACACTCCCTGGCATCTGAGTCGACTGTGGCAGGCTATTGCGGAGCGCCCCCAGTACGTGGCAGCATGTTTGCATTGAAGAAAGAGTGCACAGAGAACAGCAATACCAGAAGATGCAGTACCAGAAGTAAATTCGACAGCCCGTGTCGTGTGCTATTTTGTAAAACCGAAGACCCAGAAAGTAACAGAGAGAAGCCTAGCTATGAAAACACAATAGGTAGGCGAGTACATGTATGTAACTATGTAGTGAAATGCCGTCCCCAAATACAGTACTCCCCAATGTCCCAACCAACCCAGCCAACCCAGCCAAAAGAAATAAGATGTATGTACCGAGAGAAGAAAACAGCAAAAGAAAAACAAGAGAAAGACCCATCCAAAACGAAAAACACCAGACCCGATATCCCCATCCTAGTTTTTGTAAATACACCCCCGCTCAACCTAGCCCAGTAACCCAGCCCCATCCCTAAAGAAAAAAAGAAGAAAAAAATACAGAGAAAAAATGTATTTAAAAGAATGATAGTTAGCCCTAACGCGAGTATGTATTTACAATTTCCCAGCGAGTAAAATGCTATTAAAAGGGATGCTGATATTCCCACATCGTAGATGTAGGCGAGATAAAACTAAGGGTGGTCAAGTCAGTAAGGGGTAAAATAAAATATTTATCAGATGAGGCTGAGCGTGCTTACCTCTGAATATAGCATGAAGACTTTTGAACTCCAAACTCCGAACCCCAAGTCGATCGCGGTGCGCGCGCTAGTGCATCGTCACCTCAAAGAAATCCACCCGCCTTTTCGACATGATGTTGATTCTTTGATTTCTGTCCAAAAAAAAAAAATTAGTATAATCCCGTAAACGCACACACGAAATGACGAGTACTTACAAAAGTCGACAGTCAACTTCCTTAGCGCCTCCTGCCTCTTCAAAGGCAGCTCATGCTCACTCAGCCTCCTCTTTCCGCTGAAGACCTTCCTCCAAACATCCTTGACCCTGCCGCCCCAGGAGAACCCCTTGTTGCGAGAAACAATGACATCGGCCTCCCGCACTGCCTCAATCTCCTCATCAACAACCCAGACCCATTGCCTCGGTTGCTGCTGTTGTTTCTGCTGCTGTTGCTGCAACTTGCGCTGCGCAGCTTGACGGATGCGTTTGGCTTCGAGTTGGTCGCGACGGTAGCGGGCGGCTTCAACGCGTCGCATTTCCTCTTGCCAGGGAACGACGTATTCCTCCTCTTGATGCGCGAGTTCACATTGGTGCTCTTGCTCGCGTTCCTCTTCTTCTTCTTCCTCCTCCTCCTCGTGGTGGTGGTGGTGGTGATGGTGGTGGTTGGGGAGGTACGGGATCGGCTCGGGGTGAGCGCTAGGAAAGTGAGAGTCCCCGTGCGTATAGGAGGACGAGGCGGAGGAAGAGTTAGAAGTAGATGATGAGAACTTCATTTTGTTATCTTTATTGTTTGTGGTAATGTTGGTTGTAGTGGTAGTGGTGGTGGTTGCTGTTGTAGCAGTGGTGAGAGCAGGAGTGGTAGGAGGAGTAACGTCGGAATCAGTAGCGGAGCAGGCAGCACTGTCGCAAACGGGGCGGCCACCGGCACCTTTAAACGGCGGCGGAATTTCGAGATGACAGGGGGTCGGCAAAAAAGCCAACGGAGCTTCAAGGATTGGACGGTGCGGATAATGTTGTGTTGGTTGTCTAATTACCAACGGTTTTCCCTGCTGATTGGATGACGAGCTGATGTCGACAGGGGAGGAGGCAACCACTACTGCAGGTGCAACCATGATGAATTTGATAGGTATGATGTGACTGGTTTTTTTGAAGGTTTCAAGGGGTGTGATTATGTGGAGAGTTTCAAAGAGGACTTGTCGGACCGTGTGTGGGAAAAAGAAAGGAAGAAGGATGGATGGATGTTGATGGATGATAGATAGCGAAGGAGGAGGAGGAGGAGGAGCACATTGAATGGGTTGCAAGGTAGAGTGGGGTAGGTTATGCTCGAGATTAGAGATTCCCTCGTAGAGTTGAGTGCGGCCGCGGTAGGGGGAACTCTCTCTCACATTCCCTCTCAGCTGGGAAGCGTGCCCACACACACCCACCCGCACACCACGCCCGCCACACACACACCACACAACACCACAAATCCATACAACAGCAGCACCGCACACCGCACACCCACAATCTCGCAACAGGTGAGTACGTACCGTACCGTACCATACACATGCCTTCAACGTCTGTGCATGATCCTGGCAAATCTAACCGGCCCGCCGTTTCGACATCTCCATTTGTTACCTTCTATCCACCTTCAGCCGATCCTCTGAATTGTGTTGCTCCGGAAGAAAAGAAACAAAGACGAAGCAAAAATCATTGGTCCTTCTGGCCCTTCTTTCATGCCGCCGGTCGGATTGGGGCACAAATTCCTCATAGGCGGGCGCTCGGTAAAATTCGCTAGTCAGGCACACATTCTGCATACTACACCAATATGAGCTAGGACTTGCTTGAATGGTCAACGATTATTATTAGAGTCTTCTATTGGCTGCACCAAGCCAAATTCGAAGATTAGTACATACATGGGGTAGAGATTTACTCTAGGTAGGATAAGGTGGAGTACCTATGTACCTACTCGATCTATGTACCTACTCTATGTACTTACTCTATGTACTCTACCTACTCTATGTACCTACTCTAGAGTAGGTACTCTGTCTGCTACATCATGTAGGTAGTCGTATTTTACTCTACTCTACTCTACGTATGTACCTACTCTAGAGCACTCTATGTACTTTGCTGCCTACATGCACGCTCAGTCCTCTGACCAGAATATGTAGGTAACTGTGCTAAGGGGCTGCCGATAAGCACACCCAAAACACGCAATGAAAATCTCCGGACAGACAGACGTCAATTCGCTTAGCCCTAAAGCGACCCAACACGAACAGTACACAAGCACGAGCCTCGATGAATCAATACGAGCATTCATGTGTGTAATCAATTCCCCTTATAGAATGTTGAAAAGCAAAACCAGAGGATCAATGCCATCCAACACCGAAAAATTGAGCTCTGGCCGCTGTTGCGGGAGGGCTCCGAATCCTGAGACTGCGGGATAAACTCGGTTACTGAAATGACAACCACACTAGGCCAATTCAGGACGTTTCGACTTCCAGGAACAAAGATATGCTTTTTTAAAAAAATGTTGGATGGCTACCACCGCAGTGACACAGCACCTGAAAAGACAGGACGGATCTTCTCATTCCCACCAACCCTCATGTAGTACACGCTACAGGAGAACCTATGGGCCACAACTCGACGAACAAGTTGACCTACAGAATGTGTAGATGAATCGGTGCTATCAGACAAGCCTGAACCGGACACGAGTCCTCAAATCGCACAGCACGAAGTCAAGCGATGTCAGAGAAGAGGTAAACAAGGTTATAAATCCCGTATCGACACGTACGCATCCTAGGTATGGTCCGGCCTACGAGGGTGACCGTCCTCTCAATGTAATGGTTCTCCGTCTTTTTGAATTATTGGGTGCTAGTCCCTTCTGTGCTACATGTCGTTCTTTCTGTGCACCTACCTACATGCACATATACAGGTACCTATTGCTACCCCGCCATAAGAACATGGCACTCTGCCATAGACAGGTTCGACTACGCTGGGCAGTGGGCACGTTGCCGCCGTGCTAGGTACACGAATCAAGTGAATATCAAGAATTTTTTTTCAGTTGGTATGCATGAACCGGTGAAAGCTTACTCCAACCAAGGATCCCGATGAAACGTCCTAAATCAAGCATATTCAAAAAGAATCCCGTGCACTATATGAAGGATGAACTCCAACCCCACACTGTTATACACGGGAACGTAAACGGGAGTGGGCGGGCCGCGTGGAGGTAGGTTGCAGAGTGTTGCGTGATGTCACAGAATCTAGGTGAAGAACAGTGGGAACGGAACTTAAACGGATCAAGTGATACATCGGTAGCACGCA
The DNA here is from genome assembly GCF_020137385.1 of Morchella sextelata. Classification (NCBI taxonomy): domain Eukaryota; kingdom Fungi; phylum Ascomycota; class Pezizomycetes; order Pezizales; family Morchellaceae; genus Morchella; species Morchella sextelata. Next base: position 1,911,655 of record NW_025408619.1, on the reverse strand, counting down.
TATTTTCAAGAGAGGTGGCCGGTCTGGATAATGACAGCACTGTTTACCCCTCTTGATATCTCATCTCTTTCGTTGTTTCTTACATCTGTCTTCTTCACCTCTCTTCTTACGTTATTAATCGAATCAACCTCATCGACTTCACTTTCACGTCAATGGGTTTCAACGGGCGGTGGTTCAGGAATAAGTAGCCTGGAACGCATGTGGGTGAGAACGGGGGCCCATGTATCATCATGGGCCAATTCATACTATTCATATGGGCCCAGGCTGAAGGGGGGGTGTTTACAAATGTTTGAGCCACGCCGAATTATATGCCATCTATAGAATCCCGTGCGATATTCGCATAAGGTTAGCAACAAAAAGCACCCCCCTTTCTATTGTGACTAACAAAAACGAGCAGCTTTGTGGTATCTTTCAAAAGCCATTGCTTTTTGATTGGATAAGGCAAAGGGTCGAGGTGCCTGATATCCAACTACTTGATTAGATGAAATCTACGTTTCGTTTTTACTTGGAAGTGTTGATATAATACGTGCTTCGAGGCCATCCACCAGCTGGCTTCTCTTCGAGATACTCCTAGGCCGCAGAGAGGTGTTCGTTTTTAAAGCAATAAACCCATGCTCAAGTTCTTGTACTTTCAGATAGCGGATGGTCGTATTGTTGATTCGTTGTGCATGGGGCTGATCTAGATGGTGTGTTTTATTTTCCCTCGAGACACAAGCATGACCCACAAAGCCTTGAAACTGGACATTAAAAAGCTGGAAAAGCCCAGGCGGTATCATGAACTACACCAATCCGACTTCTACCACGTAAGCAAAATTTAATCACAGGCTATCACTCGAGTATGCAGAACGATCCAAAAAACTCATAATCTGTTTAAGCCAGATCTAGACCCAGAAATTGTTTTTAGGCATGACAGGCGAATATTTACCGCATACCGGGACGAGGAAATCTCGATCTCGGCCCCTGTCCGTTGAATTCTGCTAGCTGCTACATGCGGAATCAAGCCTACCATCCTTCTATGAGTGGATCTCTTAAGCTTGAATCCTTAAACTATTGATGGCTAATTCAACCCCGTTATAACCATCACAATGGCGGAAATCGATACCTTCCAAATTACTGTCCAGTGTTGCCAGAGAAGTACTTTGCTGACATCATAACACAATGATGGAATCGGGTGTTTTAGAAACTCGGGAGACATTACCTGAAATACTTACGAGAGTTGTACATGCTTTTATTTTCAGCAAGAGTAATTAGTTCAATCTATGTGTGGAGCAACTTTTATTGCTGTTAGTTGTAACATTCCGCATGATCGATTTGATTATCACGCGGGTGAATGTGTATGAAAATAGGAAATCAAAGAGGTAAAAATCCGCTCATCTTTTTCTGTGAACAGAGGGATCTATTTTCTGAATAAAACTAATAGATAACTTATCGGTTATAGTAGGCAACTTGTGGACCAATGGTATTTGGTGGTGGCTGGTACAGGACATACAGCAAAACCTGACATAGTTCCACCCCATCAAAAACAGAGCTATAGGATGAAAAAAGTGAAAAAACAATTCCAATCTCCTGGATTCTATATATTCTAGCGTTTCCCGGGTCCCGCGACAAGTGAAATTTTGATAAGTTTTGCCGCATATATATAAATTATGTACAGAAGGCTATAGACTAACAAAAATATTTAGCCTTCAACTGCTCTTTCCTTAATCTTGACCATCATTCTCTGCATCTCTACCACCATCGCAAACCTCTCCTTGGGCGCCTCTACCTCCTCCAGCTCCCACCTCGCCACAATAGTTGCCACCAATTTCACCATCAAGAACATTGCCAGATGCCTTCCAATGCAAACCCTCCCACCAGCTCCAAATGATAACCACCCGGCCTCCATCTTATTGGCTCTCTTCCTTCCATGCTCATCAACACCTAACCATCGCTCAGGTTTAAACTCCGCTGCGTCGGCTCCAAAATAACCCTGATCGAAGTTGACTGCCCATGCCGACATACCGACGGTATATCCCGGTGGAACGAAAAATTGGTTCAGCTGGCAGCCCGCTGGAGGTGAGGTACGGGAAAGAGAAAAACCAACAGCTGGACAGATACGAGTAGCTTCGTTTATGACGGCTTCAAGATAGGGGATCTTGTTGGAACCGCCAAGGTGGATGAAGTCTGCGAATGTGACCGCCTTAGGGAGAGCTGCGAGCTCGGCACGAACAGTTGAGAGCGCGGTGGGGTTTTGCAGGAGATGGTGGATGGCTGTAATGCTTGGGTGAGGTGTGACCCCGACGGCGCCAGCCATGAGGTTGAAGTACTGGACTGTGGTACCTTGTACGGTGTCGCCTAGGGGGTAATGGTCTCGCATGGATGCTTGAGCGGAGTGGAACTTCGCCAAAAGATGGTCCGGATTTTCAGTTCTGACCTCGTCAATACGTTCCTATACAGACACAAAGTCAACTGTCAGTTATCACATCTCCACATTACTCAATAAAGCTGATGTATACACACCTCCAATGGCACCTTCCACTTCTTCTCTCCAATTCCCATGCCCGTATAAAACAGCTGGTCTAACCAGGAGACTAATAGCATTCTGCGTATCCATCTAGTAGTTATCATCAGAGCTTGAGGAGTCGGCAAAAGCCAACCCACAACGCTGAGGATAAGCTTAATCCCATAAAGGGTTCCAAAGTGGTCCTCTCCGGCCAGACAGAATCCGTTGGAGTTATTACAAGCAATTTGCGCAGTTACATCCCAGATATAGTACTCTACCCACTGTGTCAAGTTGCACACTTTACCAGGCTGGATAACATGCTTCTCAACGCCTTGTACGAACTCGTCGATGGCTTGGTCAAAATTCTTCTCTAAACCGCTCAATGCAGTTTCCGAGTAGACATGCGACATCAACCTCTTTCCTAACCTCGCTTTCTCCGGGTCCCGCTCAAACAGGAAGCTGAAATCCTCATTGACACTTCCTGTCTCATATAATGGTGCCTTCTTGAAGAAAGTCTCTTCGCGCTTGTCGTTGGCGAAACCATAAATGACATTCCTGAGGTATGGATCCGAGCATGACACCTCGTCGGGGGCAATCCACACTACAGGACCGTACTTGAGATGGAGTTCCATTATGTCCCGGTGCCATGTTCCGGTAATGGTACGATAGGACCTGTAGAGGTTGGTGAAGGACGCAAGGAATGGTCCGGGGATGCGCTGGGCGCGGAAAGGGGAATTTATAAATTGGTAGGTTTGCTTGAGCAAAAGGTAGACGATGAGAGCGAGGGAGAGAAGGAGTTTGTTTTGCCAGAAGATGGCGAGAATGGTGGAGAGGTTCTCTAGCAGCATGGCTTTGGATTAGCGATATCAATCGCAGAGAATGGTGAGTTGTTTCTTTAGTATATTTATTGACTTCTTGGTTAAAAATGTGGATGAGGGTGGGAATAATTGGGGCTTTAAAGAAAGGATTCTGACCTTACTCAGACATTCGGTCTATATGTACTGCCAGTCTAAGGGGCAGTTTGGTATTGGAATCCTGATACGTGCAAAAGTTAGGATTCCTGTAATGAGACCAATTACATTAGCTAAAAGATGTGTATAATGACTCCCCCTCCCTAAAGCCCTTTTTTTTTTATTTCCATCCACCCCCTAAAGAAAGTAATAAAAAGCCTTGACAGTGGTGCTTAGCTATCATGCGTCCTTTGGACCAATTGGGTTCAATCACTAATCTAGTAATTTCTACCCATGGCTTTCTTGCCTCCACAGAAAAAACAATTAAGAATACCAACTGGCTCTACAAGCCTCATCTAGCGATATCCGCCACCTTGCAGCTGTCAGATCCCTTCTCGTGTAGTACTACCTAGAATTATAAAGTAGGTAGGTGCTCTACATACCAGTTAGCCTTGAAGCAAGGCACGGGCTTGAGACCTCTCAACTGTCTAGTTATTTTCTAAAAGAATAGTAATATGGTGGGGAAGCCTTGTCAGGGAGTAGTTTCGACACCTCAACTTTGACCGCTTATAGCCTATCAACCACCAGACATATTTTTAATTTTATGAGATAGATCTACTCAGTTTTACCTGATCTATCATTCTATCTACTCGGATTTTTAAAATTATTCTTCGTTGTTGAATTATAAAAATATTTTGACAGGGACAATGTCGCTTGTATGGTCAAAAGAAGTACTTTTCCTAGTCCTAGATAACTCTTGGCACGTAATTTCTAGATGTTAGTAAGACACCATACCTGGCCGCTGGACGTTATAACATATACCGTACTCAGGTGTGCAACAACAAAGTTTGCTTTTTTCTTACACGCGCCTTGCTGCACACCCTGACGATGCTTGAGCCCAGGCCTTTCAAATACCCGAGCCGATGCCCTAAGAGTAAGTACGGCAGTTGTCAAAGCATTCGTCGATTTTTGGAGTTGTGAGGTTGTCAATAAAACGTTATTTTAGGCAACGGGTTAAGCTTTTGAATTAATACCCAAACGGTTTAGCGCGGCTAAAACAAGCATTAGTAGGGCTCACTAGCAGCTGGTTATGGGTCGACTAGTACTCCTACGGGTAACTACATGTACTCGTATTTCTCTGACGTTTGTGGACGCGACTGATATTGCATGCCATACAAAAATACGCCAAGCTCATGATTTTGGGTGTATGCAATAATGGCCCAGTTCAAAAACGTCAGCGAAATACTAGTATTAGTTAATACAACAGCTTACTGTTTTACTATTAACCCCAGATACCACTCACTCAAAATAAAATTTTGACTTTGCGTGTCTCAGTTTTTCCGCAGTGAGTAAAATACAAAACAATCAGGGCCTGTTCGGTTGGACGAGGTACGCAAAACCAAAAGACAAACAGTTCATCCTTAATCATTAAAAGCCTTGCCTTCTAAGGGTTATAGATCGTCCGAAGTTGGCGTACCGGTATTTTAAAACGTGTCGCATCCGCTCTTGCAGTAGGATAAACAACATTCCTGTTTTTTAACCAATATATATCCCGTCGATCATGACTACAGCCTTAGCAGATTGGACTGATCCCACGTTTTATCTATTATATGCCACGTTTAAAGCGACTTTTAGTCTGAAATCATGAACGATTGAGTAAAAGCCTTATCTTCTAAGGGTTACAGATTGTTCGACCTTTTTGATGTACATATGCATATGGATCGATATTCTAATATCATCTCAGGGTTCATCATCTTCGATCATGCCATGTTTAAAGCGCCTCTTTGTTGTGTGAACGATTGAGATGATGATGATGTTTGAATTCGTCACAGTATCGATCTTTATCCGCTTATAACCGTCTTTTGGGAGGTCTATCCATTCACAGGGCCTTGGTTGAGATCGCCCATTCAGCAATATAAGGCCCGACGGGGCTTTAACACGATCTCAATGATGAATTCATACAGTCTCCTTCCTTATAATTAGGGCAATTGCTCCGGACCCACTATAATCTGCATGTCAGCGTCTATTATATTAGGCCCTTTGCGCAAAGGACTCCAGCTCCAAATTCCAGTAATCTGATTGGCGCCGATCCTCCTATCAACCTGAGAGCCAGCTCTGTCTGCGCAAAGGGCCTAATCCTTCTCCACAAACTCAAACCTGAACCGTTTCAAGATCCGATTCTCACGGCCCCGGTACAGTCGTTCACGGGGTGAGGACGAACACTGGGTGTAGACGAACAGATCGCTTTGGCAGCTTGCCACATTGAGAAGTTAACCCTTATTCGTCTTCACCCAGTGTTCGTCCTCACCCCGTGGCGACGGCTACTATTAACGCAGATGTGCAGAATTTCCTGAGAGTAATTAATTGGACACGCATACCTCATGCAATATGTGGTACGGACATATCGGATGCATCTCTGCCACTCTGAAGCCTGAGCATGAGGCTCGGCGCGCTTCGAGTAGAAAGCGGGAGTGGAAGAATGAGATAGAAGGTAAAGGGTCGTTAGATTTATGTGTAGATCGTAAATGCGTGTAAGATTCCCGGCTTGCATTTCGTTTATTTCGTGTGTATCGGGGTTGTAATCTATGTATATCAGTTTTCGATTGGATAAGTCATGTGGCATTTTTAAAAAAGAGAGTTCGTTTATAATTTACCAACTGCCATAAAGATTTGAATTTAGTAATCCTAGAAAGATACCTACGGCATGCCTTGTACATACATACCTTCTATAAACTACATGCAGGACCATAGATGCAGATTATAATCACTGCCTACTTCAAACTCTTTTGGGCTCCATCAATACTATGTTGGGCCGTCATTACAGCGGGTATTTAGGAATTGAGAAGTTTAGGACAAAGATGTCAATTAGATATCTGTTAAAAAGGGTCGAGGGATTAGCCAAGACCTCAGACAGAAGCATAATTGTACCTAAACGGCAATTAAGTGCGCCCGGAGACAGGGGGAACAATACCCTTGAACGTCTATCCTTTTGACTTGAAGATCACTTTTTAGGCAAACTAGGAAGTTCCTACTATAATGCCCTGCATGTTTCGGCTGTTGGTTCTGTTATTCGGCATCTATGTAACTATCTCGGGCTTGAATTTAGCCAGAGATACGCTCATAGAAAATCACTCGGATATATCAACTAGACTTTGGGGTTTCTTAGAATTCAGGAAGTCTAGATAATTTCGTCGTAAGATTGAAGATTAATCACTAGGATGGGGCAAACCGACAGTTTGGAAAATCCCCCCACATGGCATACGGGACACAAATGAATTATCAATAGGCCGGCATGCAACAAGTAAATATCCCTAGCTAGGTTCCGAAATCCACGTGCAGAGGGAGAAGCCACGTGCAGAGGGAGAAGCCACGTGCACAGGGAGAGATCGACTGCCCGAAGATTGATTCAGATCAAAAAGCATGGGACTGTTAACATTAACTACAGTCTTGGCGTGCATAAAGGGGGCATATTTCATTGATTCTTGCAATTGAGGGGGGAATGATCTCGGTGAGACGGCTAGTTCGATGACTTATGAGACCTTGATCTACGTATACTTTGATTCACGCGCCGCATAGCTCATTCTTTGACCGATAGTTAGAGGGTGGTTTAGTCCAATAACCACATGAACCCGCGAACCCACCGTAGAACTTAAAAGAAAGGAGTGGACAGACTATCCCTTCGTTCGTTTTCACGCTAAAGCGCTATCAGTACCAGCGACTCTGATCGTTAGTACACCTAACCCAGACTCCGCGAACCTCTTTAGGCTTTAAGTCACAGTTTGTGGCCTCTTTTTCAGCAGATCTTTCTTCTCCTGGAGACTATCCACTCCCTATTGTAGTTACGTTATTGAGTATCACCACGCCAGTTCTCGGTTAATTACTGTGAAGCTCGGGCATGAACGAAGAGATTTAGAGGTCCGTCAAAAGGCAGGAGATTCGGACTGAGAATCCCCGGCACGGGGCCGAATTAAAATACCTTATGAGCTTCTAATAGACGGCTCGGCGGAGAGGAATCATGAACTCGGATAGAATTAGGTACCTATCTGACATGCATGAAATCCGCGAAGAGTCCTGCATATGTACCTGCCCGTCCTACTAATTTCACGACGTTTCCGAACACGACTGTATACAAAAAGGTGGACTTGGAGCGCTTCTATATGGTATGTAATAGCGGTCGTGCTCAGAAACGCTATGAAAAATTGGCTATCTCCGGCCAGGAATTATCGCTCGAGTGATTGATTGAATGGCATCGATCTACATCAGAAGTCTCCCATACAAGTAATTTTGATCTCTAGAAGCTAGCCAATTTTTTCGAGTTATGGCGGTACCTAGTTGGCGGGATACTCGAACGGTATGCCTTGTATATGTCAAACGTCAAATCCCCAAATCCCGACCGTGCGCACCCGGCCCGTGTCTCTCGTGTAAGTTTGCACGGTCCTAGCTTAGAACCCAGGTTTGTGGTTAAAAACCTGAGTGTCAGTGATAAATTGGTAAGGGGCTGTGTGTTAGTCTTTTTAAATAAGAATGTCTTGGCTCATGCATCATATGAATTAAAAGGCTCATGATCATAATCTATCACTCGGTATATTGGGCGCTGGGTTTTTCGAGTATTGCGACTCCCAGGTTGTTCGTCAGTTGTCCAAGGCCTTGAGAGACGGAGCCTAAGTTGGCAGAAAAAAATAAAATTGAAATTCCTAGTTCGAGTGTCTTGGGCATAGAGGGGCCGGGAGATGTTGGATAGGCCCTCATTTACGGTGGACCTTCATCAAGAAACCGACAGATCTAGGGCGCAGCTCTAGATCTTACACATGTCTCATACTAGCCTCTCCTCGTCGACCTCGAGTAAACGTTTTAGCGACTATCCTAAATATCGCAATAATGGAGTAATTAGCGTTCATACGGTTTTGGGAGTCAAGAAATCCTGGAAAAGTTGGAAGGAAGGTGTAGTTATTACGGTAATAATATATTACGGTAAAAGACTACAATGCCACGGATTTTTTTTGTATGTATCTACGATGCCACACCCAAATAAATGTCACATCGGGTGAAGCTTCTTGTATGCCTCACCGTGATTACAACGAAGTACATTATCAACAATGCATGGCCAATCCATATGGCGGTGCACTTCAAGGCCTACAAGATACGCCCCACTTAGGTCAGCTCTTCCTCAGTCGAAGCTGGTTAAAGTTCGAGGGTCGAAGGTCGAAGGTCGCAAAGGTTAATTGTAAAGGTCTAAGGTCGCAGCTGATTGAAGGTTTTCCTGTCGCAGTACCTAGCTAGAGTTCATTTAATAAAGCATTCTTCGAACCCTACCGCTCACCAGTTTAAAGCTGTGGCACCCAGAAAGTCCCACCAGCTGTGGCATTTATTTGGCTGTACTGGTATTCTAGATACACGCTGAAAAATCCATTACATTGTAGTCTTTTACCGATAATAATATTGTATCACTGATCATGACTACAAGAAGCAATGCATCGCTAGCGCGAGACGACTCAAGTTGTAAGAGCAAGTGATTTATCTTCACTTGACCCAGCTCATAAGATTAGGTTTATCCTGGCAGCCTAGGGCCAAAATAGCTTAGCTACACTGGTATACGTAATATAATGTAGATGGAATCCATACATATCCCTCGAGACGATGGCCTTCGAATTTCCCGAATTCTCAGCCATGGCATGGCGCATCTTGTATGGTTGTCCAATGCTGAAATTCTGTCGTCGAGAGTTTTGGGTGATTGCCCTGCTGTCCTTTCACGGATTAAATGTTTTTATTTCCAGAGCTGATGCTACAATATCACTTGAAGAGATTAGCTCATAAAGAAAGCAAGTATTATGCTGTAGTCCCCTCGGCTCATTTGTTATCGTGTGTTATCTTTAATTAACGAATATGTAGTTAATTAACTTATCTCTTGAATAAAAAGCATCGCTGCTAGATCTGCTTGATCGTCCTGTAGGAATGGTCTAGGGTACCCGGAGCTATTCAACAACTACAATGACACTAGTTCTTTTTGGAGTAACTTATGATGGTTGGTTGATCTGGGGCTGTCGTGTGAGTAACTTGATCGGTGACCAGAGGAAGAGTCATGATCAAGAGACGACCAGGAAGTTTAGATGCGCTCTGTAGGGTAATGGGTCTCGAATAAAGAACTACATAGCATGCAGGAAAGACACGGAGGGCCCGGGTCGAGCAGGATAGAGAAAGTTAAGCCTTTTCACATGCATCGCGCTAGCCTAATTAAATGATATACTTTATAGACCAAGTACCCTATCGCTTTGCAATTTGATTCGTTGCCCAGTACCAGTACATGTGGGTAGAGATTACATAAGTCTTGGCTCTGTAGCTGATTAGATATAGAGGTTTAGTTTGTACTTTTTTCCGGGTCAAGTACTGGAGACATAAAATGCTTTTCTATAGTTACTTTCTAGCGGGGATATATAGCTTTCTCTCATATTAGCTTGCAATTGTCTATAGTGAAAGCCTTCTATAACAGCTACAAACCGGCCATTAATGCTGGTTTTTATGTATATGAAAGCTAATTAAGTGCAACCCAATCCTCTTGCCCTTCATACAGTACGTGATTTTAAGAAGATAGATAGTATTGTAGTTGTCTTGTTAAATGTCTTCAATATTTTAGACATCAAGGAGACTGGCCATGGGGTAAAGCTAGATATAGAGATTGGCTTCGAGTTCGACTACATACGTATTAATGTACTTAATTGTATCTAGATTATTTTAGATTCGAATAATACTTATTGGCAATACAAATAAATACATGATTGGTAGTATAAGCAGTGGATACAAGCAGTATTAGTGATAATGATAGCTCAAATATTAGTATGATCATGGCCATATAAAGGTCGATATGTATACAAGTAATTATAACCAGTACTAAATTTGAGGGGTTGCTGTGAGACTTCGGTATTACTTATAGGCAGCTTAGCTATCCCTTGGACGGATGAAACTCTCAAATTCGCAGCTTCCCTCTTTCAGCTAATACTAGCCCTATCCAGTAACTCGTGCTGATTTTTGATTGGCTGTATTATTATGACCGCACACAAAAAGCAAGAAGGTTACCTGACTAAGTGCGTGCACGGTCCAGGCTGCGAATTTGAGAGTTTCATCCGTCCAAGGGATAGTGTAGTGGCCGGCTAGGATGCCGATTTGGTTCGGCACTTTTTCACAATCCTGTATCGTTATATATTATATATCTACTACACCCTCTCCCTTGGTGCTGGGTCATAATATAATCTGATGCTCGAACTCTACTCGCGCTGCCGGATTGAAGCCGCTCATATAAAAGGCAATTGATCTAAAGAGTGCAAAAAGGCGATCTCTTATTGGCTGCCAGATCACTCGCCATAGTTCTTTGGGTGGCTTCAAACCGGCCGCGCGAGTAGTTATTTGTTCCTTGAAAGTCGGCTCTTTCCTGCATGGTCTTACCAATGATATCAACATTGATTGCGAAGAAGCGGCATGACGCTCTACCAGTTAACTGTGAACCCGTTGACCCGGAGGACGCGGTGTTACTATCTCAAGCGAAGCTCTTTACCTAAGACAGCGAGAGAGCGTGATTATTTGTATGACAAGAGCAAGGCGTCGATCCTCGTGATAACTCGGAGCCGGACGTGGATAACCAATTTGGCAGAACCGTATAAAGTATAACCGCACACGAATCATGGGTCTATTGGAAATGTCGGGGCAGTTCACCTTTGAGATAGTGATGTAAGTTCAGGGCGTCGGATATCGTGGAGTATGCACATTCTGGGAACGAGAACACTTGATGGACGAGGATAAACTAGACCGGCTGCTGTTGGTTTATATAACTTATCGGAATCGGAAATAAATATGCATAGTGTAAATGATTATGATCTTCAGATCCCTGTATCCGCGGTGCTGTACCTACATATGTACTCACGACAGGCATGAAGTACCCGAATATGCAGCTGCAAGCTTTTGGTGTATTTTTGACTTCTACTCCAATGGAAATTGCAGATTAGGACGTGCATTTTCGGGTACTTATTACCTGCCGCGAGTACACACATAGAAATTATTGCATCGCAAAAGCGCAGCAAAATACATAAGTACATGTACTTAGGTACATATATATACCAGCTGGAAGGTCTCAATTGATAAAGCCTATATAACCATGTAGCTAGGTATGTGTTAATCCTACACTATATTCACTTATTGGTAAGTAAGATCTGACTACTGCAGCTGATGGGATATTATCGAGTTCATGAGCCAAGCTGACCAAGTATGGGCTTACTGAATTCCGAATAAATTGTCTACATACCTACTTGTAATAGTGACTTAAGATATCAAGCTCAACAACTAAATACATACATATGTTTACGTACTTGAATTTTAGTTGATTTCCAGTTTTGATAAAAGCACACATACTTAGTAAATTCAACGCTATATACATTACCGTCGAAATGGGGGAAAAAATAAGCCTCCAGTAACGATTTACTACAAATAAGGCTTAAATAAGTGTTTTTTGGTAGATTTAGCATTATTTGGATTTAAAGCTCTATTTTTTCTAAGGGTCTGCCTAAAATAAGACTTGTATAAGCCCTTATACCAGATCTCTCTTATTCATCAAACATGGTTTTTTTGTGAATAAGGCTTATATAACGCTTAAAATTCGAATTTTACTAGCATTTTATCGGCTATCTAGCCTCTATATGAGTTCCAGCACCGGAATTTCAGTTCTCCCATGGCTCTGTGGGTAGTATGAGGTATATGCTACCTGCAAGGCTCTGGGTTCAACTCCCCCCTTTTCTTTTTTCCACTATCATGGGCATAATTATTATTATCAAATAATCGTTTTTGTAGCTATTAATTATCCAATCCAAGAGCTTATTAAGCAATTATACAGGAAATAAGCGTTATCCATCAATAACGGTTAAATAACGATTATATAACGATTATTTAAGCCTTTACTAACGCTTATTTCTTCCCCATTTCGACCTTAAAGTATATATACATGTATACATGTGATCAGATAGTTTAAATCCATATTGCATGCTATATATGTACATATGTACCAAGAATACATTACTAAGATACATGGCTGGTATGTAGGTACAATACGACACATAACAATTCCGGCGGAAGTAGAGCGGGAACCCCAGACAATGGTCAGAGTATGCAGGGTGGCGCACTGGATGTGATATACTGCATCCCGAAAAGGAATTCTGCACCTAATTAAAGTAGGGCGGATGAACAATGTTCTTACTGGAAATGATTTTTAATTCGCCTCCGACGCGGCTATGTCACCGCGTTGTTAGGATACATCTCTCGCCATTCAATTTCATCCTATTTACCCCTCAGAAGAAAAACGCAGGACATATGAACAGAACACAAGATACAAGCATGTAGGTGGGTACCAATGCTGGTATATAAGAATCAATTGACAGATAAAACACAAGGAAAACCCTGTACCCAACAAACGCCGTCATTGAATATCTATCATAAAATTACCGAAACCACCTCTCATCCCAGAACCTTCACTTTGATTCCTAGGCCCTAAAAGAAAAGAAAGTCCTCACTCAATCAATTCTGCCCGCGGCCCGAGCCTCAAGCCTCTCCTTGACCCATAGTTCTGTTCTCTCCAGCGCTCGCTCTGGACGATTTTTGTGTTGCAGCAAATATCCCTGGATTTCAGCCGGCGAGAATGTAAGGTCGGGGATCAGCTTTACGAATTCTGTCGTCATTTCTTTCAATCTTTGTTTCCTAGCAATAGCCTTTGCAACTTCATCCTCTCGAGTCTCTTTCTTTTCTAGGCCGCATTCAGAAGAAGCAGAAGAGGGCGGGGTTTTGGTATCGGAGGAGGATGAATCTGACGAAGTTGAGTCAGAGCAAGAGCGCGATGAATAGTCTTCAAACATGCGCTCGAAGAGCCCGCCGACAGCATCTTTCCCAGCAAGTGTGAAGTGTATTTTCATATCAACCCTACCAGGTCTAATAAGTGCAGGATCCAACTTCTCTGGATGATTAGTAGTTAGGATGAGAATTCGACCTTCATGAGAGGCAACACCGTCGATGGCGTTGAGGAGACCAGAAAAGGATATCCCCTTCTTGCTGTTATCTGATTCTTCCTTCTTCGATGCCGTTTCGGTCCCTTCAGATGTGGTTTCTTCTGTCTTTTGTACCCGCGCGATCCCCACAGTGTCCACGTCCTCCAGCAACACTACACACTTTCTAGGAAGCCCCTCGAAAAGCCCAGCCAAACCCTCCTCTGTGAGCGATTTACTCGCTAAGCTGAGCACATATATCTTTAATCCAAATTTTCCGGCGACAGCAAAGCTCAAAGAACTCTTTCCGGTGCCAGGAGGACCATGAAGAAGATAGCCACGTCTGTATGGAATTCCTCGATCGGCATACCATCTTCTGGTATCAGGCTCTAAATAATCTCTGATATCATCAACGAACATTTCTTTTTGGTGTTCGTCTAGAACAACGGTTGATAGGGGTCTGCTCGGCCTGGCGAGGCAGCGAGTCCAGTTAGGAGGTTGGCCGAGCTGAGTGCCGACTGTTGGGCGGTATACGATGGTCTTACTACGGTCTTTCTCTAAAAACCGGAGACGAGCTTCGTGAAGAAGTTCCTTTAATAACTTGGGAGAAGTACCGAACGTGGAGAGTTCTATAGTCTCTTGTGGCCACCAACAATCCTTTCCTTCTTCGAGCACGCGCCTTAACAACACTATTCTCCCCTTGTAACGAAACTGATGCAATCCTGGAGCTGGAGTGAACTGCAGGGGTGCACGTCTCAACATCTCCCAGGGGCTCAGGCCATTTCCTGACTCTTCCTCGTCTGTGTGTTCATTCTCTTGCTGTAGAGATCCAAACGCCATACCAGCCACGAAGTACTTTGTGGAGTTTGCAAATTCTTGTCCCGCGATCCAGGCCATCAAGTGCTCGTATAGGTCGTCGCGCGACCGAATCTGCGCTGTCGACATCAAGAAGCGGAATGTCAGCATTGTCAGGAAGTCGTACCAGTACTGCCAGCTGGCAGCGGCGGCGGTTGTTATCAGAAAGAAGGTTACGATGGACGGCATCGTGAGACCAAAGTAGTTGAAAAGCGCGACGAGAGAATAATACCCGGGCACCATGTTCAATGCGAGTGGAAGCGCTCCATGGGCCGCCGGCATGGACGTAGAGGCATTGAAGCTCTCCATGTTTTAATTGAGCAATGGCCAAGGAATACCCAATGGTCTAATGCTGATATGCGTGTTGGTTGTGAATAAAAATGAAGAATAGAGTAGGGCTAGGAGAGTCTTTATATTAACTTAGAGGCGAGAAGACCATCTGCTTCGGCACTCCTTTTTCTCACATGCTGACCCCGCTGCAGCTGCATTCATCTGGGCAGCCTTGGGATGACCTTCTTCTGTAGGAGCGGCGCTGGAATTTTGGGCACTGCATGTAGACGCACACACCGTCATCGTACATGCACCATCAATATCGTTCAGAACCGCATTCTTGGTATAAGTCACCACCTAGACGATAGCTCCGAGAGATCTTTGAAAGACTGGTGTGTATGCACTCAGAGAGAGAGGGACTAGAGTACTACCGGCAGTGACTCACCCCGCAGAAGCGATGTTGAGATACCTACATACCAATGTGCAACAATCGAACAAGTATGTAGGTATACACCTTGTCTTTCTTGAAGGCGCTTGTGACCTTGCAATGATGTGTCTTTGAAAGTAAGGAACACCTAAAATAACGGCTAAAATACTGTCAGCAATGTCTATGAATCAGAACCAGGCATCTCACAACCAACCACATCAGGAGTGTTTAGTTTCCCGGTACTCAAGCTAGGCAGATAACCAATCTGCAAGACAGAAGAATGAAAGTGCTTCAAAGTAGATTGGCTTATCGAAAGCTTGCAATTTCTTTGTGTAACCACTGATCTCCCTTATCGATAAGCAGTGACTGAAGAAGGCAGGTAGCCAGACTGGGTGAGGATAACCTCGTACCTATTTTGGTTCTAAGTTTTTTGAACAAGAGCTCGAGTGCTTGCTAGCACTAAGGACGTGAGTCTCAAGACAGATGTGCAGAGATTCTTGAAGGTCATTTTTGGACGCCATGAAATTTCAACCACCTCGTCATTCATGATCATGGAACGGCCTGAATTGTTGGCTCAGCCTCTCAGCCCCAGCCTGAACCACGGCCGCCTAGTCCGCCGCCGCCACTGCAGCTGTTATTGATCCTGCCGGCGGGGTGGCTACAGCCTTGGGCAACGCTCTTACCCGGTTGCCATGACTCAGGATTGGAACACAGTACCTATCTCATTCATAGAAGAGAGTAAGATAATTATATATATGCATGTTTGGCCCCTTTACTGGGTGGGGTACATGCATCGGTAGATTTCCTGGTCTGCATCTGCATAGAGTATTATCGTCAAGCACGTGGTACTCTTTGGACAATGTCCTCTCCTGAGAGCTCATCAGATATTGCCCTAGGAGTATATACGTAAATGTAGGCTTGCAATCTGCATTGAGTGCCCAGCATAATACATAACGCAACCTCCCAGCTCTCCAGTTAGTTTCAGAATTCAGATGCACATGTCCGATGACTGCAACTGCGTGCACGGTCTTTCCGTTTTGCCAAAGCGTCAAGAAAGAAGTTAATAGTTACTTGAATTCATTCATTCCATAGCCCGGAGGTAAAGATTGTTCGGGTCATCCATATTACCAAGATGCCGGGACGCAAAATTCTGAAAGGGCTGAAAATGACAGATTTCACCTGTCAGCGATCTGTTTCAGATGTCAAGCAAGATAGAGGATCCTCATCTCTGCACGGAGTACATACATATTGTACCTCTGGCTAGCCACGTGGGTACTGATAAACCCCCGCATATTGTCAGCCACGCACAGTATTCTATGCGTCATGTCCAGGAACACCCAAATATTAGACATGACGTAAGACAGTTGATGCCTTGCCGCGAATTTGCAGTAGTCTCCTGTGTCAAACTTTGAAGCTAGTGTTAGTTATAATCACGCATTTGATCCCGACCTTTCGAAATCCTCACATTGTGCCTTGCATCACTAATTGATAAAGGGCTGGGTGTGATCTCTGTCTTTAGCGATACTGCCCCAAATGATGTGAGACATGTTCCCACTGAACAACAAGATAGTGACTGATAGGTTATATCACAGATATATCTTGGCATGGTCTTGAAGAAAGATTTCATTTTTACCCCCAAAATGGCGTGATAATTGTTCATTTTCTTGCCGTGATAGTAATTAGTATTTGCGTACTAATAGATTGTAGCTTGAAGGGAATAATTGCATGCTCTGCCACGTACCTTTATGGAACACGTAGATCCATAAAAATTATTACTTCAAAGCTGATAACATTTGTTTTTGTACCCTTAAAGAGTCCAGCGCGTTCTAACCACTCGGGAACTTTTGCATAGCCTCCAGCATATTTCTCCAAAGTCTGGGCTTCGAAAAGCGCACTGATGAGTTGGATATTTCCAGTGTTGGTATGAAAGTTATCCTCAGGATATGCTGGCCAATGAGTTAACGACAGAGGCGTGTAGTGCAGGCACATACTTGTACAGTTCAACAGCATCAATATTTCAGACTAGTGTTGCTTGTTAGCGTGTTTTATCTTTACAATGTACATGTAATACACCACAACGTAGCCTGAATATTACATGATGTACTTAGATGTACCTACATACATGTAGCTAGTGAGTACTAGGGAAAGCCTGATCAGGTTATCAGGATTTCCTGATCAGGCTCTTGGTCTATGATTTCGCATCAATGTATTGTTGATGTCCTGTGAAGTTCGGCTAGGGCTATATTAGAGATGTGTGTAACGTCGTCATATTTCATTCTCATACGTTGTCACTCGGGTAAGCTATGGGGGCCGGGGTACGTACATGTAGGTAGAACATAAATGAACTAAATACATGTACATGGTGCGTACATAGAAGGCGCTAAATACAAGCTGAATACATGTACACCTGGACTTCAAATCCATATGTGCATGTTAGGCCTTGCACTACTCTACTCTACTCCAGAGTGTGTACCTACATGCACATAATACTGAGTGTCTTCGGAGCTCTGAGAAATCCCTACTATTGACCAATAAAGCTGTGATGCTGCTCATCCTTGATTCGAAGTCGAGCCATTACATCTATACGCCACGAGAACACAAAAGTCTTTCCCACGATCACTACTCTTACTGCAGCTGCGTAATATTACTTATCATTCAATATCTCAAGCTCGATGGAGAAAACCTCGGCCCAGGCAGAAGTGGAGGTGGCATAGTATCAAGGTATGGAGGCGCGCCTTGAAGCCCTCTTGGGCAAAATTTATCAGGTCCTCTTGTCTATGAAGATCTATTTGGTTTGTGATATGGAGTAATATTAAATCCGTGTGTATACACCTAGAAGTGTATAAACTTACTATCTCTGTAGTTTCTCATATTGCCTATACACATTCACCGTCTGCAGCTAATGGCTTGACACATATCGAGTATCTAGGAAAGATAATCGGTCATAAAACACGGAAGATTACACTACTACAAGTTCTCAGAGAACAGAATCCTGGCCGGGTTGGCCAGCTGAGCTTTGCTTCTTGTCCTGCGCTGTGGAAGCATTTCGGATGAACCCTTGCTTATACACGATCCCTGAAAGTGGAGAGATCAGTGATCAACGTACTTACACCACCGGGGATCAACAGAAGTTGCAGAGAAAAACAAAATTCAGTTTAGACTGATAACCTTACATCGAAAATGCAACTTGAGGTCCTTCCTAGACATAAAAGTCGCCGGTGATGAATATGAGGCTACGGCGTTACTTCAATACTTAATTACTCCAGCGATAAGAACAAAAGAAATATTCAGTAATATTTCCCTCTTATTACACAATCACCTCGCATGTTCAGGTTTATCTATTGGTAATTACATAGGTCAACCGTCAATCCGAAGGGAGGGCGAGAATTTCGGAGATATAAGTTTATTAGGGCGTCCAGCTACGTGCCAATCAACATTCCTTAGAGTACCGACTAAGGGTATGTATCTCTACTTTTGTTGAGAGTACTTACTTGACCTTACTTGCGGTAATGTAACTGCAGGCTGTGTTCAAAATCGGTCTGCAGGATACAAAATCGACAGAGTATGTGTCGACATGCACCAATACTCTACCGAGAAATACGAGAGTGTCTTTGCTTGCGGTAGGGCCTATACTTTACTTATTAGTATCTTCGCCAGTGAGTAGAGAGTTCTCTGAGTGGTGATTATCAAATAATACAGAAACCGGCAGGGCTGTACTTCATATATCTCAGACCACATATATCAGGTGTTTATCTGCTTGTTACAATTATGAATTCAAGGATTTTCTAGGTAGAGAATCGCTCGATTGAAGATCGCTTGATATAAACTGATCGATTCACAGCATATAGGAAATTTTTTTTCAAAATTTGAATTATTTTCCTTTTTGTTCAGTAATCTCAGCCTACGATATTAATCTGGTCTCCTAAGCAGCTATCCACATTCTTTGCGGAGTTCAGGATAAATTTTCCGGAGTAGTACGTTCCACACTCAATACAGATGTTTTATGTGGAGAACATGCATACACGCGAGCATTTCCTCTTGGAGAATTTTACCTATTTTGCATGGCAGCCCGTTCCCATTTGTTTCGCTTAACACATCATGCTTAAATCTCCTAACATTCGATCTGCTGCTGCCGGCGATATTACTGTACCAAAAAGGCGGGTGAAATTGCATCTCCTTTTCGGTACTACAGCTGACCCTCGGGAATTTAAGAAATATCAAGAATAAGAACATACGGTGTGATCCTGCGGGCCAACTCCATCTATTTATAAGGTTGATAATTTTCTTTTCTATCAAAACGCCCCTGAGATACGGGACGCGTTCATAATGAATGCACCACGGAGTTTGTCACTTTTGTTTTCATGCACTCATACTCAGCCAGCCGTATAGATTCTACTCCGTCATTCAAAAAATCTGGAGACAGCCAGTTGCTGAGCCCGCCAGTTTACAGGCTGTGACGGGCTCAGTATGTGAAGTTCCACCGGCAGGTATCAGCTTGGCGGCGTGATAATTATAACCGAAGCCAGCCAATCTGGAGAGGCCTTGGCGTTCCATGTTTGCTAAAACGGGGGAACGCGTGAGTATGTACATAGAAACATCTCCACTCATCATATGTACGACCACCTTGCTAATCGAAGGCGGGCATGATATAAGTGTTTGTCATCTTTTGGTTACTCTACTTTCCCCCGCCTTCATAAATGACTATCCAACTCATCGAATAAAGTATCTCTTGATTAAGTGTATGTGTGTCCTATAGATGCTGGGCGGGCATCCGCTAGTTGGTTTAGGTACTTTTTCCCTTTATTGGTTAAGTTTTATTTGTGTTTCTTGTGGCTGATGTTTGGGTATCTCTTCCTATGCCAGGATACAACGAGGAAGCTGGTTGATATGTCTGTCGAGTGAGATAAGATGATCGAACAGCCTTCCGCTAATTTACCGGGCCACTACCTTTTGCCCACCGCGGCTTCAAATACTCCACTAAAGTGGAGTATTTGAAGCCCTCATCAAGTGCCGGCTGTGAGGATACTTATGTACATATATCACACATGTTTTTAACTTTCCTGGACTAAGCTCACCTGCCGGCCGCAAAGTAACATCTATCCACGAAGGTACCAAAACTACATATCGAAACTAGGTGTAACTCTGTCTTAGTTTCCAATTGATCTTCAAAAGAAACAAGGCTCAGGCTAATTAGCTACAGTCCCACCATAGACAGCTTCTTCGAGAATCAGGCCAGCCGGCTAAATCGCTTTGCTAGCCCGGTTCTAAGGTTGTTCCTCTCCCGTTCTAGGATGATACTATCTCATCTGATCCAGAGGGTAGCGCAGACATCAACGTCGTGTAACAAACCTACCCCACACTCTAGCTAATACCCCGGATATTATCGCGAGATCGCCGTGAACGCTTGCTTACGCCGAAGGATGTCCAACATTCAGGAACCGAAAAGATGCCTATTATGTTTGCTCCCTGGCTAAAGTGCGATATACCAAGGAAAACACCATATTTTCTCTAGGCTTCCCGCGTACGCATGGTAGTTTACTGATGATGAGTAAATGATAAGATATTAACTTCACTATATAGAGTTTTAATTGTTTATTGCTCTTTGATTAACGGATGTGCAAAGGTACTGTTCCTGGTTGAAACGGAGTATCGGGAACGACAACCGAGCAGCAACTAGGAACCCGATATTAACCTTACACGGATCGGGCCCCCCCACAATTTATGGCAAACCGACCCAACCCACTTCCGGTTGAATAACCGGATTTTAATGGCGGGAGTTCTTTCCCCTTATTCCCTACGCAATTGCCATATCTGAAATTAGGGAAGGGGTGAGATTTTATTTTGTATAAATACTTGGTTCGAAACCAGAACGAAGAGGAAGAATTCCAATCTCTAGTAATTTGGATATAGTAGATACGAGTCTTTTTTTCCTTCATCTCTACCGGTATAATTTAATCAGATATTTTGACCATGGTTGTCCTACGTGCGGAATTTCTTGCGCTGCTTGCAGTAGCTGTTCAATCCGTCTCTGCCCAGCAGGCCTTATGGGCTCAGTGTAAGTTCCCGCCATAATCCTACATATTTCTTCTTCCGTATGCGAGACTGACTTGAATATCTGGCAGGCGGTGGTATTGGCTGGACCGGAGGAACCACTTGTGTCTCGGGATCCACCTGCGTGGTATCCAACAGCTACTACTCCCAGTGTCTACCCGGCACAGCATCGGCATCGGCATCGGCATCAACTACCGTTGTAGCAACAACAACATCCTCAACCCCTGCGGCCACCTCAACCGGCACTCTAGACGCAAATATGAAGGCCGTTGGGAGGGAGTACTTTGGTACTTGCGCAGACAGAAACACCCTCAGTGACGCTTCCTACGAAGCCATTGTCATTGCGGAGTATGGCCAAGTCACGCCGGAGAACAGTATGAAGTGGGATGCGACTGAGAGTAATATCTCCCCTCCACCACTTCACACGCAACACAATCTCGGGAGAATGAAGTATAAGCTGACTCGTGGTTGACTCCTAGAAAGTCGTGGTGTTTTCTCCATGAGTGATGCGGATTATCTGGTTGATTGGGCAACTTCGCACGGCAAGCTGATCAGAGGTCACACTCTGGTCTGGCACAGCCAGCTGCCTTCATGGGTTTCTGCAATCACCGATGCCGCTACGCTGACCACGGTCATCCAAGACCACATCACTGGCGTTGCCGGGCGTTATGCCGGCAAGATCCACCACTGGGTATGCTCAATCATTACCAAAACCAGTAAGAGAATAGAGATAAATACTAACCCCCCCCCCAGGACGTCGTAAACGAAGTCTTCAACGATGATGGCACCTTCCGCACCTCCGTCTTCTACAACGTGCTCGGCGAATCCTTCATCGACATTGCCTTCCGCGCCGCCAAAGCCGCCGACCCCACCGCAAAGCTTTACATCAACGACTACAACCTCGACTACGCCGGCGGCAAGGTCAACGCCATGGTCGCGCTCGTCACGCGCCTCATCGCCGCCGGCGTCCCCATCGACGGTATCGGCTCCCAGGCCCATCTGATCGTCAACAACGGCGCTATCCCATACATGCACCAGCCGCTCGCAAGCCTGGCTGCCACGGGGCTTGAGGTCGCCCTCACGGAACTCGACATCAGGATGACGCTGCCGTCCGACGCTACGAAGTTGGCGGATCAGAGCAGCAACTATCAGACGGCGGTGTATGCGTGTAAGAGGACCGCGAACTGTGTCGGTGTCACGACGTGGGGTGTGTCTGATAAGGTATACTCCCCCCCCTCTTTCTCTAGATTCGGAACATGTGCTAACAAGCTGGTGATGCAGTACTCGTGGGTGCCGGATACATTCAGTGGATCTGGTGCGGCCTTGCTCTGGGACGAGAACTTTGCAAAGAAGCCGGCGTATACTGGCGCTTCTGCGGGTATTGTGGCGTAAAATGATGTGTTTATTTCTGCTTTTTGATCAATATCTTGCCCAACCTAAAAAATAAAGTGTTTAGTCTTGGCACGAGCGAGTGATATCTCATGTCGGGTTACGGTTTCCGTAGGGTGGTGAAAAATCGTGGTGTCTCGGATTACATGTAGACACGTACGTATGTAGCTCCGGGCCGGCTCGTGTCGGGTTGTGGGTGATGTTGTTGGAACGTGTTGTAGCCACCTAAGTACTCCTCCAATACACACACACACACACACACACACGCATACACAGAACTACATGTAGTCCCCACCTCAACTATAGAATATTGACAACACTCCTTCCGAGGACAGAGTCATGCCACTGGAGGGCCAACAATCGGACTGCCACACACAACACAGGTAAGTAAACATGTCATGACACCGCCGACATTCTGGTCAGGGTGCGTTTTCCGGGGGGACAACTCAATAAGCTTCGTAGAAGATGTGCGAGCCACCACCTTAGCAGCTACATTTGCGCGCGGGACAGCTGTCTACATGCACTCACCGCCGCAAGATTAACTGCCCTCTTAGATGCAACAATGAACTGGCCAATTGGCCAAGCTGGTAGAAAAAGAGGTGGGTGACGATGGCCATCATGGACTGTCACTCGTCCCTGAAATTCCACCACCTGCGGCAGTCGTTGCTGTGCTTCTACTATGGTTGGGACGTCGGGATCCGTATGTTCCCGTGGTTAGTGAGCAGGGAAAGCTAAATAGCTGTTATCTTGATGAGGAAACGTCGAGGAGCTGCCTTGGGGGCTATATATATCCATCGGTTGACCGCCCACTTCAATATTCCTAGGGCCATAGGCTCCTAACTACCATGGGATGATAATATAGTACCCCCACCACTAACAACAGAAGGAGGAGGAGAGAGAAGAATACTTATTCTATCTACTAATACTGGAACTACACTATGCAATGCTACGCTACGTTACTTCTGCAGAATAAGAAACGTACAAAAAACAAAAAGCCAAACCAGAACGAGAAAAAAAGACTCCATAACACCCCGCATACCCATAGAACCGTCTATAAAAATCTGTTTATTAATAGAATTTGCACCCCAGGACGCCGGAACGAAAACAAGACAAGACACAGGACACAGGAAAACACAAACAACCAAAGTACCCAAACAAGAATTACTTTCTCCGCCTGCCCACAAACTTCGACACCACGGGAGCAGGATTCGCGGGAGCACGATTAGCAGTAGTAGGAGCAGGCGCGGGCGCAGACGCAGCAGGAGCAGTATTAGCAGGACTCGGCACATAATCCGAAAAGTCCGATATCTCCTCCTCCAGCTGAAACAGCGTGCTCCTCCGGCGCCCCAGAAACATGCTCTTCTGCCTCATCGTCGGCGTCGGCGTCGGCGCCGGTTCCTCCTTCTTCGCCTGCTTTTGCTTCACACCGGGAGGCGGCGTCGGAACATATGGCGATTGCTCTATCGCGGCCAACAACAGCCTTCTCTCTTCTTCTTCCTCTTCCCGCACTCTCTCTTTCTCTTTCTGTCTCTCCTTCTCGTCCTCCACCTCCGGCGCAAGCTTCCGTCGTTTCCCGCCGCCACCACCACTCTCCGCCGCCGTCGTGCTCCGGCGCTTACCCACCAACCCAACGCTCCCAACCACAGCCGGCTTCTTGATATTGACCAGCGCCCCCGCCCGTCTCTTCCCCCGGAACCCAGCATACTCCACCACCTCCTCCTGCGAGCTGCGCGTCCTGCGTCTCTCCACATCCTCCTCTTCAACCCGCCGCTTCGCGGACGGAACATAAGGCGCCTCCTCCTGTGAACTTCTCGTCCTCCTCCTCTCCCCTTGATCCTCCTCCACACTCCTACGCCTTCCGGAGGGTACATACGCCGCCTCCTCCTGCGAGCTCCTTGCTGCCCTACTGCTGCGTTTCCGGCTCCGCCGCTGCTCCGTCTCCTGCGAGCTTGTCATTGCACGGGTGCCGTATCGCCTGCTGCCACGGTACGTGCTCGTGCTAGTCATAGACTCCATCGACGAGGTCATCATGTCATTCCCCTTCTCCTTCTCGCGGCGGACACGCCTAGCCGGTTCGCGCACAGACGTACTTTTCGCCGCGCCCACGGGAGTGAGCGAGGTCGACTGCTCCGAGATACGGGCGCTGGGATGGCGCCGGCGGCCACGATACTGCGTCTGCGGCTGCGGTGTTACTTGCGGCTGTGGTTGAGCGGATGGCGGTGCGGCTTCATGCATTCCCGACGAGCGGCCGCGGCGAAGCGGTGGTGGTGGTGACGCTTTCGACGCGGGAGTGGAGGCGGGGGAGGAGAGACATATGGAGTCCAGTAGCTCCTGCGGCACTTGTGACGCAGACAGTATTGGTGGCTGTGGCTCTGTCCGACATTTCCCGCGAAATACGGAACTTGATACCTCTGGCGGCGGCGGTGCTGCCTTGGTGCTGGGACGTCGATGACTGCCGCTGCCGCCGCTACAGTACTCGGACGACGACGAGAACGGCTGCATGGGCAGCTTTTGGCGCTTCTGGCCTCTAGACCCCGAGCCCGCCGCGGGCTCCTCGTCATCTTCCGGCAGTGGTCTTATGCGCTTCAGCGCGCGATATGCCGGCTCTGGGACTACGACGGTTGTGCTCCGTTTGTGGCCGACGTATTTTGTCTTCGTCTCTGCCGGTGCTGGCTCGAGGGGCTTTGGATGCTTATGCCCGATATATGCTGATGCTACTACCACCGTTGTGGGTTCTTGCACGACTGCGGCTGCGGCTGCAGGGGGTTCTGGTGGCTTCGAGCCAGTGCGTCTGTGGCCGATGTACTTCGGCACTACTACTGCAAAGGGTTCTTTTTTAATCGGGGGCTGTGGAGGTTCCTGTGGAGGTTCCTCAGGCGGTTTCGACGCACGTCTGTGGCCGATGTACTTTGACGCTGCTGCTACCACGACAGGTTCTTCCTCAACCGCCGGCTCCTCTGGTGGCTTCGACGCCCGTCGACGGCCGACGAACTTCACCGCCGCGTCTGGTGCAGGCTCTTCTTTAACCTGGGGCTCCTCCGGTGGCTTCGACGGCCGTCGACGGCCGATGAACTTCACCGCTGGTTCTGGCACCGGCTCAACAGGCAGCTCCGGCGGTCTCGACGTCCTTCGACGGCCGACAAATCCCGGTGGCGCCGCCTGCACGAGTACGACCTCAGCGGGTGGTGGCACTGGGGATTCAAATATAGGCGGCACCTCCGGAGGTCTCGAGGTGCGTTTATGGCCAATATATCTCAGTGCGGGCTGTGCCGGTTCTGGGTCCGGCGTAGGCTCAGTGGGCACCTCCGGGGGTCGCGAGGGCCGTCTGCGGCCAATAAACTTTGACGATGCTTCTAGCGCAGGTTCTACCGGTGAGCTCAGGGGCTCTACCGGTGCTTCCGGCGGCTTCGAGGTGCGCCGGTGGCCAATATACTTTATCACCTTCGGCGCCTGCCCCCGCTCCGTCTCCTCCTGCCCATCCGCCACTGAAGACGTCCTCTCCACCGGCGGCACCACAACCTCAAACGTCTGTCCAGGCGCCCTCCTCCTCCCCACAAACGTCCTCTCCGCTGCCACCGCCGCCGCCGCAACAGCCCTCTCCACCGCCCTCGCCTCCCTCTCCACCTTCCTCCTCTCCCTTTCCAGCACCCGCTCCTCCAGCACCCACGGCCGACTCAACACCCCC
Organism: Morchella sextelata; assembly: GCF_020137385.1. Taxonomy (NCBI): domain Eukaryota; kingdom Fungi; phylum Ascomycota; class Pezizomycetes; order Pezizales; family Morchellaceae; genus Morchella; species Morchella sextelata. The sequence continues at coordinate 1,885,533 of NW_025408619.1, read as the reverse complement.
CTCCGCATCTCCAGCACCTCCGCCCACGCCGCCACCTCCTCCGCCGTGTCCCGCAGTACCCACAACCTCTGTACCTCTACCTGCCTCACGCCCCTAAACACGCCGACCACGCCCTCCACGCCCAGCACGCACCCCACCACCGCCTCCTCCGGCAGCTCCACCGCCATCCCCGGCACCCCCCCAGCACCCTCGCGCCGCTGCCGCCAGATCATGGCATCGATCGTGGCGCCGGAGCCGTCGTCGAGCACGAGCGCATGGCGGATATCGTACGTGTCGAGGGCGACCAGCAGCCCGACGATGCGCACGACGTGGACGGGGTGGTTGTTGTGGTGGAGGATGTTCTGGCCGGCGAAGAGCGGGTGCGCGGTGAGTGTTGTGTGGATGTCGTGGGCCGTGAGGGGGAGGGGTGCCGTGAAGGTCGGGGAGTAATCGAAGAGACGGCGGGGGTAGAAGGGTGCTTCTTCTCCTTCTGCTTCTTCTCTATTGGTGGTCATTGGCACTACTGTGGTGGTGGCGGGAGGAGTGGTGGTGGTATGGGAGGTGGTGGTGGTGGTGGTGGTGGTAGTGGTGGGATGGGCATGATATATAGGCACAGGCACAGGCTGGGACCGGGACAGGTGGGTATGGACATGTGCGTGCGTGCGTGCGGGTGCTTGTCTTGTCTGTAGAATAAGAATAATGCGTAGAATCGATGCACTCCACGTATGAGTAATTGATCGTATTGCAGTGAAAGAAAGAACGTAGCGTTGTAATGTAGAGAACCCTAACCCGGATGCGTCACAGCGGTGTTCAGTGGCTGGGAGATGCAGCAACGAACAGGGGAGAAGAGATCAGAGAAAGAGGCAGAGATAGAGAAGATGCAGACAGGCACAGACAGGCACAGACAGCAGCAGCAGCAGCAGAGACGAACAGACGAACAGACGAACAGACGAACAGACAGACAGACAGACAGACAGAGAGACAGATCCCAGGCGGGGAGGTGCAGGCAGCAGATGCAGCGCGCGGGCGGGTAGAGTTAGACATGGAAGAAGCCGACCACTCAAATCTCGCAGCCTTGTTCTTCCCCCCGAGTCTCACACACACACACACACACATGCAACAACAACCTACAGCAGACGGGCAGCCAAGAGGCAGAGTACCTACTTATCCTAGGATAACGCACACTAATCGCTGCTGCATGAGCAAAAGCACAGAAAGCACACATGCACAGAACAGGCCCTGGATTTATTGGCAGTGGGTTAGGGGTGCCGATATAAAGGGCATAGCACACTGCACAGGGGGCAGAGGTGGGAACGCTTGCGTTCACCATAGCGGCGCGCCGCTATTCTCGTCGCTCCGCTTCTGGGCTCTATCGCCTTCGCTACCGCTCAGTTGATGGCTACACCCCCTCCCTCACTCCGTTCGGGGGGTCCCCCTTTATTCATAGTATAAAGGTGGACGTAAATAATAATACATCAATAAAAATAAATGAACAAATTCAATTCATAATTAACTATATTTCCGGACGCCGAAGAAAAAATTACCCCTCCACTCGCTTCCTCCAATCTTTGCCTGCTCGCGTCAACCACAGAACTAGAGCTCAGACTCAATCATCTTCCACCATCTTCCACTTTTGACCGAAGTACAATTTAGCTCTGCGCTTCTTGAAGTCATTCGCCTGGGAAACGTTATAATAATGAAAGAAGTCCATGCCGAGAAGATTAAGTTCGGTAAACTGTGAGTGGGTCGGCGACCTATAAACTGGGACTTGGTGTCCAGCGATATTGATAAGATCCGGTCCGCTTTCCTCCGAAATATCAAAGAGGTCGCTCGTCTAGACTATTTAGCAGGTCTCCTTTTCACAGGTAGGAGCGCTTACTTGAGCGGAAAGGTACGTCAATGGAGATCCAGTGCCCACAATGAAGAAAACCCAATGGGCCCGAGTATCATTACCAACAACCGCTGGAAATATCGTCCGAAACTTCCGCCCGAATATATAGCAGTCTCCGATTTTGATCACCTTGCCAATGGCATCTTCCTTCGTCGCCTCCGCATGGTACGGTATCCCCACTATCTCCGTAACTTCACCTCGCAATTTCTCATCATCAACGTCCGAAATTAAAACATCAAAATCTCCTGGATCTGTGCCACCGATATCATGGATGTCGATAAATTCGCCGCGCTCTTTAGCCTCTTGCTGACGCTTGCGGGTGAAATAGGCCAGTGGATCGACCTGCGAAGGAGAGAACCGTATCGTAACTCGGAGGCCCAGAATACGGGGCTTGCATGCTATGGACATGGCGTGATGCGGTACTGTTGGAAAGACGAAGACCGACTCTGGGTCTGGGAACAGCCTTGAACGCTTGCCGGCTGAGGAGCCTGAACATGTTTGTGAGCACTCTCCGGTAGAGTCGTGGTGTTGCTTAAGTACGCTTGTCGACCAAATAATATGTGCTGTCTCCGTCTGTCAAGTCGTGAGGTTGAAGGACTTCGTCCCTTCTCACTCACAGAAGGGAGGGAAACCCACCCTTCTTATCCTTACGCTGCTACGCCGCTTTAATGTGCATGGCTGCCTGCTTGGCAATGTTCCGGAACATTTTGGCACGTGCCGTTCCAGACGAATCCCTGCGTCCGGAACGTTCCCAGATCTACTGCGCGAAACCTGAGGACTACGCCCACCGTTCCGCGTTCCAGCGATTAAAGACAGAATCTTACCTCTTGCTTCGCCTGTTTGTTGACGCGCATGAGCGAGAGCCTTCTTCATAATAACCATAAACCATAACCATAACCCCAACCCCAACCCCCCTCCCCCTAAAGCTCGTGCACATCACATCATATCATAATAATACCCACTGCGTATACGTACATTACATATATTGTACATACCACCTACCCACTTGTCATCCAGCCAGCGCGCAACCCAGCTAGTGATATCACGATCTACAAGACACTTCACCAGCGCCAATCACCACCATGCTTCAAAACGCACTTCTCCTCTCCATCCTGCTGCTACTCCTCGCCCTCACGAACGCACAAAGCTTCGTGCCCACGGTTCCTGCCACAACCGCAACCGCAAGCGCAACCGGAACCGCAACTGGGACCGCAACTGGAACCGCGACCTCGGCAATATCCACAAGCACCACCACCGCAGGAAACGCAACAAACACGACGGCGTCGTGCCCGGCGCGGTACCACGATTGCGCCGTCATCGGGCGCCCTGACGCCTGCTGCACCCTCGACCAGGTCTGTGTCTTTGACGAGCGCCAGCGCCCTGCCTGCTGCCCTTTCCGGACCGAGTGTGTAGGCACGCTCACATCCAGCGAAGGCGGGAGGGACGGGGGCGTTCTGGGCGCGGTGGTTGCGGGGGTCGTGGGCCTGGGCGCAGTGGTAGGATACGGGTGGTAGGATTACGGATGATGGACCATAATGGACGGATGATAGGAAATGACGGGACGGATGATTGGGTGTGATGGAACGGATCATAGGATGTGATGCGGGTTGGGCGGGAGGGATAATACAATGACGAGTGATGGCAGTGATGATGATGATTATGAAGATCATGCGGTAATGAGGTTAATGTACCATATTCACGATTCTGGTTCCGATTCCGATTCCGATTCCGAGACGGCTCTGCGAGTTTGTCAGTTTTTCCTTTCTTTTTTTTCTTTGCTACTCGTGTTGATGCATATATCTACCCGCCGCCGTCCACATGCTGGGGCCGTGTCTCAACTTCTGTGCCTGTTCATGCCTGCTTCCCATGCGAGCTATGCGATCGACATCGTACGATTAGGCAGGAAGGGCGAGTCTTGGAGGGGAGTGACCATAATGAAGGTAGTGGCTTGAATTTTTGCGTTGATTTTTTTATGTCGTGGGTTAATGGTGTAATGGAGAAATGGGGAAATACATAAAAATCTCCTGGGGGCTAGAGGGACGTTTTAAGATGTGAGTTTAATTGAAGGTGCTTGTAGTGGAGAATACCAAATATTGCAAAAGAGAAGCTGGATCCTGGTCTGTGCGCGGTGTGTGAAAGCTCGTATTTGTGTATAAAATCTCATCTTAACAGCCCATTCCTGGGTCTAGTTGTTGCTTGGTCAGTCGAGCATCGCGTGCACAAAGAGTCAATAGTAGTGGTGAGTAACAGAAAGAATATAGGCCTCGGACTAAATATCATCAATCAGGCTTCCCAGTGTTTAGGCCTGTTCTAACTCTTGGATGTTTGCGGGGTTCATCGTGATGCTCAATTGTAGCTCAAGTATGGCTGACGTGGTCTCTGAGAGAGAGAAGAAGCCTTTTGAACGCCGATACCAGTCTAGAGATATTCTATTCCGACGCCGACTGAGCCAAAGTAAGCAGGGGGTGGCGGATCTATATTCTATTATCAGTAAGCTAGTTTGATCAATTGAGCAATGAAGACCAGGTGATCCCCTCCGGAATCCAACCATCTTCTCACAACGAGTGATGACTTGTGAATAATGCGTCATGTGAGGTCACTCGATCTCGGTGAGCATACACGTATCCCAACAGGTGGGCGTACCTGGTGATAATTGATAAGCCAATTGCCTGGCCAGGACTATAGCACCGACTGTTGCAAGGTCATTGGGGGACGGACTACACCCTCCCATCCTCTCTTTGGCTCGCTTATTTTTTAGTTTCTCGATGCTTCAACTTAGCTAGCCTCAGATGCTCGTGGGGATTTGTAAGCCTACCTATCTAGAGATACGGTGCTTTTATGTTGAGCTATCCAGCACGTTGTAAAAGCCTGGAAAGAAGCGGGGGGTGGGTAGGATGATGGGGTGGGGGGAGTGTGGGTGAACCCATATATAATCGAGCACCATAGAGACGGAGTTGTCCACGCAACTAGAAGTTCTCTGAGCGGAGAACAATGGTTGGCAGCTGTGGCATAAGGTCCCTGTAATCAGAAGTTGATCAGTTGGGTTGGTTTATCGTGTGGCTGGTGAGTGAGTTGAAGTAGATAAGGAAGGATGATGGGACTGATGGTTGTGGTGTTGGTGGTGGTGCGAGAATAGGACCTTGAGAAAGGCGGGACACGTATCATAAGAAACCACGGTTTGCTTAAACCTACGCAGGGATGACTTGTCCTTACTCGTGGATCATGAGTAATCACTCAACCTTTTGTAATCTTTCAAACTTTGCTGTATTTCAACTCAGAACAGGAATGTAGATATACTACTCTAAACTTCTAGTAGACATGATAAGAATGGCAATTAAAATTGTATCCATCGTGAACCAAACAAAGCCATCGAAACTGTTTCGAGCCATTACACTCCTAAATGCTCTTATCCTTGACACCCATACCCTCATGCTTTTCCATGTATTCTTCCAAAACGCCTTTATAATCCGCAGGAGTATAAGTTGAGAACCATTCTCGCCATCCGCCGCCTTTGCGTTCAAAATTGAGCCCCAAGTCTCCGAGGAGTGTATCAAAATACTGTTTTTAACGCGTTAGAAAACTCTCTCGATAATTTGAGGAAAGTACAACTTACTGGCAAGAACTCAAATGTCAAGTTTGCACACTTTTCCCCCAAGTTCATGTACCTCCTCCTCGCCCACATATTTGCTTGAGCACACTCCATATCCATTTCTTCCTTCTTCTCAACGAGATCCAACTTTCCATCCAAATAGGCAACGCCCCAAAGTGCCTGTAGCTCTGCCATCATCCCTGTGGCACTGGTGTGTACCATACCAACGTGGATCAAAGCATAGTCACTGCGACATGCCATCTCTGGAGGTGCAATAAGGCGATACAGTCTATAAGGACTGTGGGTTCGCTGGAGTCGGTTGTAAGGCGGGGGAGAACCAAGGATCGGGAAGGTGGAAAGGACGAGACTATCCGCTGATCCCTCAAGTTTGTCCCAATGCTCCTTGGCGGGAGCTGGAATCTGAGGTAGCGGCAGAGGTACACCAGTATATAAACCCATGGTTATGTTCCTCGCAAGAGGTGATGAGTTACGAATCCACCCAGTCGCCCAGACATGCGCATCTGGTTTCAATTCTACACCATCACTCAACTTAACGATCCCTCCATTGATAGAGTCAATTTCAGCACGGTGAACAGTAATCGGCGCATTTTGGGGGTGCACATAATCCCAGAAATCGACCTGGCTGAGCACACCTGTCGGAGTACTACCGGACCAGAACGGACCGAGTTCCCCAAGAGAAGGTTTGAGTTTAAGCCCATTCTCCGAGGTGTTGAGACCCTGTTTTTTATACAAGATTTTTGTGAATGTGCGCCAGTATGTTCTGATGATTGCACGTCCAAAACTTGTCCCATGAAGGAAACGGGAAACCCGGGTATTGCGATTGTAAACACATGGGCTCATTGCATTGAAGAACCTTTTCGGCGCCAGCAAAGCTGAGGGTTGTCCCAAGGACTTTGCAGTGAACATTGAAGCTACACCTTGACCTGTTGTACGTATAATCCAGTCCACCTTCTTTCCAGCAGCTGCACACATATATGCTGCATCGAATGCGGACTTGGAGCCACCATAAATAGTAACGTGGTTGACTACAGCGCTCTCTAAGAAGTCTTGAGACTTTCCAAGATCAGTGCAGTGAATCAATGGTATTCTGGGGCTATTCACTGGAATATCAGTCGGAGTAAATGGCTTTGAAGTCAATCCAGTCGCCATAATCAGCTTCTCGCACCGCTGCTCAGCCTCACTGCCATCTGCGCGGACAATGTTCAAAATCCACTCCTTTGTCAAAGGGTCCCTATCGATGGAATTGACTGGTGAATCACACTGTATCCTATCATGGAGCGAGTACTTTGTAGCCAGGTGATATAGATAGTTAGTTACATCACGCCCGATGATGTAGCTTTCTGCGGTTGGTGTTCCATTCTCAAGCGGACAGTCACTGATCTCCAGGGCTCCAATAGCGTTATGGGTTATCATCCCGCCGTAGATACGTTCACGAGACCATGTTCCACCCAGCTGCGAGGCAGACTCTAGGATAAGGAGGGAATCATTGGGATGGATGTGGAGATATGTTTTTGCTGCGATCAAGCCAAACCATCCTATACGGTATGATGTTAAGATCTGTCATCTCAGTGAGATCGCTCAAGGAATGAATACGTACCTGCGCCTACTACAATTACTTTGGGCATCTTGCGTTGCACCCGAGCTAACAATTGCTCTCTGGGATTTTGATGGAGAAAGACTCTTGATGGATTAGAGTTCGTGATGGTCGTTATGGGTGGGTGGTGGGTGGGTGGTGTGTGGTGTGAGCTTAAGGGAGTCTAACCTGACAGCGAGGCCTTACATTCTACCAACGGCGGGAAGGGTACATGCAGGGTGCGTGACACTGCAGATCCCCTTACCTACTTAGTCAAGTTAATAATCCGGTTGCAGCTCCAACCTCTCACGTTTCGATTGATATTCAACGCATTTGATAGATTTCAACTTATAGTATTACATGCAATAAAATACTTTATTATTGTTGATAATCTTTCCAGGAAAGAATAGGGGGCCACGAGCAAGAACCAAGATTCTGAATTATCCGCAAACCCTTATCTAGACGTGGTATGCCATTGTCTTACGCGCAGGTGATAATATCTTCAACGTTTATTACAATCTCACGGAGTCCTTAGAGCATTACCATAACGGAGGAATTCGAAGGGGTTGTTATGGCCCGTCAACAGATTGCCAGTTCGAGGCTAGTGGGGGTTGAATGACCAACATTCAACCTCGATATCTTAGTAGCGTTCTTAGCTAAACCTTAATTCCAAAACTAGCTTGGCACTTGCACGACCGTTTCTTAGAGTGGTGACCTGAGTGCGGTCTTTCAATTTCTGTAGAGAGACTTTCTCAATCAATCTTGGTTTGTACACCCCTATCCCCCCCAGAGCCTGCAGGATTCTTCTCCTTGACCTTTACCTCCACCAGGTGAATCTTCAAGAATTGAAAAATATTTATATGCTTTAGCTAAGGTAAGCAATGTCTCGCATTTTAAATTCTTATTGTATTGATCAAGACCTTTACTTTTATATTTTCTATCTAGATGCATACTAAATTCACCGCAAAGCATGCTCGAAATTACCAAGCAGATACACCGACCGGTACAGTCTCCAGAGACGACTCTCTTCGTCTGATACCATTGCCAGTCTTATAGCTACTCGGAGTAGTGCATATCAATTGATATTTTCGAAGAAGCCAAGTCTCGGGGACATTCCGAGAGTAGAAGCCTGGTGCAGAAGCCCCCGCCCTCCCGGCCTAACGGCCAGGGCCACAATCAACTGCAGCGTTAAGATTCTATTCTCCACCCACCAATGCAAAGGCACCGCGTGATGGGTGTTCTGCCCTTTGCTCTAGACTTGATTCCCTGTTACAGCCTCCAGAACCGACCTCCTTTCTCGTAGTTTCTCTCTCTAGTATTATCCTCCACTGGTCTTTGATGCTCTATAGCTACGCATATATAAAAGACAAGACAACGGCGTCAATCAAATCACTCCAGAAGCTTCAGTTCCTCCGTCTAACCACTGCACCTAGTCCCAAGTAGCTACAAACCGATGGGACATTTCACCAAGCCGCCGTTCATGGCTAACTGTAATATATCCTTGGTTATAAGCCCCTACCGCTAAGATTCAGGCAGAACCACTTTGCGCCCATGTCCAAGCCCACACAGTGTTTTCAATATCCACATGTACCTGCTGCACCGAGCATCACCTTCTCCCTCCTCTTCCACTCTCCTCTTCACCCCACACCACCTTTACATATAAACTTCTTACTTACCCCCCCCTCTCTTGGCTTCTACTGAACTACCTAGTACCTTCCCTCCTAATCTACGCGACACGCACGGGGATCGAGCTTTAGGCACCAGATATCACTCGCGCCAAGACTGGCTAACCAAGCACGATAGCTAGACACGTGCACGGTCTACCATTATGAGATTATGAGATTATCATATACTCCATGTCCCGCAGGAGTAGGCATTGTGTTTTGGCAGGAAATTGTTGTGTTTATCTTGATGTTTCGTTATTTGATGCGCTTGGACTGCGGGTCTGCTAGAGTCTACCGGCCAACTATTGTGACATTAGAGTTGTGAAGGCATTGGCTGTCTAATATTTGAATATTTTATCACGGCCAGTCTAGAATTCTGGTCTGTGATCAGCCACCTTATTTTGGCCCGGTTGAGTTCACTCTCAAGGCAGTAGTCCCAGCCTATCAACCCCCCCGTGGGTACGCTCAAATACCACGGATGATTATCGCAGCACCGATCCATGAGAAACAGAATTGGAACCCCATTCTCTTTTCTACAAACTCAATTGAATATCCAAACCTCCCCCGTAACCAAGATCAACAGAGAAGAAAAATCTACGAGTACATGATTAAGATGCACAAGGCAGCCAGCAGCACCCTTATCCTGTCTCGTCATGTACCCCGACATGAGCGTTATTTTCCCCCTCAAGATCCTTCTCCGCTTCTATAGCTAACTCTGAAACTATACCGCAATCCGCTTCGGTTTCCTCGTCTAAATGCAACTCATCATCCACGATCTTAAACCTTCTAGTTACTGAGTAATCGAGCGTCTTTGTACTACACTTGCCACAAATACACCCAAACCTACACCTATATCTGAACCACATGAATCTAAGCCGAGATACATAATGTTCTGGATCTGCCCTGATCAACCTGACTTTGACCCCGAAATGGTCAATCGTCAAGGCTGTTTGTATCCCTCCTGGTAACTCCACCAACTTCCCCATACCATAATAGGGTTTAGAAACCGCCGCTGTCTCATTCCAATCATCCCAAAGATTCGATGAGTTTGTGATGATATTGTCGTCAGTCCCGTTGTCATCATCTTTCTCCAGTGGGGTCCCATTGTCATCTGCATCTTCCTCCAGTGGGGGAGGCTGGGGCGTGGTTATCTCGTGGCTTGAACCTGCTCGTTCGGGTATCGTTTCTTCGGCAAGAGCCATCCACAACGGCATGACTGTCTGTGGCGTTGTTACTGGTCTCATTTCAGGCGACAGCTTTGGAGAGGGGGCCGGTGTTCGTTCTAGTTCGGTGTCGGTCGTAGTTGTGGTGCTCTCTGAACAGTCCGAGTCGCTGTCTGCCAGTTCTACAGGCCTCCTCACATTTGCAATTCGTGGTTTTGGTAGCCGCGCTGACGCAGTTTGTTTCCGGTCTCGTTTCTTCAGCTCCTCTATCTCTTTCTCCAACTTGCGGTTCCGGTATGTCTGGATTGCCAGCTCCTTCTTCAGAAAGTTCCTCTCCCTCTCCAGCTCCGCCTTATCGTTTTCCAGCCTCGATATGAGGGCCGCATACAGCTTCCCCGTCGACATCTGCTCCGAAGCCATTCTGCTCTGCTCTGTGCTGTTTTCTGACTCGTGCCGTATTTGTTTGACCGTGTTTCTAGGCGCCCGCCGATTGGCTGAAAACCCCCAAGGGATGATTTCCCGTGGTGTTGAGAGGGGGGTCCGTGGTAATCTCTGATTGGCCTGCTCGTCCTGCACGATTGTTGACGGGGAATGGTCATCATTCTGGCCTGGTGTGGATCTGGATGGAGCTACATATACATGTTGGAGCAAAAACGCATCGTAAAGGCACACCACCCAGTCTATTGGGTCGATAGCCCCAGAAAGAACGATGCGCTAAAAAGAAATCTCCGATTCGGAGCTGCCCGAGTATGTACAAGGATGCCTGGCTCGCCTCGAGAGCGAGTGTAGTCGTATCGTGGACCGTGGGCTGCTGAACAGATCCCATTTACTGTCGTCACTGCTCTCGTCGTTGTCGAAGTATATCAAATCATAGGCAGCAGACCGTATCAGCTGGAATACATGGTGGGCCCCTCTATCAAGGCTCACGGCCAACAAGCTTATCGTGAGCGCCGCAAAATGATGCCGTACCGAAGCGGAGCTCGAGTGTTGTGTTTCAATGGCCGGAACGAGACCAAGCAATCAGATAGAGCGTGCATAGGAGAAGATATGGAAGGCTATGGTTAATTGATTTCCACCTTTTATACGTACCGATCGCCATACGTATACGTGAATATTAATAAACAATCTTATACGTATCTAGTGCTTAATGGTTTAATTGAATATGTGCTTAGGGTTAGGTTTAATTTATTCATCTCTGCCTGCCTCGAGTGTTTATTAGAACCAGACTACGGCGGTGGCATCACTGGCATCTATTGCCTAGAACAGCCATGAGCGAGTAGACTTCAAGGGGGTCAGAAAATGGCAACATGATGGTATTAAGACCGGCAAAGAATGGTATATAGAGCAGCATGGGTAAAAATGATAGAGCGAGGGCACTTCCTGATATATCTCCCCCTTGCACATATCACACAGGTCACCCTTAAAGCACGCCAGCCCACACTACACCTCAGGGTCAATGATATTATATATATTTTTCTGTTTTGATACCCTTATAATGAAATCCTAAATAACCTAAATAATAACCCCAAGCCCCCTAAAACCTACACCGTCGGCCTCCTCGTCCTCGGCAGCAACACCCACAGCCCCGCCATCCCCGCCAACAACCCCACCAACACCGGCTGCAGCACGCCCACGCCACTTCCCGCCGCAATCGCGCCCGTCATAAACGGAAACGCCGCGGACCCGGCCTGCCCCATCGTCGCCGAGAAGCTGACGGCCGCCGTATGCAGCTCCCTCGGCAGCAGCTTCGTCAGTACCGAGATGCCCGTCGGGAACAGCGGGCCCAGCAGGAAGCCCAGCAAACTGATCATCACGGCGCTCGTCACCAGGCTGGGCACGAACCAGAAGATGAGCTGCACGACCACGCTGAGCAGCACGTAGAACATCACCATGCGCCGCTCGCCGAACCGGTGCGTGATGTCGGCGAGCACCAGGCGGCCGACGGTCAGGCCGCCCCAGAAGCCGGAGGCGACGTAGCCGACTTCGCTGGCTTTGCCGCCGCGGACGCGGATCAGGAATTCGACGACCCAGCCGCCTGCGGTGACCTCTGCGCCAACGTACAGGAAGAAGAACAGACTGAGTATAATGACACTGCGCTCCTTCAGCGCGCTTTTCAGATCCTTACTCGCGCTATCCCTCGCCGCCGCGGTCCCCTTCAGGTCCTTCCTAAAGTTCCAGCTCAGCAATCCCAGGTTAAAGGCCGCAAGGCCAAGCACAACAACATAGAAGTAGTGCCAGTACGGCGTCTTGGATGCGATAAGCGTCGCAATCAACGGCGAGATTAGGGCACCGGCGCCGTAGAGGGAGTGCAGGAGGCCCAGCCAGCGGTGGGCGTTGTTGACGTTTGCGACAAAGACGTTGGCTTGCGCGTCTTGGTAGGCGAGGCCGAGACCGCAGAAGAAGAAGGAGCAGACGAAGACGGGGTAGGGGGGTTTCTGGAGGTTTGTTAGTTATGGATGCGGGGGAGAGGAGCGAGGGGGGAGGGAGGGTTATATAGGTACCCAGAACATGATGCAGTAGGCGGCCATTTGCATGAATGCGCCAAAGACAAAGGCACCGCCCATGCCAATCCGCGCAGTGAGATGCACATTGGTAAAAGCAGCTACTAGCCAGCCAGCGAAGTTGGTTAGATATCTGTTATAACTCTAATTAGCACCTATGATAATCCAAATCTATCCATACGGCCGGATTGAAGCCACCCTGGTAAACAGCAATTGCTGTATATATCAAGGCGTCTTCAATCCATAAACCCTCGTACTCAACTCCAACGGGGGGTCAATGATCACACTCACATCAGCGCCACAAACAGCAACCCCACATCATACGCATCCTGCAAATACGGGATGAGCGCACCCGTACTCGCATCACTCAGCCCTGCTAAAAAGACCGCAAAATTCGCCGCAATCAGCCGCCCCTTCACCTCCGAGACATTCGGCCTCTCAAAGACCGTTGCGCCCTCCGGCGGCTGGTCGCCCACAGGTGAGTTCTCCTCGTCATGGCTGCGGTTTGTCGACTGCCGAGTGGTGATTGAGGCGAGCGGTGACTTGGCTGCGGGGGTTGGGGGGTGCGGGAGGAGTTCGAGGGCGAACGGGGTCGAGGTAGCGGTGGAGGTTGAGCTCGACGCCATGATGTATTCCAAATTCCTACGTATGATACTGCGTAGGTACTGGCTGGATAGCTAGGTGCCTGGAATACGGAGGTTGGAATATTGTGGGGGATTACGAGGATGGGCCCCCCATATTATGGTAGTTTTATAGAGGAGATTTAAGGATGTAGCTAGACTAGCTAGCAAGCCCTGTAAACTCGTTAGGTCACTTAAGTGCTCTAGCTAAATGCGCATTGATATCTTTATGGCTTTTTGGTAAGATAGCACGTACGGGGATCATCGGGAAGGTGTCCGAAAGCTGTTATTATTATTAGTGTCCTACTGATTGCTAGCCAGATTGGGGTTGGAAATACTAGTAGTGGCAACTAACCGGGATTAACAATTGACAGAGACAGAACTCTAGAAAGTTGAAACCTCCCATGGATCCAGAGTACCGGAAGGTGAAATTTCCACCCCGCAGCCCCAAACGCGGGAGCCTTACCCACTACCGATTATCCTCGTATTTCTCGTTCTGGGCAATATTTTACAGGACCTGGTACAGCTTCTGAGTAACCCAGGGAAAATTGCTTTGATATTGAGAAATAGGCAGGCCAAGAAACCCGCAACCCCTGCCCATGCAGCGGGGCTTTCGGTACGAGGGCCGGTGAGTAATCATCAGGAAAAAAAAAAAAAGAGAAAGAAAAAAAAGGTGCCCGTGATCATCATGGGGATTGATTAACTCCATGTGGAGAACAAAAGCAAAGCAAACTGCGCCATTAATTGGTAGGTAGCAGAGACTAGAGTATGTATGTACAAACCGTAAGTAAACCTTTCAATTCTAACCCTTACTCCCGCTTGACGAAAACACATGAAAGCAAAATTGAAAATTAGAATAAAAAATAGAGAGAGAAAGAAATAAGTGAAACCGTTGTATTAAACCCTAATTCTGGCAGCGATTCGGTCGAGTTGTTCAAAGTGCTTTCTGACTTCATCATCGTCGAACTCCTCACGAATATCAGAAGTTCTAGTGGGCAAGTCTGGCAGCTCTCGGTTGAGAAGATCAATCTGTGAAACGCACCAAAAAATAAGCCTTCCCTCCACATCTTCCAAAAGGGGATAAAACAACCAAGCTTACCGTATTCCTCCCGCTGGAGATCCTAGCGATTTCCGCTAACTTAGCTGCCGCAGACTGGTTTATGACCTGAATGTCCGGCCGGCCTAGATAAGCCCTTGTTCTAGTCGAAATATCGGCAATCCTACTCCACTCATTCATCCCAAAATCCGTGATCCCGCTCTCAACGTTCAGCCTCACATAATTCTCCGTCTTCACCCCTGTCCTATGTAACCCATCCAAAAGCTCTTTGTGAACCTCTTCACAGTCTAGAACCTTTGCCATGTGCTTTTCCTTAGCCTCAATGAATTTTCCCAGTGGCGAGGCTGCGATCATAGAGGATGTTTCCTTCTTATACTCTATTTCTGGGGCTTTCCCACTACCAATAGAGACAAGAAGACCCACCTCTCGGCCAGGCCATTCGTGGACGAGGGCTTCTTCAAGAACCTGTGCTACAGGACTGTAACGCCCTGATCCTTCATCGAGGAAAATGCTTTGCCCGATCTGGATCGACTTGAAGGCTGGATAGGTCGCACATGTTGCGCGACCGGCTTCCCATATTGTTATATCGGAGGAAGGTGCCGTTGCATGTGTGGAGTTGTAGGTCCGGAGGAGCGCAGGTGAGGTTGTGTCGTCTGAGCCTTTATATACTGCTGTCAAAAACCTGAGATAAAGTTCTGTCAGTCAAAAGCCCATCTTAGTCCCTCCCGAATGATTGATTATCCTTACACCCTGCAGATCTTGGGCCTCGGATCAAGTAACGGTTCGTTCATGTTTCCATTGCCCCATGCTGCTGACCCCGATCTCCAACTGCTCCTGCTTCCCTGCGAGCTATTATATGAATCAGACGTATTTGACCTCGTCACAGGATTGATATGCAGATGCCCTTTCTGGAAACCTTCCTTCTCTTCATCTTCACGCCCAGCATACTCCCGCATTACCTCCCTGATCGCCTCTTCAAGCTTTGAAGCTTTAAACAATGTCTTCCGATACGGTAGCCCTGCTATCGTCTTATCCGTTTCAAATACTTTTTTTGTCACATGGATGTACACTTTCTTGCACGTTTCGAGATCGAGACGAAGGCGGCCAAGAAGAATCGCAATAAGTCTTTATTTGATCCGATCATCAGCGCTCTGCGGTATATGAGATGAAAACACGTGGGGTAGCATACCCGCCAGTTCCTGTCCCTCCGATAAGGTCGAAATGGTCACATGGCTTGGGGATCTCTTCCATTCTGGGAGCGCGCCCATAAAGTTCGTGAAAGAGTTTGAGCATTAGCTCTTGGACAAGCATTATTGTGCTGAAGCCACGGACCCCTCCGCCATCTGATCGGAATACTTATTAGCCAAAGAAATTTAATAAATGGAACGACTCTAATTGGATTAATCTATACCTAGGGAGAGGAGTCGCAACGGCGGTAGTCGATGGTTCATGGTTGCCGTTAATCTCTTTTTGCGAAGGGTCTCACTCACTGGTGGATACTCGGTCATGGTTGGTTGATCTCTTTGTTAGATTGTATGGTTTGAACGAAAGGTTCAAGGACCGCGTAAGATGATATATAGCTTATAAAATCTTTAGGTGAGAACCGGTGACATACTATGTGTTCAGTGGCCAGGTAACGTAGGGTGTACTTTGGATATATTTAGTATGTTTGAGATGCCCGCTACCTGTACGGTGGGTAGTAGAATGCGTGGCTGTGAAACTAACTGGGGAAGTCAAACGAAGGAGTTGGTTTCTGCGGTTTGGTGGGGCAGCAAGTTTGTTAGTTCACTTATGCTCCCTCCCCACGAGTTAGTGGTGCAGTGATCTATAGCGACCCAAAGAATCAGAGAATTCTATTGCGCGCGATGCAGAATTGGACGTTTGAGAGCCCCCTTTAGTCACTCACTGCACACTGCACTGTAGCAGATGCTCCCAGTGAAGAGCCAAATAGCCTATATCACAGCCTCGGGGGTTTCTGTGAAAAATCGACTTACCGGAGCAAGATGTTGCTCGGTGACAACATCCTTCCTACTTCTTCCTCGCGCAGAGGCACGGGAGCAGGACTAGGGCTGGGATAGAGACCTTATGTAACCTGAGAGTGCGTTTCAAAGTCGACATGGATAGTCAGATGCTTGCCCAACTTTAAAGTGTAGAGTACTCTAAGCAAGTAAGGTGCAGAGAAAACGGCACATCACTTACTGATCAAGACCTACTCAATAATCTGATAGTGACTCTGTTGTGCGACGTCGATTTCTATGTTTCTGTGAAGATAAAGATAAAGATATCTCATATTTGAGATTATCAGTAGCCTTTAGGAATTCGAAAGACATTCCATGTCAGGGTTAGCATAAGTCTTGCGCCTCAAAGCAGACACGGCAAAATGCTTCCGGCCCTGGCAGTAATCGGGACTGAGATCCAGTGACTCTTAGGCCATGCTATAATATGCGCATACATGAGAACCCACAGTATATTAGATTTTTCCGGAATATTCACTAATCCCGACCGCGGAAGGCACCACACGTTCCCGTATCCTTCTAGAAGGCTTATTTCACCGGTCCATCCCTCGAATTTCTTCTCACCCCTTATATCATATCATGTCACGTCAGCAGCACCTATATCCCAATCGAATAGGTACAACCCATTCCAGTTTGAGATAAAAAATCATGCGTATGCATAATTATATAATTAACGGGTGATAATAAGTTGTTGCGTGGTTATATAGGTTCGGAGTCAAGGCCCTGTGCGGCAAAATAGAGAAATAGGTTTCCCGGTGGTCCTTATATAAGATGATAGTGAATATCGGCCCTGTTCTTTGTTGAGTTTAGGTAGTTGGATTGATTATTCTAAGTGATCCTTCACGATTTGGCGCTGCGTGGTATCCTATCGTTCGAAACCAACGCTCCGCTACCCTTTATGGCTGAGGACGCCGACGCTGAGTGACTCTCTATGGTTATATGGGCCTATACAATTTGGTTTTATCTATTCCCGTTCAGTAGAAATGTGAAACTGATTCCTTAACTGCCCTGGATCCAGAGGTTACTTGGATACAGAAGGCTGACACTGTGTGATTTGGCTATGTTATCGAGAATAGTATCCGCGATGGCTCTAGATCTATGCAGGCTAGATATTAGTGTATCGCACGTATGAGAAGCTAGAGACTCTTTTATGCGAGGAATACCTAGTACACCGGTATCAACGGTGTTCATATGAGCTGCGTTATGAATGTCTTGTTCCACAAATAACGAGACGATTCTCAACGACGACGTTAGTGTGGTCCACAAGGCATTCCCGCTCGAGGTCTCGCCTCGAGATCTCTGCCTCGAGTCAGCTTAAGGTACGGGGGTCTATGAGGCGGGCATGCTCGAGGCAAACACTCCTGCTCGCCTCAAGCTGCTCGAAGTTTAGCTAGGTAATCATGCTAAAATCTGCATAATTACAGTATCAGAATTAATGGGAGTAAAACTGATACCGCATCATTGTGGGAATGTGCCACTTTATCCCCGTAGTTTAATGAAGTATACGGCAGTGTTACCGCAGTGGTACGGCATTGCCAACTGCGGTAGTAATTTTATCCAGTGAGATTCCCAATAGGGACTTGTAAGTAGATACTCTCGAATTCAATTTTACGATGAGTCTAAATATAGTAACTATCTGCCAGCATGTAGGCTTCAAGTACCTCGCGATCGAGGTATCAGCTTTCTTTGCTCAATCAAGACAAGGCATGCATGGTCCTCATGAAGCAGAAGCACATCGAGGTATTTGCCTCTGCTCGCCTCGAGCAACCTCGTGGACCGCACTAGTTCAACGTCATCTTCAGCTTCAACTTCAACTTCAACTCATCGTACGCGTATCTTACTTAATTGACTTGATCTTCTTTTAATTAAATCCAACGGACAAAATAAATCCTCTAGGCTAGCGCATCAATGACTTCCTAGACTTTCCTTGGTGTAATAGAGTTATTGAAATTGAGTAGGTTTAGCTAGCTATAGCGCTAGCTATAGTTGATCAACAACAGCTGCAGTGGGCCCGATCGAGGGCCAAGATCAGATGGACACGCTTCAAAACTATGACGAAACCACACGTGTACGTTGTAGCAAAAGTGTGGGATAAATTAAGGTTCTCGTCTCGTTACATGCATACTGCAAGTTGGCGTCGACGACGCCATCGTTTGGATTCTTTCTATCCTCTTATTTTCTCCCCACATTCGCTGATACCTACAAAATTTGAATCCTTATCTCTAGCTTGGAGTACTTCTCTCCATGAGTTGCAAGTGGGATTTCAAGATATAGATTGGTAAACGAATCAATCCCTGGGTCAGTTCCTTCAATCCTAGCAACTTCCAATATACGTCTATCATGAAGGTGATTTTTGAACCCTCAACAAGCTTCGTTTGCGGCCCTTGCGCTTCGCTTTTATCCGCTCAGCTAGCGTGCTGAACAATACTGCCCACATATCCGAGTGATCGACAGTGAGTATAGCGCTCCACACTAGTCTGTCGAGTACAACCTATATAAATAGAGTCTGCAATCTTAAATTCAAATACGTGCATGGGATTCCCTTGCACAGCCGACAATTTGTACCCCACATGGATCACACGTATGACTAAGCTGATATATCCCAACATGAGGACTGCTGAATCATATGTTGAGAAGATCGGCTGTCAGCAAATCCTGCCACATTGGATAAGGTCTGTCAGCGAGATACCTAGTTTGTCAGTCTCGCTAAGTCAGTTTGGTAAAAACGCATCAGACACCTAATTACAAGACGATTCTCGGTGCCGGGCCCGAGTACCTACATGTACACATACATATGTGATTAGTATCTTGTGGCGGAGCAGGTACTTATCACGTGGAAACCAGGCTCTATGGAAGCATCTTATCAACTTCATCCTAAATACATGCATCCAATCTTGCTGATTAAATTACTGTAGAACTTTATGCTTTTTGGCACGATACGCTATCAGCTAGATTCCTACGTGCTTGTGGAAGAGAATCAGTTTGAAAACATTGAATAATAAAGAAAATGGAGCTCTAAGTAACGATGAAACTAAGGACACTAGTACTTTTAAAGTGTGCAACAAGGATTTTTGTACCTCGCCTCAGGGTATATGTAGTAGCACAAAAGGCACAGCCGATAGGTACTGTGGTTCTAAATGCAACATGTCCAAGGAGGTCTTGACCACTCCACAAACCAAAGGGCGACCAACAACCCATATGCTGTGGATACAGATGCAGATCCGTTACTGCGGGTCTACGGCGTACCAATAAGCTCAATTGAGATAAAGTCTCTACACTCGGTCTATTGGATTATCTTCAGCGGGAAAGTAATCATCAATGTACTATTGGTAATTTTTTTGCGCTAATAGGCTTGATATATTCTATTCATTAATAACCCCTATCTTGAAGCTTAAATCACCCCCCGTTCCTCACAGGGATAGGCCAAGAGAGGATAGGCCTGTCTCATGTTCCCGTGTACGTGCAAGTACCTATAAAGTACCTCCTCCCAACTACCACATTATTACCATCGACAGAGAAGAGTCAATCCTTAACCGTCGACCCACATCTCACTTTAACAATGTTCTCTGTTATCTCGCTCCCCCTCGTTCTCGTCTCCGCTCTATCTGTTAGCGCCCTTACTTATGGCTCAAAGCCCATTAATTATGGGTATGACGTCGAAAAAGTTAAACAACAAGCGGTTGCCCTAGCTACGCACTCCTGGGAATATGGTACAGCAGCAGAAGCACTCCTTGAGTTCGAGAATCCTGAAATCTCAGTGTTTGGATCTTCTCCCTTTCCGATTCCCAGTATTCCGCCTGCGGACGTGTCGGCGTTGGCATATGCGAAACAGCACATATATCTCAACTCCTCGGTTCTTATACCAGCTGATGGTTTGTGCCCCCCAATTGTCGCAAGAGCTCGGAGTGACAATTACTGATTGGCGTTATTTGTAGGTGCTGTGGGTGATTCAGCGTCCCTGGGTGCGTTTGCGGTCCTCATTGGGCAGACAGATCCAGCGTATATGGACGCTTCCGCGCGCGAGATCAACTATCTTCTCAACACCGCACCCCGATGGCCCAATGGCGCAATTAGCCACCGGGAAGATGTCGCAGAACTATG
The DNA here is from genome assembly GCF_020137385.1 of Morchella sextelata. Classification (NCBI taxonomy): domain Eukaryota; kingdom Fungi; phylum Ascomycota; class Pezizomycetes; order Pezizales; family Morchellaceae; genus Morchella; species Morchella sextelata. The sequence goes on along the minus strand of NW_025408619.1, from coordinate 1,865,359 downwards.
GTATTTCTCAAACCGCCTTCTTCATACAATAAGATATCCGTCTCTAACAAATCCTAGGGCTGATTTCGTCTATATGGCTCCTCCATTTATAGCATACTACGCCGTGGCAACTAACAACGCCACTCTCCTCAAAGAGTCTGTACGCCAGGCCAAGCTCTACAGGGAGGTTTTGGTGAAGCCAGATGGACTCTGGACTCACATTATCGGCCCGCAGTCTGCCGATAATGGATCGTGGTCTACCGGGAATGGGTGGGCTGCTGCTGGGATGACCAGAGTGCTGGCAACGGTGATGAAAGCACCCATCTCGAAAGGGTGGACAAGTGAGATTGCAGAGTTGAAGCAGGAGATCAAAGAAATATTGGATGCAGTAATGACAGTAGGTTTGGTATGTTATTATGAACACAACTCTTAATCCACCCATGGGGAAAAAAGCTAATACCACCATTTAGACTGAAAATGGGCTCCTAAGAAACTACCTTACGGACGCCAGCTGGTTCGGCGAAGTGTCCGGTACCGCAATCCTCACAGCAGTAGCCTACCGAATGCACGTCCTTGACAGCAAAACCTTTGGAAGCAAGTACCGCAAATGGGCCGACGCCGGGCGCGCAACGATCGCCACCTGTGTCGACACCAATGGAATACTTGGTCCCGCTATCAATCCGCTGTGGTGGGGTGATAGAAACCCGGTGTACACAGGTTCACCGGAGGGAAATTCGTTTGCAGTTCTACTGGCCGCTGCGTACAGAGATTGTGTACAGAGCGGAAAGTGCTCTTAGTTGGCTGTGTTGATTGCGGGCTATGAGCCATGTGAATAAGTCTTGCCGTCTAAACACCATGTAGACAGTGCTTCGTATAGTTAAATAAAGGCTTTCAGATTTCCCGAGAATGCATATTCTTAATTAAACAGATATTATCAATGCATAAATTTATCGTTCCCTCGAGTACAAACCTAGGATTACTACTTCCGGAGATTTAAGTGCGCTGTGCCGGTATTACACAAGCGAGTGCAACTTCATGATTCCGCCACCGGCCAAGGCCGTAGAACGGCTAGTAGCATCAGCAATAGCTTACATCATCGCTTTGATCTATGTTTTCTGCACGGTGACTATAGTTGTACCGGCTTAACGCAAGGGACACTGCAGGGAGGCAAATCTTCAGGAAGAGTGCATGAAGTATAATTTTACAATTTACTCTGACTAGATATTGCCTCGGTAGGTTATTGATAGATGTAATTTAGAATGGGATTTATTAACTGGATAACTGGAGTAATTAAGTTGCAAAGAAACATACGTACGAATACGTATCAGCACTTAAAACAGGAAACACATGTAGATTAATAGTGAACATTGCAATGCGGCGCGGGCAAGACATGTCTGACAGAATTGTCGGAAAACAAAGAATTGGAGTTTATCAGCATAGTCTCGAAAAAGAGCAAAAAAGGGGTGACAATATAAATGTCAAATCGAGAACACAGTCATTAAAATCGTGTCAGAAATATAAATACAAAGGATCGATAAACAAATTCATCATAAGCCCCAATTGCCAGTCTCATCCTATTAGGATACAAGTACGCCAAAGCAAGAAAGGAAGGGCAGGCAGTCATTAGATAGAGAAAAAAAAGAAAGAAAAAATAGCAATAAGAAAACCCCCCACCCAAAAAAAAAAGAAAAAAAGAACACCAGATTCAAATGAAATAAAAATAAAAAGAACTCCTCCGTTATCCAATGTAATAATATAGTACCCATGACCGCGAGGTCCCCAAATTTATTTTTTCCAAAACAGCAATCTTTCCTTAAGAGATTTAGACTCTTTCGTTTCGAATTGGTCTCTCACCCTTGCTTCCCAGCTGTCTTGTCGAACGCTGGCTTCGATATCGGCCGTACTCGGAGGAGGTTCTGCAACTAGAACTTGCTCCTGAGGGATAGTAATTATATGTTCTCCATTTATTGTTGTAGTGATAAAGGGTGCTTGGCTATGTCTAGAACCTGTAGAGGCAAATATAGACTTGTAGGGTGTGATATCCTCCATGCTGTCATCTGGTCGAGGGTTTAATTGACGTTTGGCCCATCTCCTCATCGGGATTGCTATACCATAGCAGAGGATCGGAATGGTGATCATGAGGAAGGCAAGGATAAAGAACGGGTAGTTTCGATGCCACCTATTTTTTTTTTTTTGTTAAAAGCTGTCCAGTTGAAAGGTGAGGAAGAGAATGTGAAAGCTTACCATTGTCGAACTCTAGAGTCATGAGCAGCAGCTTTCTCTGCAGAGTCACTTTCAATATCACTTGGACTGATATCGCCTATGATTGAATGCGGGTCCGTAATATTCCCATCACCCACCCAATCGTCTTCAATATCTTCACCTCCACAGATCTCTTCCATCCAATCATCAACCCTCTCCCTGTCCGCCCCATCCGCACAAGCATCATTGCACCCATCCCAGTGTTGATGATTCCAAAGTATCGAGCTAATGCCACAGAAGCATTTTAATTGCTCTGACCCCGTATCTGCGGCACAATCGGCTTCCGCAGTAGTAAGAGTTGAACATTGGGAGGCGCATTCGGGGAGCCCTGTTGAATCGTTGAAAACTAGCAGCTCCGCTGCCCAGGCCGACGTTGCGAAGAGAAGTAAGAATATATCGAGTCGTCTCATTGTTTTAAACCGGGTTATTCATTCCGCGTTGATGACGGAAGGAGGGGAAGGAAATAGCAAAGGAGGGGAAAGAGCAGAAAGAAGGAGGAGGAGAAGGACTCGAGGAGAAGACTCGATGAGAAGGGGTTAAGATGAACAACTGTTCCACAAGCTCGCCAGAAAACGCTCGAGCTCAGGCAGCATAGGCTTTTCCTGGTTTTCGACTTGCAGATCATTGGTTGTGTTCCGGCGTCTGGAGGGTTACCCCAAATAGCCAAGATGCACACCTCGCAGTCTAAGTGGTTAACCTCAACACATCGTAAATGCCTGCACATGCCTGTATTGAAGGTCTTGGGAACTTTATTTTTCCTCCCGTTATTACTGTTGCGGGGGCTGAAGCAGGAAAAGTGTGAAATCTGAAATACATTGCGCGCATATGAGACATGGCGCACGAACGATTGGCTCGGAATAACCTTGTTTGATCAACCACCGAACTACTGGATCGTGGAGCGCATGGGTGTTTCCGGAAAAATCTCCACATCGTCTCCAACTTCCTCGACGGTTATTCGTCATCGTGGTTCATAAGTGGTCACTCATTCGTTATGCTGGGAAACCGGTGGTTGGCACACTCCCGCCGGACGTGGCTACATTCTGAACAAATCGAGTCCTGGTTGCAGTAAAACGACATTTTTTTTTGTTGGCATGAAACCTGTAAAGACCAGCTCTTTTCTTTCCTATGCTTGCGAATTTAGAGCGCTGTATCGATCTCGTGGACAATGTTCCTGCATTGATGTGCCAGCTCATGTTCAAATTTCACGCGCGGTAATTTTAGTGGAGGCGATGATATCAAAGACATTTTCGACAAATAAAGGTTCGTGGCAGCAGAGGTACCCTGGTCCTTGATCGAGACCTTTTCCTGCCAACCCCCATCCACCCCAAGTATGATCACTGGCTCAATTGATCAAGGCCAGTGGCTTGTAAGCACACAATCTGCATAGTCGTGTGGCGCGGCAATGCAAAGCGAGTGATAAGTGGTGTTTGCTTTTTCCTTGACCATACCCCAGCATGGCAAGATCAACCAACGATAACCTCTCGACTCTACTTCCTGCCTTGCGCGCAGGGGCAAAGTAAGCTTCGTAATACATCGTCCCTCAATCACAAGTTGTCACTCTGCAGATCCTTATAAGCCTGAAGACCAATCTCGTTAATTGTGGCCAATACCCATACCAATCTAATTTTCCAAGATGATATACAACGAGGAGCATCGCCAAGGGGTCCAAGTCCTTTGAGGACAATCAAGCAAGACACAGAAAATTCAAGTCCTATCTCACAGCCAAAAAGCTACACAGAGCAATTAAATCATCCTACGGATAATCGAGTTCAATGATCTTCGGAGAAGAATCAGGGCGCGAGATGAATCTCGGCGGCTATGGAGAGGAAACAGGAGTTGTTAGGGCCAGGGTTAGATTGGAAACCTAGGTTAGGGAGGAACAAGCCCGAGAAATACTGATCATGAGTATGGGAGAAGGGGGGGGGGGGGTGCGAGCGAGATGTGAGACTTAGGAAACCACTGCCGCGGGTACTTTGTTGTAGATTCCATGGCCCAAACAGAACGAAGATAGGGTTCTAGAAGGGAAGATCAGCACGAGACATTTGAAAACTCAGATTGAAGCAACCGGGTTGGAGTTGTTACCTGCCCTACGATTGAATCCAGCAATACCAAGCAAAATGAAGTGGGTGGGAACGCGGGGGGACCTATGAAACAGGAGATAAATGAGGTTGTAATTACTCTAAGAAGAGGATGAAAAGTACTTATGCCCTCTTGCCGTGTCTCTACCTTTTGAGAACAGATAGCTTCTAGAGTGGCACTAATTACATGTAAGCTAGCTAGGAGGTACATGTAGCTAACATGACATGTACGACTTATCATGGAAATATACAAGAAATTAAAGATTGAGTTTATTTGTAGAATTTACACAGTCAGGAACTTTCCTAAGAGTGAGAAATTTGATATTCACATTGCGGATATGAAGGAAAGATTTTCTGTTTGATTATACTGAAGCTGCGAAGCGGAACTAATGCTCAAACGTTCGGGAGCAAACCTCTAGAACGAATCCAAACTCTGCTCCTAACCCCGCTTCAACTCTACTCAGGTCAACTCCATCCTCTATCAATATCTCTCCCTACTCTACTGCTTGATGTACTTCGTATGCGTCCCCGTCGCCACAATCTGTGTCTCTCCACTGGGCAAGACTTTCGAAATATTGACCGTCAAAAACGCCAAACTCCTGCCCACCCTCGATGCCTGCCCCACCACCAACAACACATCTCCCTCCTGGGCCGTCGCAATATACGTTGCATGAATATCTGTGCTCAACCCCGTCTTCTCCAACCCATGAGAAGCAATCACCATACTCCCCATCCAGTCAATCAAACATGTACTGACCGTCCCGTGCAGGAACCCCTTTGAGTTCAAGTGCTTCTTCTCGACCCGTAGCCCCGCCTTCACGGTGCCCTTCTCGACCGAGGTGATCTTGATCTGACAGTTTTCAAACCTTGCGTCAGAACCACAATTCAAAGGCAAGGCTGGGCCAGTATTAAAGATAAACAACCTTCTCTAACGCAAATTGGTATATTGGGCTGTTCTCCCGAATCTGCGACCAAATCTGCAGCGGGGGAGGTGGACTACATGTTAGCTACTACTGCGGGGACGCTCAAGCCGGGTAGAAGCCGATGGATGCATCTGGGAGAGACCCACAAGCTCTACATGCTCTTGCAGGAACTCTGCTGAGCATGTTTGATCTGTGGGAGTAGCCATTTTGGAAATGTTGGTTGCGTTCTATCAATTCGGAAGGCGATCGACGGTGGTGAATGTTAGCGAGTGACGCAGACTTGAAAACTTCAACATGATAGGGTTAGGGTTTATAGAGGTATCAGGACTACACAATTCTGAAATACGTATTCCTCGTTCGCAAATAACCTTTGGTATTTGTTTTAAGCTGTACATTTCCCGCTATACAGCTGAAATATATCTATCAGTGCCATAAAAACGGATGATCTACCATTGATAGTAATTAAACTACATGTGGCTCAAGATAACTACATAATTGAGGGTCGAACGGATATCAACTTCAAAAGGTTATATCCGCAGCAAGTCGAAGATTTGTTATCTAATTTTTTTTAATTACTCAGTTCAATGGTTATTTAAAATGCTAACTTTTACACAGCCGCTTCAAAGTGTCTCGAGTCATACATTACCAATTCGACAATATAAACCCCCAATCAACTGTGGCGATCGGACCATAGGCTCATAACAAACAAATTCAGCGAGATATTTCTCGTAATATCATAAGTCCATAGTTGTATACATACATAACGGCTCAACTACTCCAGTAGGGAATTGAAACGACCAATAAACTGGAAACATCGTCCCAACAAGTAATGAAAACAACTGAGACAACACGACTCCCCGAAACAATTTTATACTTTTCCGCACTTTCCGCAGGAGCATTTACGGTTATGACCAATCAGCAATTCAGGAGCCATTCTCTGTAGAAAGAGCCTTGAGCCCGGTCAGGACAAGTTCGAATATCCCAACAATGTTGGGGAAAAATAAAAAGAATAAAAAAAGAACCAGCGTAAATGGAAATAATCCAACTGGGCATCATCATCATCTCCATCAATATATAGTAATAATCTGCCCACGTACGTACAGCGATGGGGAAAATTATTGTAGAAACAGGGGTCTAAAAACAGGGTTAAGGTGGCTGCCCTGGCCAATAGGACTCTTACCATACTTCTACAATAATTTTCCCCATCGCTGTACGTAAGTACGTACGTAGATAGAGTACTCAGGCCTCGATGCCCATGAGTTGTTGAGGCGGATGACAGGGGATAGTCGAATGTCCAATCAAGCACGGTGCTAGGCATTCAATGGGATGATTGGTAGTTCCACGAAATTGTTTTCCGGGACGCGTTGGAGCCCATCACAGCAGAGTCACAGGGCAGAATTCTGCCCTAAAAAAATCAAGGCTTTCAATATTTCCAGCTACAAGTTTAGACGGACACTCAGACTGTGCTTTAACGACATGAGATTTTTAGGCTTTCTGTCCGGATCCCCTGATCGGTTATTAGCTAAGGGAAAAGGCGTTTTAAGGGTGAGATGCGATGGGTAATTTGAGATGAGATAAAATGTGGGGTGTGATTACACATGAGGTGATGTGCCTTAGAGCTCGCCAATATCTACCAATCATTGGAGGTTCTAAGTATGCGCACTGATGTGTATATCCAGGAACGCTCACATGCTTTATATGGGAGAGATGGGAAGTGAGAGATGAGAAGAGGGATTTAGGTACATAAATCATTACTCATCTCCCCAGGTAGACCGCCACTGAGTATCAACCTCTTGTTCAGCCGTAGGTTCTGTACTATGTACCTGCTACATATGTAGCTCACTGATTATTAGTAGGTGGCTCTCAATATGGCTTTAGCCCATACCCTTGTCTTACTTAAGCTTTCCACCTCAGTACTTCATACAAGTACACACGTCGACGTCAATGATCAAAATTCAAACCTGGTATTACCTCCATCGCCATATCCCACCTGTTGCACCCGATCCTGCTACCCAACCCGGGGCTTACCTACCTAAATACCTTATCGCACAAGACTATTTATCGTCACTATTAATAACCTCGGCTGCCTGTCTCATGCACAATCCGCTCCGCAGCCAGCGCCGCGCTTAATGCATAACCAAAGGATTTACCGAATTGCGCCCTGTGCTCAAAAGGCTTCTTTTCTTGCTGTCTCAGCCATCATCGTTTCCCCTCTCTCCCTTGCTCCTAACGAATTGTAACGGGCGGGAGTGACGGAAGGTTCTTATTGTTGGCCTTGTTGGTTCTTGGTTAATAACCAACTATTCTCTAAACTAGGGAATCTTTAACGAGCCGGGTCCTTCGTGTTTGAGAACAACTGTATTTGGCTATTGATCATGGTGATCATATCAAGAGTTTAACTCGGTCTGGGTGGTTCTTCTAACATAACTCAGGTGCTAATTATAAGATTACAATATGAAGATGATCCGCCGTTACGGTACAAAGTGACGGTACGAAGATCCGCCGTTGCAGGACAAAATAATCTCCTATCAGCAACATAGAACACCATTCATAGATACAGACAGCACTCTCTAGAAAGAAGCATACAGATTTCTCGAATACACAATAGCCACTCTCTTGCCCTCAACTTTCTTGCCCTCACCTTTCTTCCCCCAGGATTACAGATCCCTCTCTCCCGCAACACCCCTCCGCCTCTCTCCTTAACTATGACCGAGGCAAGGGGACACACACACACGCATACATATACACGCACACATGCAATCTAATCTACTCCACTCTACTTTGTCTACTCCGAGTTTCTACAGTACATCACAAGGTGCACCGCTTCTGTAATCGCCGTTCTACAGGGGAGGATATAAAATAGACAACTGAGTCAATATAAAACTACATATAAAAACCGTCCGCACCCCCCGATCGACGGCGGAGATTATTTAGTTTAGTTTAGACTTCCCGCCGCAGCACATACCCGCGATATCGTACCATGGGCCAGGAAGCGGAAGATCAGTCCATCATATATACATATACCCGTTCCACGAGCGAAGTACCAACTACGTAGGCTTTTCTTGTTCAAACCGGGCAGTTAGCAGCAGTAGTAGCTATAGTACTTCAGCGCCCAAATATATACATAACCTCTCTACCGCAGCGCAGCAGGATTCCAAGGCTCTCCTATCAAGAAATATTACAAGCCCGATCATACAACTAGCTAGTTCACAATGAAGGACTCATTGATCGTCTCTCGAATCGCATTCGACATATTCTCCTGCGTCGCTGTCCTAATCTTCATCGGACTACGTCTCTGGCACCAGCGCCGTCTCCGCCGCGAAATCGAGCGCTCCGACATCTGGGCAAATACCAGCATCATCATCAGCACAACAATGTTTGTGACGTGGATCGCACTATCAACTAAGACGCGGCTTGCGCTGCTGGCTTGGGAGAGAGCCGATGAGGACAGTCGAGGGGTTGCGCCGCCAATTACGGAAAAGGGACATTTTGTATGTTGCTGTTTATTGTTTCTAGTGAGCTATGGGGAGAGAAATGTAACAAGGCTGATATGTGTGGAGAGTAGCTGCATTTTATGGGAGGGTTTGCATATGTGACGATACTCTGGCTAATCAAGTCGGCATTTCTGGCGACGTATTATCGCTTGATACCAGCGCTCAAGACGAGGGTGCGGATGGCGTTGTATTTTACGACGGGGTTCACGGCCATGACATATGTGGCAAATATGCTCCTTCATGGGCTATACTGTCTGCCAATTAAAACGAACTGTAAGATAAATCTAGGATCTGTTTGAGGGGGTGTTGGTTGTTTATATTTATACTCATATCAACACCTTATAGGGACCTCTGGCCCCCACAACTGCACCACCTTCCGCTCCGTACCTAGTCTCACCGCAAATACGTTTACAAACGTTGCCACAGACCTCCTCCGTAAGTAAACCCAATATAAAAAAACTATATAATGAAACCACCTACTAACATTTCTCTAGTCCTCGGCCTCCCCCTCTTCATCCTAAAAACACTCCAGCTCCGACCACGCGAAGGCTTCGCTCTCACCTTCGTTTTCCTCGTCGGCATCGCTTCCACAACAGCATCTGTTCTACGATGGGCGTTCATATACAGTGCCTACCGACAGGAGCAGGATGTTGAGGGCGCAATCTACAAGATCGAGATCATCAAGGTCTGGACAACGGCCGAGATATCGACTGCCACCATCGCGTTCTGTTTACCAGTGCTGAGGAGCCTGGTACGAAGTTTCTGGGTATGGGAAGGGCGCAATGGAGGTGAAAAGGATGGGAGGAAGATCTTTGGCGGCGGCGCGCCGATGAGGTGTGGGGATAGCGGGGTGGATGCGGCGACGGTGGATGAGGAGGAAGAGGTGGGGGCGGTAGATGTAGATGTGGAGAAGGGGGTGAATGGCGGGGATGTACCGGTAGCAGAGATAGATAGTGGGGTAGGAGAGACAGCGGTGATAGTGTGAGTACGGACCAAAACCCCTTGATGGGGGCTTTCTTTTTAAAAATTGTGTTTGTTTTGAATTTGTACTAGGCGTTGACTGCGCAATGGGATGTTTAAGTGGTTTATTTTTGTTTATTTTGTGTATGTATTGTATGTAGCTTTTAAATCTAAAACTCCAGATAGAACATGCACTGAGTCAAGTATCTGTCCGCACGCAAGCTATTGTCGAGGTTGATGATCATGGTATATCACTCGATCTGGAAAAATCGCTGTTGCATATTGATATTTTTTAATTCATTTATTCTATTTGGAAACGATGTATCTTATATGATTTATTCTCCAGAAAGTGCATACAGATCACTAAATGGTTTTTTATCGCATGCACTCTATCGATATAGATATCGGTACTAGACTTGAAGCTGTGTTTTTCGCTGTTCATATAAGGGGGGGACTTTGATAATATTTTCGCTAGAACACACCATGTCTATGAGGGTTAAATGATTGCGCGTAAGCCATGGTCAGCATAAAGATAACTTCTCTATGCCGCTAGACCATCTAACTCGGTTCCTGCAGTAATTATTGAGGTAACTTTGGTAAGGCTACATTATCTTCGCTGGTATAGCAATATCTATGACTGAGTACTATCTATATAGTGAAATCTTAAACTCACATATATAGGCCTACCACCCTATGCAATAGAGTTACGAAGCCCAAGGCGTAATTTCTTCCCTTTTCTTTAGCACTTAATTCAGGCTTTCTTATCATAGCCGCCAGTACATACTGATTCTTATGTCCATAGTGTTTCAAAGTATGTACATCTTAGTTTTGCTGTCAATGCCAAGATTGTAGTTCCACTGTATATAGCTCTTAGGCCGAGATCTCGTATTCATCTATGCAGCATATCTTATCCCGTAGTAGGCTTTTTTTCTCAAGTCAATATGTAATACTGATTGAGTAACACCTGTGTAGTATCATGATATCATCAAGTGCATAATTAATTACAACTTCCCCACGATCTAGATCTAGATCCGCGTGAAGAGATACGACAGGTCATCTCTCCGAGCCTCATTATATAGATCCCCACAACCACCGGCGAAACACCTCAAATCTAGCATAGACCTCACCATAGATCTCTCCATAGACCCCTCCTCCCTGCATCGTACACCGGCCATCACCCCGCGCCAAGACCCACCACGACACGCACAGACACCGAGTGACAACCTATGACGCATATCGGAGAAACAGCCTTAAACAATCCGCCAAGGAAAAAATTAGTTCCGCCCCGGAGTAGGGTGCAAATGTCACCACACACACACTCCGTAGTCTAGCGCCCGTTGCACCCTTGCCTGGGGTTCATTCCTGCACTCGACCGGGGGAGCAGAGTAAATGCCGGGCGATCATGATGTGGTTCTGTTGCGGGGGAGAGGGGTTGAAGAAGCGGAGCTTGGCGGGAGCTTGGTAAATACGTGAGGCTTAAGGATACGGGGTTTGGAGGGGGGGTGTTAGGTGTTACGGACTTGATATGTTGTGGGCGGTTGAGCGGTTAGGTAACGTAATACATGTTAGTAGGACTGCATTATATAGGTTATCCTTTCAAAAGTCTGCCTAGCGAGGCTGTGAGAATCCTCACTTACCATTCTCTATAAAATCTGACTTCTTTCGTTCTCTTCTCTTTCTTCCCTCGTATATCTAATTCTTTCCCGTAACAAGGCTGGCCTTTTTTGCTTATTTATAGCCACGTTGCCTCATGTTTTGCATAAGTGACATGTTATGGTCGATCCATGAACATCGATCCGCAATCCTCCAGCGGCGTCATCCGCGAGTAGAAATCTTATATACCGCATTTAGTCAATAGGCAGCCCAGTCAGTTAATATAGCGTCAAAATGCCTCTTTAATTCAATCTTAGGACCCCCTATCGGACCCTTACCAATTCGTAGCGCTCAAAATTTACGGATAGAAAGAAAGCTGAACGAAGCCCCTTTTCTGGTGATATGGATCCAGTTTGATATGGAAAGGAAAATAGAGGATGAAGTATGACGTCTGGGACAGGGTACATATGTGGTTGGATTATACTTTCCCGCTGCACCAATTGGGATCACAACGCATCACTCGCGCCAAGAACTCACGTATTGATTGATCGATCGATAATTCATTCGTGAACCCACCTATTTGTTGAGATATGTAGCCTACGGGTTTAGGATGATATACGTGGTCATAATAATGTCATATACGAGTAGTCTATACGTTACAAATACACTTGTATATAAGCCTCTACTGTTGCGAATTGGTAGCGAAACCTCTCTTTATATTACCTTTTGATATTTCCATACCTCTATTCGATCAACGCTATTTCTCCCCTTCGGCATGTACTCACCTCCTCTTTATCATAGGCCAAAGTCAAACCATTCCAAGAAAAGATAACCATTCTGCCTCCTTTCGGGCCCTCGGTATCACCCAAGACCCAAAAGGGGGCAGAAAGGACCTAACGCAAAAAAGCCCCCTCCTCTTCATACGAAGAGGAGAGGGCAGCCAACGAAGCGCACAAAAGCACGCACAAGTTAGTATAGCTCGCTCACTCCTGCTGGGCCCTCGGTATCACCCAAAGCCCAGCAGGGGCAAAACGACCTAACGTAAAAAAGCCCCCTCCTCTTCATACGAAGAGGAGAGGGCAGCAGAGGCACGAGGGAAACGACTGAACGCAAAAAAGCCCCCTCCCCATGAAGGGGAGAGGGCAGAAAGCGAAACAGCCTAAAAAAAAGCCCTCTCCCCATGCCGGGGAGAGGGCAGAACGAGGCCGGGAGGACCTAACGTAAAACAGCCCCCTCCCCAAAAGGGGAGAGGGCAAAGAAAGTACCAACCCGTTTGTCCAAAGAGGACGAACGGGTTAGTAATAAAGTCCCCTCCCCTTCACAAGAAGGGGAGAGGACGGGCCACCACCAGGGCCGCACCACCACCAGGAGGGCACGAGGGCACCAGGGCCGCACCACACCGCCAGGCCACCAGGGCCACACACCAGGCCACCAGGGCCACACACCAGGCCACCAGGGCCAAACACCAGGCCACACCCAGGCCACACCACAGGCCACCAGGGCCACACACCAGGCCACACCCCAGGCCACACCACAGGCCGCCAGGGCCACACACAAGGCCACACCCCAGGCCACCACCATCTTTCCCCTCCCTTCCACAGGGAGAGGTGAGTGCTGTAGCACTCATCTCTCTGCACCACGAGGGTGCAGAGAGATCCTTATGATTTTTGTAACAAGTTGGGCTGTGGAGGAGTTTATAAAGAAAAGCCGTTTCGGCGCAAAGGATTGTTTTTGGCCGCTTTGTAGGGTTTGACCTTCGGTGGTTGGACATCCTGGGGGGTTAATGTTTGAGTTTTGGCAGTTATCTGTTGATGGCAGTGGGAGGTATCTTGGGAGGGGGCGTATAAGTCTCACTCGGAAAACATGTTCATGTAGCTATCAATGTGTTTAGATTGGTAAGGGGTATTTGTGGAAACATCAGGTGGACTTTAGTTTGAGGTTTGGTGACAACGATGGAAGAAATAAGACAGAAGTATTTTTGACATAGTACTTGGGAAAGGTATACAATTAATGAATTAAGGGGGAGAGAGAAAAAAAAAAAACTTGGGAAAGGTGGAATCATAGACTATCACTCGCATATTTCATGCGTGGCTTTGCACTGAGTGGCCGGGGAAGAGAATAGAACCCCATAAGCTAGCGTGGGAAATAGTTCCTCCTGTGGGGAGTGAAGTGCCTGACGCATTATTATAGCCAAAGAGACTGACTACATGTATATTATCCCGTTTTTATGCAAACTCCTTCGCTGCAATCATCGGGAAACACCCCGCAGCACAAACAACCGACTCGCAGGCCGCGCCGACTTATAGACTATATTGGACGGACCAAAGCTGGGAATGAAAGACCAAGGGCATAAAGCAATTCGGTTTTTTTTCTTTCCGTAGTCTAATCTACCTGTAGACACTACATTCACCAAAAAGAAAGTCTAGAAAATCTAGAAAGTCCCAGCTACATAGCTACATACCGCCACCATCTACGACCTGCCAACCCCCGGCTGCACCCACGTCCCATTCCCCTCCAGCACCCCCGCCAACGTATAATCGCCCGCCTCCCCACCTCCATAATACCCCACCCGAACATACAGCTTCTCCCACTCCTCCTCCGCCCCATACCTAGTCCTCTCCCACGTCGCCTCACCCGTCAACCCGGGCACCCTAAACCTCTCCACATCGTTAATCAGCACACTCACGCCCTCCTCCCACCCGCGCAGCTTCCCCGCCTCCCACGCAAATGTCGCATTCGCCGCCCCCACCTGCGGCGCCACCAGGACCGGCAGCGTCGAGAAGTAGAGCCCGTCGCCGCGCAGCGACTCGGGCGTCTCAATGATCCCCGCGAACCCCCACCGCGCCACGCCGTTGATGAAGAGGCCGATCAGCAGGCCGGAGCAGATGAGCGAGACGCGCGTGCGCATCTTTGTGCCCGGCAGGAGGGTGATGCCGATGATGTAGTGGTGAATGCGCAGCGAGGAGCCCGGGATGGCGGCGAGGAAGCCGAGGACGATGCCGATGGCGGCGTAGAGGGCGAGGTAGCGGGGGAGGCGGCCCTCGAGGCGCAGGGCGTGGGCGTGGTAGAGGACGATGAGGGTGATGATTGAGCAGACGATGACGAGGGCTGAGATGGCGCCGGGTTGCTGCTGGATGTCGCGGGAGGTGAGGCGCGTGATGGGGATGAGGGGGTCGATTGTGATGTTGTTGAGGGCGCCGACCCAGAGGGGGCCGAGCCAGAGGATGGTCTTTTCGATGTTGGCGGAGGAGGGGAGCGCGAGCGTGTAGGAGATTACGTGCTTGAAGAGAACATAGGCAACGAAACAGGCGGGGAGGAAGCGGGATAGTGCGAGCGAGACCAGCTCGTAGGGGTTTGAGTAGGCTTCTGGGTCCGAGCCTAGAGCGACGTGGAAAAAGAGGGCGCAGAACACCGAGGGAAATAATATCACTGGTGTAGTAGTTGTCAAAGAGAGTAGTACGGTGAACACCAACGATACTGCAAGAAGATGCCAGCGCAGATCAGTGCAGTGCGAAGTAGACACGCCCTTGAGAAACGTGAACGAAGACGGGAACACCGAATCGAAGCCGATCGAGGAGATGCCGTGCTTCCTGACACTGGGGAAATAGTGGTTTTCTCCCACCATGGAGTAGACACCGCAGCCGCCGTATTTGTCTGAGATGACACCTGCGTGGATTGCCGCGGAGCAGATGAAGGAGTCGGAGCGATATACAGAATCGATATCCTCTGCTCCCTGATCAGAGATGCTCACGTTGTTGACGGGCCCGCCGATCACAAACGTGTCGTAGATGATTACCTGGTCTCCGACGACCCGCGGGTTGAGTACATGTGTCCTGGCACACTGGGCCGGGCAGCGGAATGGTTGTGTATAGTTCTGGAAAGGGCCACAGGAAGCACCGTCAAGGCCGCATCCATTGTTCTTTGCCCTATGAATTAAAGATTAGCCATATATTCGGAGTATAATATCATATATAAATAATATCATATGGGGGAAAGAATAATAAATACCACATCGTATCCGCGCAACTCGCCATATACGGCGTCACCCCATCAACCCTGCTGCGGAACCTCGAATTGTGCACAACAGCAACAAACGTCGTCAACCACACAAACCAAAACAGACCCAACAGCGCCGCCCTCCAACTCCTCTGCTTGAACGGCCCACGCCGCAGAAGCTTCGCCGGAATCTCCTGGTACTCTGGAAACCACGGTTTGAGCGTTGTATCCCGGGGCGGGACAGGACCTTTAATCCATCGGATCACCTTCTGATACAGCAGCGGGGCAGTATCAGCTCTCGCAGCCGGCGAAAGCGGTGTCGCAATCGTGTCGTCGGCTGGCAGGATAGTTGAAGCGGCCGGCGACGGCGACGGCGACCGTGAACGAGTGTGTGGGAGCGACATTAAGAAATGGGTTTAACACGATCCGGTGGGGATTTGAGAGCTCTTCTCTTTTTTTTTTTTTGCCCGGGGAGTGAGTGGAGCTTCAGAACATGGAGCTAGCCTGAGGGGAACGAGGCGGAGCACGGAGTTAATATTTGGGACAGCACGCGCAGCGACATCAGCGCGGCTATTCGCTTATGTTACCGCTTGGGGCTTAGAGCGGTTGGGCGCGCGGCATCACATCATCGGAGACAGGGTCGGGCACGGCCTCGTCGTGTTCCAGATGGTGAACTTCACACGGAAGGCAGCTCTCAGAGGATTAACGCGCACCGTTGAAGGCTGATTGACTGGCAGGTGTTGAGACGTGAGACTATGGGCTTTATGCTAGAGAGAGAGAGATTGTGTTATAGTAGCTAGTGCGCCAGGGGGACTGGTGTTTGTAGCGATTATCATCGATCGCAAAACACGCGTGTGTGGTTTGGCTCTGTTGTGAAACTCACGGAGAGGGAGAGCTCAGCGCGACTCGTAGAGATTCCAACGAGTGATTGGCGGTGAAGAGATAGTTGCTTTCTGGTGTCTCGATTGGGAAGTGGCGCACGTGCAAGTGCAGATCTAAGATCAGCGGGAGTGAAAGTGCTAGCGCTTCTAACTAATATTCTATTCGGGGTTTTGTTTCCATCTGTTGGTTCCTTACTTATGTTGGACGGAGCCCTCTATTTCTTTAACTGAGAGAGTATCATGCTTGTCTCAGGAGGTCAGCATACAGCATAAAAAAGGGGGGTAAAATTACTACAACATGACGAGTGCACGGCTTGCCTAAGATGTAGGATATAGAATCTAACCGGTAATTCCAAGAGATGATAGCATTGAATCCTGTAGACAACTATATTGGAAGGAGCTTTATTCACAGATATAGAAAGTATCCTGTTGAGTGATCCAATCGATCGTAGAAGGGAGGAAGGAAACAGTTTTTTTACGGGGTTTTCGGATACTGCGAGAAAATATCATTGAGGAAGATCCCTCTAACCGTGAAGATATACCAGCTACATGTAGTCTGGTATATCTGTTCTACTTGTACAGTGCATGAGTGTCCAGCTCTCTAGCTATAGCTATGAATAAAGTGTTGCTGATTATTGACCAACGTCCCTTATAATTATCGGCAGTCTCGTAATCTACTCTTACATGTATACGTGGGCGCTGCAAAGAGTACAAATCTGCCCCCTTTCTCACTCTAACCACATAATTTAAAACTTTATTCTTAAAACTGTAAACCCAGACCCTCACCCCCGCGCCCCCCCCGCCCCCCCCCCCCCCCCGCCCCCACTGCTTCCCCTCCACTACCCCACATGCAAGGCACAAGACCTGGTTCATCTGAATGGTTCATCCAAACCCCAAGCAGCTTTAGCTTCGGAACAGTTACGGCTGTGGACAGGCAGTAGGAGCATGCGGAGAAGGCGGTGGTATGATGTATCGTTCGATTGTGTGTACGCGTACGGCGCTCAAGTTGAATTAATGTCCGTACTGTGGACAACGAACCGTATATAAACTCGGCTTCCTGGGGCTTTGGGTCTGCAGGGCGTTGATTATATAGACAGGCTGCTACTGTGGCTCAACTGATCCTGTAGTAAAGAACCTGGATGAAGTCTGCACCGCTTCTGCCGGGGATAGCGCTATAGCGAGGTCTAATCGGCTGACTCGGCTCATGAACCAGACTGCGCTCATGAAGCTTCTGAAACAATGTAGGTCAAAATTGCAAAGCTTGAGCCGGGGCCCTTCTAATATCGACAGCTGTACCTAGGGCTGTATGTTCTGGACACAAAGAACCCACATAAAGTATTGATTAATCGAGTGATCTTTCATGAACCAATAACCACCGGGAGGGAGGGTGTGCATGTATACACCGAGGGTAGGCGTGTTTTGGGTATTAGCTCCGGTTTTTTTGCATGCGATATGTATATGTACTTTATATATGTCCTATTCTATATATCTTGCTCGGGTGCCCATCTACCGGGAGTCAGTAAATTCTTGTCTTCTAATATGCACTGCCCTTAATTCTTCTAACCTACTCGCCCTCTGATTGGTCGAGAGCGGAAAACCCTGACCCTGCCAAAATGCCACCCGCCAACGGCGTACCCCAAATTTAAACGGTATGTCAAATTCGTGAAGATCTTTCTTTCCAATAATTTTCACAGACTGAATAAACTTTTAAAATATACTGGGTGGTATTGAGATATCATCAACGGGGTATCAAAAGCTATTTATTAACGGGGTATGGGGGAGGTATCATTAAATACATAGTTCTAATGATCAACGGGTTATTTTTTTCTTTCTTTGTTTAATTCATAGTTCTATCAACGGGTGGTATTGAGAGATACCTTAAACAGGAGGAGTTCAACGGGGTATCCACGGTGTATGGGAGAATCATCAACTAGGAACAGGTTCATAAGGTCCCTTCACTAGCGGGGGAGGCCCCGGGGGGGGGGGGAGGGAATCGAGATGGAAGGCCCCATTAAAGGCAGTTAATTGGAGTAAAAGGAACTCGCGCTCGCGAGGTAGTGTTATGTACATACTATTCGAGGGTCACGGCGGAGGACGGAAGTATGCTACAGACTCACTAGCGCTCATTGATTTTTAAGGGAATTAGAAAATTACCTACCATCAACCACTTCCTGTGGCCTAACAAGCTGAAGTGTCGCCCAGAGGAGCCGAGGTCGATAGTTGGAACCTCCCAGACTTGGTGGGAAAACATACACTGTGTGACTGGGTAAAGAAGCAGAGCGGGATGCCTCTCCCTTTTGCTGCTTTGGACCTTGGAACACGGAATTTACTTTTTTTTTTTTTGTTCCGTTTTTTTGAAACTTTGAACGGCGCCCACGAACTCCTCGAGGGTTGTACTGACTCGTATGTATGTACTACATGTAGTAGTAAGAGGTACTTTAGTATGTAGCCACCCCGTACCACCCTACTACAGCGCCAAATACACAGATAAAAGGCTTCGTTGAGTATAGGTGTTGGGCCTAATTCCTCATCGATACCAAATTCAATTATTTGTTTTATTTTGGAAATTTACTTCTTACACCGCTGCGTAGTATTAAAAAAGCTAGGCTACCACAGCCTCACCTACGAGGTGAATGCTACTAAAAGCCGTGGGTAGAT
Organism: Morchella sextelata; assembly: GCF_020137385.1. Classification (NCBI taxonomy): domain Eukaryota; kingdom Fungi; phylum Ascomycota; class Pezizomycetes; order Pezizales; family Morchellaceae; genus Morchella; species Morchella sextelata. Next base: position 1,846,535 of record NW_025408619.1, on the reverse strand, counting down.
TTAGCGGAGTAGGGGGCGCTAGAATGCGGGGAGAGGTCGGATTTTAGAAACAGTGGAAGATGGCTTCGTTGACTTGCCTGGAACAATCGTGCGTGTACTTGGGAAACTTCAAAGGGCGAAATATGCTTAAATTGACGTGATGCGAGTGTATGCTATCCGAGTAAGAAGATGTTATCGGTTCAATGCGTTGAGGCCAGACAAGGTTAAGAGTCGCGACTGAAGAATATTTCTATCTTCCCCTTCATTTCTCCATCATCCATCTCCCCCTATTTTATCACTTCACTCCGCCCTCAGCATCCCCCCATTATCAAAGATCAGTGCTAGGAAGATCTAGAGGGTGGGAAGATTGATGCCACGTCTGTCTCTGGGTTGTGGTTATAAAGGTAGCGGGTTGGCTTGGGCGAGATAAAGAATTTCTACGGATGCTACATCACTGTAGGAATAGGCACACCCTGTCTCTCTTCTAGCTTCGTGCTTAGACTGACGTGACCATCGGGCTCTTGCTCATTTTGGGCGTTGCACATTAAAGAAGCCTCACAGAAGGTAAATTGTTTTATCATTCCTTATCCCAAAGCCACCTTCCATCCAGAACCACGTTTTGCCCAATTTGAACACCTCATTCGGTACTCATGATGTGCGCTAGAACAAGAATGAAACGCTAAAAAATTGTGTTCATTCAAGGTCGTGGACTGCATGTACTAACTAATGGAGTGCGGGAAGACAAAGGAAATTAAGAGGATAGAATCTGCACTAGATATATCTCATCATAAACTCGACGCCTACTCATCGTTGAAACCCTCACCAACATATCTTACCAACTCCTAAGCTACCGCGGTTTCACTGCTATCTCTCCCCTTCCAGAACTCTCTAACTTTCTCATCGTCGGCTACACCGTACATCTTCCCGTCATCCGCGGCCGGCACCGCGGCCGGCACCACGACCGGGGCTACCTTCGCCGCCGCCTTCTTCCTCCTGTCGTTGACCGCGACCAGCATTGCAAGCATTCCTGTCACGAAATAAAGAATACTAACGCCATAATTAGCAGCCTTCACCACAAACACCAATACAACAACTTACATTTGCATTATGACCAGCGCCACTATAAGCTTGACCAAGTGCCCATTTAGACCTTGATGTCCTCTAGCCCCATGGCTACGTCTAATGCCGTTAAGATACCTCGTCAACTGGTTAGGCCTCCCATCAGTACGGAAGTTGTTACGCAATAGGCCAATGGAAGCAATCCAGCCGATAAAGAGGGCAAGGTCGAGACACGCTGCCACAATCTGGACGGAGAAGGAAAAGAAGAAGACTGCGAAAATGCCGAAGAGAGTGATGGGGATTGAAAAGATAGACTACACATTGTTAACAAGGATGAAGGCAAGGTATTTTTGATGGAATACTGACGAAGACTTCAGGAACTATCACTTCGTAGGGGATAAAGCGTGAATATGGGCCCGGGCGTGCAAATTCACGGTGCTCATCGATGATGTATGAGAGCGAGCCGAGAAGAATTATGCTAAAGGCCAGTTGCAAAAGGCGGGTGCACCAGGTGAGGGTTTTAGCAAAGTGGGCTTCAGAGGCGGTGACGGCCATGGTGCGGGGTTAGGTAGTTAGGTGAGAGGTAGCAAAGTTGACACTGAAGCGGATGGAATACAGTAATCTTTGGGGTGGAGTATATATATAGGCTCCTATCCTTATGAGGATGAGGGACATAATACGATACTAATTCTAACCAACAGGTATTTCATGATATGATACTCAGTACTAACTAGCTACAGCATTGATCGATTTAGCCAAGAGGACAGAGACGCAGATAACATAGCTCTCGCACGACTCGAGCCCGGAGTCGAGTCAGCCAGTACCTACACAGCTCGCATCCCCAGCTTACGAATTCCTAGGTACCAAGTACTCTACCTGCACCCGCCTGTCATTCCAAGTCTGGGCACTAGAGCACGAAACACAAGGCGGAGTAAAATAAAACCATCCAGCTCAATCATTGACGCACCTTCCTGGTACTCACTCTTGGCGGGCTTACAATCGACGTGAATATAAAGTAAACCAAAGCCGTATTAGAGTTCCAATAAGGCTGAAAATCTCACCCGTATACACACCCACCCCTTCGTACGGCACTCTATCGGCCGTCGTTATCGGCCTTAAGGTCGACGTTGGACGCCAAGGCTTGGCCGGCGGAAAGTTTACCGTTTTGGGAATGTCTAATAATTGGACACCGAGTAAAATGGCTTTTGAAATCATGTGTAGCAACAACACCCACGGTAGATATGAGCATAGGTGGAGTGCAGACTTGAAGGTTATGGCCCATGGGATTACTCTTTCTTGGCGTTTTGCCCGAGTAAGCCCGGGTGGGGTGCTGTGCTTGGTCTATGACGAGAGTCAATGATCGCTTGGCGGGAAATGTGGTAATGAGCAAGTCGAAATCGGTCGACTTTAGAGCAGATCGATGGTGCTTTTTATATGGCCAGGAATGTGGATACAAGTCGTTTACGGCAATGACTGACTATCACTGAAGCACATTGGCGCTAAAGCACATGAAGGATCTTTTCTATGGAGCTACGAAATATGACGGGACTGGAGGCGAGTGAGAACGACAGGGTTTGCTTGCGGCATACATCCTGGTAGGGCATTGAGCTTCACGTGAAGAGATCTGAGCAAACGCCGTTTTGTTTCATGTTTCTTAAAATACCTATGCCGTTATCACATAAAAAAGAATCTAAAATGCTAACCAGATAATGAATGCCCTTGCCTTACAAAACAATCTAAGGAAATGTTAACCCACTGAAAGATGCCTATAAAACCCCAAAGAAGAAAAACGCCAATGCCAGTATCAATAACACACCCACCATAACTCAGACCAGTCCAACTGGCAACCCAATAGAAATAATAAATAAAAACTATCCATACGTGTATGTACCCACCACTACCACCCCTCTGCATCCTCACGAACCCCCCACTAGAACTAGAACTCACGCCACCTCCCAGTCACAGCATCCCACATCATTCTGCGCCCATCCGGTGCATTGTAACGCGCGTTGATCATCGGCATATTCCCCTGCACCTCAACCCTCATCTGCGGAAACTCCCGGATATGGCCACCATGGTTGACAAAGATTCGAGGCACCTCCATGCCGGCTGGTGCTCCTCCTCCATGAGCGGGCATCATTCTAACGGGGATTGCTCCCGCGGGTATCGCTCCGAAGGGGATTGGTCCAGCGGGCATCACCCTGAAGGGGACTGCTCCAGCGGGCATTATTCTGATGGGGATTGCTCCGGCGGGCATGGCTCCAATGGGTATTGCTCCAGCAGGCATCGCTACATGAGGTATCCCTCCCGCGGCTACCACCCGGCGGAGGTTCTCCGCTATCCACATCTGGCAGTCGCATTCTTTCCACTTGACGCCGCAGGTGTAGCAGAACTCGGCGCCGCATCTAGGGGTGTTTGAGGGTTAGGTTAGCTTTTTAGCAGGCCATTAAATTTTGGGCATATAGAAAAGGATTTAAAGGAAAGAACTTTACCTGCACGTAATGTGGTTACAGCCCGAGTCGAGCTCAACCATCATATTACAGCTAAAGCACTTCTTCCACCCCGCCGTCTGCGCAAGATTCAGCACGTCCTGCGTCGCCTTATCCTTCGGGCACGCTGCGCCCCTATGAAACGCGCCCTTACAATGCGCGCACGTGCGGGCCCGACACTTCGCGCACGTGCCATAATCCGCGGTGATCCACAGCGGCGGGATAAACGCCGAGCAGGCCCGCCGGGAGCAGTAGAGCCTGTTGGGCGTCTTCCACTCCTCGCTCTTTGCGTAGAACTCGGTCTGCTCCGCGGTGCTGAGGACGAGGTTGGCCCAGGTGATGGGGATGGCCTGCTTGCAGCAGCTGGGAGGGTATAGGTCTTCGCTCTTGGTCGACTCGACGAAGAGGCGGTTCATGCAGGGGCGGCAGTAGTTGTGGTTGCAGCCGGGCGCGACCATTACTTCGTCGAGGATGAAGGAGTCCATGCAGGCTACGCAGTCGAAGGTCCGCTGCGCCGTGCTCTCCCGCTCCCGGGTTTTGCCCTTGCCTTTACTTTTGCCGGCGGCGGTGATGTAGTTCTGGCCGCGGGCCGGGGCCGCCGCCGCCACCGCAGGTGCAGCGGCGCCGGCGGCGCTACGTGCGGCATCGACATGCGCGAAGGCGGTGCCGGCGAGCTCCATTGGGAACTCGATCCGACAGCACTTTAGCGGCTCATAGGGCTCCCTTTTCGTCGCATACATGAACATCCTAACGATGCACCCGGAGCAATATGTGCACCCGCAGGGAGCACTCTGGATCCCCGTATCGGAGGAACACATGGCACAGATCCCGCGAGCAGGACCGGCGGGATCCATATGAGCGCGGACAGGGTTGTGGGGAGGTACATCTAGTTTTGCGAAGATGTTCTTTTCGCGGCCTTCGCGCATCTGGGAGGGGCCGGGCCTGGGCGTGGGTGTACGCACGGGCGCAGCCGGTGCGGGTGCCGGTGCGGGCGTGGGTATGGCGGCGGCGGTGGGGTTCTGGATTTCGGCGAGGGAAAGACGGAGGGTGTATTCGAGGACATCATCGTCATCGTCGTTTCTGTGTAGGGTTTTTTTTTTTTTTAGTTAGCTTGTTTACTTATATATATGGATTTACTGGGATAGTAGTCGTAGTAGTGGGCATTTAGATTCATGGAAAGGTAAATGAGCTGCGGCTCACTTATTATATATCCCTGGCATCTCATAATACCCGCCTGTGTTCTGCATAGGCACTTGCGCCATGGCTTGTCTCATTTCGTCAGGCATCTGCCAAACGAATACGCCCGTATCCAGGTTCTGCCTAAAGGAAGAGGAGCGGTGTTAGTAATTACAGTTAATAATGTAAGATATATAGTTACATGTATTCAAGGTTATTTACCAGTACGGGACCCCATTTTCTGCGGTATGTTGAGCCCAACGTTGCCCGTTAGCCCAGTAGTTATACTGCGCATTAGGATTATAGGCACACATTTCTCAGTTTATACTAGTGGTATTTGTGTTATCTCGGTCAGTGGTAGTAGTATCTGCAATGATCGATCTGAAGGTTCTTTCCTGTATTTTGAAGTTGAAAATAGTTTGTTCTGCGCTGTTTTCTCGAGTATTTGGATGTTTATCGAACTGCGAGATATGAATAAAAGATAGGCAGCCCATCTCCTATGTCCCAGCTCCTTTTAACCAAATCTTCAACGGTAGTACCATTTTGTCAAAGTTTACCATTGGGCATATCCTCAAACCCTCCGTATACAGTCCGACTAAATGACTGGCTCAACTCAAGGGGTGTGACTAATATTCACCTTATCGTCACTCGAAGACAAGAATACAATGGTATCGAGCAAGTCCTCTGGCCTGTGATTCGCCGGAAATTGATTTCGCTCTGTATCATGGGACCGTAGATATCCATTTGTTAGAGAAATACTATTTTGCAGAGGCCTCGATAGCATCATTGACAAACACAAGTGTTAACGTAGAATTAAGCAGGGTACATAGAGTTTGGAGGAGGAATTTCTATAAAGCGAGTGACACTTGATGCTTCAAGGGGTCACGTGGGGGAGAGCAGCGTTTTGACCTGCCAGAACGAGCTATCTATTACGTGTAGTGCTGTGGCCTTGGCAAAAGCTTCGCTCTATTGGATTAGGTCATTAAGCACAGGGTAGCAGGTGCTATGGCTGTCGGCACCAGATTTAATGATGACAGGGGATATGAAACCGGTTCGCGAATATTTCCGTTGGTCCTTGGTAAATATTCGTTGACTTGTCAATGTAAATGGAATCTTCCATGGACAGCCTGTTGTGGATATCGCATCAAGTTTTGAAAAAGAGCTACATATGAGCCGAGACCCTAGCCTTGATTCTCCTAATGATTTCGAGTAAATTACTGACATCAGCGCTTTTAGTCCAGTTCTATTGAGCGGAGAGCGTACTGAGATGATATTTAGGAGGCATGTATGTAGCTACTCTACATGTATGTGCATACAGTCGCACCTCGTTATGTCGTTAGCGTATTCTAGGAGCCGAATCCCTACGAGATAGCAAATATACGATACAGCAAATAGTTTTTGGTGTAGAATGTCCCGCAAATCCGTACGAGACAGAAAGAGATCTGAGATATCGAATTACGAGATAGCGAGGTGCGACTGTAACTATTTCTAAATCGAGTGATTCATCATGATCCAGGCTCCGTATTACTATCGCATCCTTGTCCAATAAGCACAAATTGCGCGATTTCCGGGAACAGTACTTAGCCCCACCAAACCCAGCAAGGAGTACGTATAGATGGAGTGATATGATTATCACCCTTCAAAAGAGTAGACATGATTCACGTGTAGTGAGAAAGGGATATTGAAGTCCGTCCGAGTATCATTTCTCACCGCTCGGCGCTAGCGCTCGGTCGCTCTTTAATCCCGTGTTTGCCTCCTTCACAAGTGAAATTGATTTCGCTTTGTCAACTCGGTGGATAATGAAGTGAGGTGATGTGATTATTTTCATTCCAGCACACAAGTCATCGCAGTTGGCTCTACTCGGGTTGTAGTCTCCCGAGCTGACCGGATGATACAGCGGAAATCCCGTGAGCTTGGATTTGGGATGCTTTTCTTCCTCCCGGAGAAACGTTAACCGGAGCCGCAAATAGGCATCTTGATTCTGATCTATTTGTTCGCATGCCAAGCTGTCTGTCGTACATATTGAAAAGTCTTGTTTTTTGATCTCCCCTTGGCAAATGCACGTCCATGGAATTGAAATCCTATAATAAATCCAGCGGAGATTCTTCTCCGCCAGACACAGTACGCGCACTATTCCAAAGATTATTAATGCGATAGGATGATTTCAGGACGGACTGTGAATGGAATAAAGTGCTTCCAGATTTATTCTAGCTGGCCCTTCGGTGGGCTAATAGAAATCTATCGACATCGGACTATCGCCAAGCCGAAATGCTAATAAACGTAAGGCGGGGAGAACAACGAGGGTTAGCAAGTCTCCCCGTGCCGGCCGCGTTCGGTGTTTATTGTCCGATACTAATGGACAAATTTGAAGGACTAGGTGGCTTGTAATACTATGTAGGTATCGGTCTAGAATGCGATTTGTACTAGAAGTTGAAATGGCTGGAATCAAGAACAGCGCACAAGTACTATATGCTGCCATTGTGTTGACCCGGATATATCGGCGAGGAAATGCATGCCCAGATGCTCGATCGTATATAGTATATATTACCTAAAGCTTGTCTGGGGTAATTAATTTCTAGAAATGTTGAGATCAATATGAGACGGTAATATAAGAAGTCGAATCAAGCATTTCTAGGGCGTACTGTACGTACCCGATACCCGACAGCTTGTACTCCATTCGCTTTTTGATTGTACAAAACTCCGAAAGGTTAAAGCTTCTCGGACATACGTAGGCCATCTAGAATTCCCGTTTCAGTGCAGGGTTGCGAGATTGATGGGGAATAGCTAAGCTTTGACATGTGTACCGATGCATTCGCTTCCGGATTGCCGACCCTTGTAACTACACCTCAATCTGTAACTGGCGGTAAAAACACCGATATCAATAATCGAATTAGGAAATGCACGGGTATTCTTTACCCAATTAATCCAAGTATCAACTATCTTGAACGTTGCATGATGCACTTTAGGGTAGAGGTGTTTGTAGTTTCAAACAATTGTTAGCCCGCAGTGCTAGTGAGTCCTTATGGTTATCTAGAAGATTACTATTTTGAAAAAGCTAAACATTCCTGCTAGATAGTACGTACCTACCTGCAGTCCGTACCCATTTACCTACGGTCCGTACTGTAGGAATTCTCCGTCCCCCACATTTGAACCCCTAACAGGGAATCACTGAGGTGGTTCTATACACCTCAAATTCCTATATAACCTTCTTGTATCCGTCGTATCTTTCAAACTCCAGTCCTCGCTCATCATTCATTCTTTACACCTGCACAGCTCAGTCTTTACTCTCTTCCTTTCATTCTTTCCAACTACAACACTACAGACAGGCTCTTTAGTTCCTCAATCAACTTACCATCATGAAGTACATCACTGAATCTGCCCTAGTGGCTCTCACCGCCTTCTTTGGCCTTGCTTCCGCAGCACCGGCTACTGATATCGAATCCCGTTCGGTTTCTTGCACAGTCACTTCCTACACCAATGTTGCTGCTGCCAAGAAGGCTTGCACCACTCTCGTTATCGACAGCGTGGTTGTCCCTGCCGGAGACACTCTTGATCTTACTGATCTCCTCGATGGTACCACGTTGACCTTCAAGGGCACTATCACCTTCGGATACAAGGAATGGTCAGGTCCTTTGGTCTCCGTTTCCGGTTCCAAGATCACCGTTGTTGGTGCTTCCGGATCCATGTTTGATGGTGATGGTTCCAGATGGTGGGACGGAGAGGGCAGCAACGGCGGAAAGACCAAGCCAAAGTTCTTCTACGCCCACAACCTTGATGATTCCACCATCACCGGTGTCACTCTTAAGAACACCCCGGTCCAGGGTTTCTCAATCAACAGTTCTTCGAACTTGAGCCTTAAGACCATCACCATCAACAACAAGGACGGTGACACTGATGAGCTCGGCCACAACACTGATGCTTTCGATGTCGGCTCTTCTGACACCATCACCATTGACGGTGCCACCGTCTACAACCAGGATGACTGCTTGGCTGTCAACTCTGGGACCAACATTATCTTCAAGAACGGATACTGCTCAGGTGGTCACGGTATCTCCATCGGATCCGTCGGTGGACGCAGTGACAACACCGTTGACACTGTCACCATCAGTGACAGCACCATCGTCGACTCCCAGAACGGTGTCCGCATCAAGACCGTCTACGATGCCACTGGTGAGGTCAAGGGCGTCACCTACTCCGGAATCACCTTGACGAACATCACCAAGTACGGTATCGTCATTGAGCAGGATTACGAGAACGGCTCTCCCACTGGAACGTAAGTAACACTCTGATTCCAAACAGTTTTGACAACAATGAGATACTAACTTTTCTTGATAGCCCTACCACTGGTGTCCCCATCACTGATCTCACCATTAGCAACGTTAAGGGTACCGTCAGCTCCTCTGGTACCGATATCTACATTCTCTGTGGATCCGGTGCTTGCAGCGACTGGTCTTGGTCTGGTGTCTCCATCACTGGTGGAAAGACCTCTTCCAAGTGCAAGAACGTTCCTTCCGTTGCCAGCTGTTAAGCGGTTGTTTGAGATAGTGAGTCGGTGGCGTCTATAGGACTCAAAGATGGTTTTGGAAAGGTGTGATAATATGGGGTGAAAAGGCTGTAAGCTTGTTGTAGATTTTTATTTCTTATGCCTCTCTTGAGAGTCTATATTTTTGTATTTGATATACTTAATTCATTATTATATAACTGTCGAATTGCTTTCCGATGTGATGAAATGAAGTGAACAGATTGAAGTGTTTCTTTTTGGAAATGAGCTAGCCAGAGGTGATGTGTGTAACGGAATGGTTAAATAGCAAATCTGTCCTAGTGCAGCATATATAATTTTACCGCTGCATCAATAAATACACGTAAATTAAAGCCACATATAAGTAATGACATTGTTGTGTGACAAGCTTTACGTAGTACTTAGCCCGTTTCCTACACTCACACTCTAAGAGTAACACGTATAACTGTTGAGGGCTCCAACCGCTTTGCCGCTAGATACATCAGATAAAAGGACGCATGTAAGCTCAGATCTTACCTACATAGTCCCACACATAAATACTCACATTCAGGCACACAACTCCTCAAATATCCCCCAAAAGATAACAATTTCAGATTCAGTTAACACTACTAATCGCTATCACTTAAAATAAAAAGACCATCTAGATTAACATTCCCGTCGCACAATTCTAAAGGTGATAATGTGGTTTTGGCACTGGCGATCATGAGCCTTCAGTTGTCGATCGCGAGTGATTTCTCATGCATGAATTACACCAGAATACCTTACGAGGGTGAAAATATATTCGACTCATACCGGTTCCATATATCCTTTTGGGCTATTTCCTCATCCTTTGGCTAGTGGGTCTTCACTTTTAGGACAGAGGAGAGAGAGTGTGTAGGTGGGATTGCGAGTAGAGTGCAAGTTTCGTGCCAAGGCTTCACGAGCGATTGCATTCTCCACAACCGCACCTGAGTCAGCGCAAGGAAAGGTGATATGGCGTGGGTATCCGACTACTATATGTATTTGTGAGGGATGAGGATATGCGAGGTTGACGATAGAATATAGCAAGGTAGCTCTATCGATGATTGCGGCCACCCCTCAATATATAACTCACGATACGTATACGTCCCCAATATAGAAACATTAGCTCAATCCAGAACATCCCCTAAATTGATTTATATAGTGATCTAGGCTTAGGATTTTCGGGTCGAGGCCATATATACGAGTGGTGTTACACTCAGCCTGAGACCGACGACCCCTAGCTTGTTTCAACCCCCCAACGCAGACCCGAGCAGCTGACATTGAGCATTCACAAATCAGCATACTACTACATTTATGTGTGTTGTTGGGTTTTTAAATCCAGTTTGTATATATTTCAATGGTACCTTTTACTAATGGGGAAGTTTAGTTTATAATCATTATATATCACTCGATTTTACTTATTCTATAGCCAGCTAAATAGTATTCTATTAATTGGTTAGAGTTAATTGTCTCATCTAGTACGCGTGGACTGCCGAATATGGTATGCTTCTCTCCTCGCTCTGGTACTCAATATTCCACAAAGATAATATGTGCATTGAAATCCTAATATAACCTCTCTGACTATATACACATATCCTTGCTCAGCAAGGTCTATCTAATTTCAACGTGTTCACCTCCGGTGTCACACTATAACATCTCGCCACTATAATACGACTCCCTTAGTTTCATTTTTAAATAATTTAGGCAATCCACTTCTTCGACTTCTTGGAGCTCGAGCTCGACATAACGGCCGCTAAAACACATATATTAGCTCAAATTCATCGTTCATAATCACTTTCAGGTCGGGTGCAACTTACGTCCAGGAATCTCATAAGTAGTGAGTCCAGAGTAGATGTTGCAAGTGATACCAGGGTCAGTCGAAGCATAGGCACCCGGGAACTTGGCAGTGGGACTCGGGGTCCCACCGCTTCCACCGGTAACACGGAGCTGCACGCATCCCATGTAGAGCTGAGCACCAGGGTACGAGCTTGCCGAGTGCAGAGCGATGATCTCTCCACGGAGGAGGTAATCACCGTCGGGGATGTTTGTCGGGATCTTGACAGACCATTTTCCAGTCTTGTCTGCGTAGAAGGTGTCGACAGCCCAGACACCACCGGAGAGACCGTCTTCGGCGATCTTGAACCAGTCGAGCGAAGTCACGTCGGTGACGGTGCTGGAATCATCAACCTTGGCCATGTAGGTAATGATTGGTCCCTTGTGGCTATATTTTGGAAAAGGAGTAAGTAACGATTCTGTAATATCTTTAGGTATGAGAATATATGCTTACCTGGAGGCAATCGGATCATCGGCGTCAGTAGCACCTTGCTCACGGTTTGTGTGATGCCACTCGTGAATCACTGTGCTGCCGGCTGTGACCTCGCAGACAGACGCTGCCGGAACATTTCCGTTCACGTTGCAGGCCATGTCGGCGGATGTGACATCCTGGACTGGGTTGTTGTTGGGAGGAGCACGCACACAGTCAGTTGTGGAAGTTGAGGAGTCTGTCCAGAAGTACTGGAGAGTTGTGTGGGCGGTGGCCTGAGTGGCAAAGAGGGAGGCAAGTGCGAGGAGTGGAATTGCAGACTTCATTTTGAACTTCGTATGGGAAACTTTTATGAGTGAAAAGAGTGGTAAAATAGAAGTCTGGCTTCGAAAATGAATGAAGTGAATGGATTCAAGCGTGAGGATGATGAGGATGGTATTGAAAAGAGCGGCGGAACTGAGTGTTTATATACACATATCTGCTTTGACATTTTGAAATTTTGACAGGCCGACTGAAGGAAGCTTAAGGTAAACAGAGGATAAATTAAGTTGATAGATTGCGGAGTCTGAAGCCCGATATGCCCATGTCTTCAATCTTTACGATCAACAAGATTATACACCAAACCAGGCATCTCATTCGAAGAGTTCTTTGGATCTAATAAGGAATGCTCTAGAAAAGGATTGATCGTCCCTTGGCGTCTCCGAAGTAAGTGAGCTCGGGAACTTTCAATGTTCAAAGCGTACGGGATAAGCGCGTGCAGTACTGGCTACCGGCCCGAAAAGTTCAAAGAACCATGAAACAGTAGTTGATCATTACCTAGATTAGTCAGGGCCAAAGGTCGAAAGCAGGGACACGGCTAAATAGTTGTCAGCATGCATGGGGACCATGGTTTCCTAATAATTGGGCAACGGAGTTATTAAGTGATATATAAATTGCTTTCCTAGGATAAACAAAGTGATCTGGGGTATGCCGATCTCGGTAGGTTCGGTAAATCATTCCGCAATCCGGTTTCACTTCAAATTCCCCACGTCCAGAAGCCGACAATAATACCGTCTTTGGTGAGGCTCTCTATTAAGCTGAGCATCAGATAATCGAATCCTAAATGATTCCATGATTGAAAAGCTTGTACAACCGATAATTCGATAGTAGACGCGCCTTTACTGCTACAGGTTGTCCCAGCCTAGTGTTTATTGGAAATGTTAGCAGTCTCTAGTAAAATAATGATCTACCTTTTACCCACCTGATTGATCCATTGAAACAGCCAAGAGCCTATACCCTAGATGAGGTCCTCAGATGATTTAAGCCTCGTCTTCATTGGTGAGATGCGGCCTGCTATCCGTATTCCGTAAAGTTGCGAAACCAAGGTCTTGGTATTGCAAGGCTCAGCGGGAAGCATAAGTCGTGATGATGAGAACGACTCGAAATATAGTGCAGTTATTCTTCCGACCCACATATCTTCTCCGGTCCGCATCACCGATAAACTGTTGGAAAACAGAAGATGACGTACGCATCCCCCAGCTACCATTGTCTGAATGATATAAACTAAATGTAGTATATGCATCTTACGTACATATTTACAAGGTACGCTTCAGCCTATGAAAATTATATTTCTGGTAGAGAGGAGTATTTTGTTATTAGGATAATTAATGGAAGCCCCAGTATCTTCTCGAGACTACCCTATGATCTGTTGATTTTCAAGATAATTCAACCGAGACGGTGATTACTTCCTCACTTTCGTCATGCCCTTCACTTATACCCATATCCTTCCAGGCATTCAACAAATCTATCTCCAGTGTCGAATCTACGAACGAGTAAACTCTTTTTGGGAGAGTTTTCCTGCCAACGTGGACGCGAATTCGTTCCAGGGTACGATCCTTGGCGATGTCGGAGATATAGAACACTTTGAAAGGTCAGCGATACTTTAAAGTAATCAGGTAGATCCAATATCATACCCAGCACGCCAAGTGCACAGACATCTGCCTGTATAGTCACTGTATTCTCGCCATCCCCAATATACACTCTAATGTCTCTCAATGCAGCGACTCCCGTGATATTTTCTTTGATTCCTAATGCCGCAACTTTGATGATGTTTTCTTTAACCTTCACAGCCTCTACCGGTGTTGCAGTAAAGATTTCCCATTCACTCGGTTCAAGAGAAACAACAAATAAAGAGTCCTCGCAGTCCAGGATCCCCCTTGGTTCAGTGATCCTCCCTGTAGTATGCGCACGGATCACGTACTCTTTTTGTTGATCAAGGTTATGAAAGCTGGTTTTCATATTTATGAGCTCTGTCAGTGCCATAGTTGAGATATTAAATACCCCCAGCAACGACGAATGCTTGTGCGTATTGTTTACTTGAAGCAGTTTACTCGCATGATAACTAACGTATGGGTCACTAGCCATGGCCATTCTCGAGGGCCTCAGTGCACGAGGCGTACGGTTGGCCGGGGAAGGTGAAACCATAGAATTGATGAGGTCCACATCATGTTCACCTGGTATATCAGTGAGGAAGACTGGACCGCCTGAGATACAACGAGCAGCAGCATGCAGTGTGTTGTATGTCGGGAGAGAGGACTGAAACATGTCCCAATCTATATATATAAGAAACCAATTAGTAAGCAACCGTGATTTGTTTTTCGTTGAAGCCAACCTGGAAGAATGTTTAGTTGCCCAAAAAGAATCATATTCATAGCATTGCTAAATATGTGCCATGAGTGAGTTGAAGGAACGTTCGGGTAGAAATCTAGAACAATTAGCAGATTACTGACTTTTGAATACAGAAATATACGTACCATCAGATGATCTAAAGAAAACGGGCTTATTGTCATCTGGGAGTAGGGAATGATAAAGAATTTGCGGCACATGAGACATGCAATAAATTGCCCTTCGATCGAAATACTTAATACTGCTCTTCTTGAAAGCATCTTGATAGGCCCTTGCCATCTTAGCAGTCTCATTCCCATCCACTAGCTCGTCGATACGGCATTGAACATCTGTTTTTACAGCGTCAACACCGCAACTACTCAGGAACTTGTAGAAGTCATCATAAAATCTCCCAACATCTTCTGGGGCAACGAATGTTAGCTTTCTTTCCACTGATTTCACGTTGTCTCTCCACCCTAGTTGAACTGTCTTGTAGGCACTTGCAATGGCGCCTCCAGGGGTAATCCCATCCCAGTATCCATGCAGTGCATGCCAGACCCCTATGTGTCTAATATATGGCCACTTAGCCCGAATCTTTTCAACAAGGCTTTTCAGACCGCCAGGAAACTTTTCATTAGCCTCGAATGATGTCCATGTCCCACTACAAGTGTAAGATCTTGGAGGGGTTGATTGCCAGTTATCGTCGATGATTAGGTTTCCGACTGAATCTGGTTAGTATATCTACCACCGAGTGATCTTACATGAGCGCTTACTCCTAACCCCTGCTCTCTCCAGTTCATCTAGTGCTTTGAGAATTTTATCCTCGCTCAGATCAGCACCTATCCCATTCCAAGTACAATAACTCAAGCCATCTTCCCACGCTGTCCTATCCTCGCCTTCCAGTTCTAATTTCGACCACTGGTCAATCAATGTAGACTCGAAACCCCGACTATCCATAATCAGTTTCTTTAAATAGTTCGTAGCGGCTGCGACCGTCTTGAAAGGGTCATTCGAAACTGCGATAATAACCTGGACCTTCCTCTCAGATATAGGCCCCTCACCATCATTCTTTCCACGGATGACAATAGAGCCATCTCCAGATGCACAAGATGTAACATAGGCGCTCCCAGATCCAAGTCCAGAAACCGGAAGAACCGCTACATGTTTTCCATCGTAGCTCCGCTGGAAGAGCACCAAGGCGGCATCTTTCGAGACATCGAAACTAGTTCTTCCATGAATAGGTCCAATCCATGGCGCTTGTGAGACACGATTGTGAATATTTTATAGTCTTGAATCCACATTCTTTCTGGTGAGTGGCCTTACGTGCAATCTTAACTAATGCCATAAACTGCTCAAGATATTTTGGTCTCCCTATTGCTACCTCGGCAATAGCATCCTCTGTGCTTATTTTGTGTGTCATATTCCAAACCCGAGGAGATTCTCCGCCGTCCTCTACTACTAGTTTTGCATCCCATTTATGGGCATCTCTCCCAAGAGGAATGAATAGATCAGAGAGATGCATAATATGTTCTGATTTTTTCTGGAAAATGATGCGGCCATCGGCAGAACCTATACGGGAGCCAGCACGAAGCCTATACGTGCTCGTTAGAGAGAGTAAGATTTCTCCATCGTCCCGAATATAGCCACAATTTTTAAGTAGAGTTTGATGATCAAAAAGAGAAGTTGTTTGTGGAATTTACCAAGGTCCGTCTGAGTAGCGGTAATTCAGACAAAATTGCAATGGCCCCTGGTCACAATCATAATCCAAATCTAAAACGAAGAGATCTCTTCGCAAGTTGATATTACTCGCGGTTTTGTCACTCCCTTGAACGTAGAACTATCCCAAATGGGTCAGTCCTATTGTATCTTATCCCCGCCAGGTCGAAATTTATGGTGGTGGATAGACAGATTGACTAACCAATCTAACAATATCTTCATCAGAAGCTGTAATCTCTCTGAACAACGCGGATCGCGATGCGCCGCGGCCGTTCACAGTGTACCACATCATCAATGCGAACCGTTCATCAGGGTTGATGACCACGCTGTTGTCTGTTGTGATTTCCATACAGGCATAGAAGCGGATTGGCTTGCCAGCAACAAGAGTGGTCGTACATGCTAGAGGGGGGTTGAGAATTGGAGTGAAAAAGAGGTTTGGCATCGTGTCGATTTGTATAAGAAACTTCAGGGCAAATTGATACAAGCTTACAGATAGGAATATGTGCGGGGTATCTGAGCTGATGAGTGGTAGGTAGGTGATCGGAAAATAGATTTTCCGGTTTACACCAATATTAAATTGGCGAACCTGGTTCAATTGCGAATGCATATTCGTACTTATTAATCAACCATACCAGAATGGCCTCACTGACGTGACCTGGTCCTGATCCCATCTGCAAGTAGGTAAAACTCGCAAGCAAGGGTTTGCTTTCATGCTTTCAAGGTGAGATTATGTGTAATTTCTTTTCCTTGGGCCATCTCCGCTATTATATATAGTAGAACTCGAAACAAACAAGCAGAAAAAGAAAATCGCAGTAGAAAGAGAAGAAATACCAAATAAGGAAGGTGTCCGTGAACTAAAGAAAACAGAAATATTGCACAGACGAGTACTTAGTTGTTCTGTGCGGGTGAGATAGCATGACCCGGCCCGGGTGATACAGCACCATTTACCCTGGTTGATCATCCATTATTGACTTAATAGGCTCGCCATTGGCCCGGAGAATACCATAGTATATAGGAATGTAGTTGTTGATGCCAAATCATACTACATAACTACCTAATTATCACTACTTGTATTCCACCTTGAGTACAGCGGTATACGTAGGTAATAAGTGATGAAACGGGCCGAGACATAGTGATACTTGTTTTGGGTAAAACGCCACCAACATACGGTGTTTGTAGGTATAATTATATAACCGTATCTTACCTACCGCTGTACTTGGTACATCTGTATCTTCAAGTCTGTGCTCACGATGCGACGTTAACGCGTTTTAATAGGAGACTGCGCATGCATGCACATTGAATTCTAGCGCTTATCTAAGAACTAAGAGCTCATTGAATATCCAGTTTCATCAGTACCTCCTGTATCCCGATCACGTCTCTAGATGGGGGCTCCGTACTACATATATGTACATACCCTATCAGGTGTCTTATCGAGTAGGTACAGACATGCATGGTGGGGGAAGCCTTGTCACGGAGTAGTTTGGACACCTCAGCTTTGACCGCTTATAGCTCAGTTTCACCTGCTATACCATTCTATCTCCTCGAACTTTTAAAATCATTCTTCGTTGTTGAGCTATAAAAATATTTTGGCTGGGACAATGTCGCTTGCAATTGTATGGTCAAAAAAAGTACTTTCCCTAGTCCAGACCACTCTTGGCACGTAATTTGTATGAGTTAGTAAGCAAAAGCAAAATCAATGTCGCGGCACTCTGTGTCAAGGGTTTCCCCACCATAACATGAGCTGGTAATCGTACGAAAAGATCGTACGAAAAGATAAGACTTAAGCACATCCCTGGCACCTAGCGCGGTTGATTTACAATCTTCCAGGATAGTCGTGCTTATCCCGAGAAGAATGCTGACCGGATTAAATATTGGCCAATCCATCAAGTGCCGCGCGAGACAAAACCGCCCCGAGTGCTAGGCACTAGTAACACATCCCGGATGCCATAGTTGATTACACTAAAGTCTATATCGCACCTTATTATATGGATCAATACCTGATCATGAGCGAGGCTCGACGAAGATAGTAAGGAATCAATCGGTTAGTGCATGTACATGTACTGCGTTTACATTTCAGCAATTAGCTGCGCTTGGAATCCATACAGATTGAGGCCCATATGTCAACGTCAATAGCAAATTCCTCGAGCCTTCTTAGTCCTATGGGCTTAAAAAAAGTAGAAACCTCGGTAATCAAAGAAGAAGTCTCAAAACAGTTTTCCGGAATATATAAAGCCTAATATACACTTTAATGGACGAAAAGTTACGTACATATTTTCCGGCTGATCGCGAGGCTTGTCCCGGGTTTTTATATATCTATTCGTTAATCTGAATTTACGAAAAGTAGATAGAGTTTCATCGGGAAAAGCTAGAAAAGTGTATTCTACCACCCTAACTGAACCCTATAATCCGAATAATATCATTTAACGCCGAACTATATATTTATGCTTCATGGGTTGATGCAGCGGAGAAAAATCTTCGCACCACCTAAATCATACTCAAAGTTATTGAACCAGACTTCAATTATAGAGATAGTAGTAGACTCTCGATTAATAGCCAATCAGAAGAAGGCTGGGCACGAGACGCCTAGTAGTTTGCATTAGTATTCCGAATATATAGCATATCTTAAGGATCTGCAGGTTATGTACATAACACAGCCGGTACATCGCGGAGCCATATTATAGGGCTACGTGTGTTCAGATCCTTTTCTAAACTCATCCCGCTAAGGGGTAGACTTGTAATGCAGATTCGGTTTCGTGTGGGGCTGTAAAAAAAACATTTGGCCTGCCGCTGCTGAGCATGAGGATTATAAATGAGAACTCTACGCCCAACCATTTCTTCTTCAAATTCAATCCCCCTATCGATATCTATCTCAACAAAAGATCCCATAGCCAGAATATAAAATGACTCTCAGTGACCCCACTTATATCACTCCTTTCATTGTTAACAACAAGCCCTATACCACCACTAAGACCTTCACTGTCAGAAACCCCTCCTCTCCTACAACCTCACTCTGGAAGGCCTCCAGCGCCACACTCGAATGCGTTGAAGCAGCTACTAAAACTGCTACCGCAGCCTTTCCCGAATGGGCTGCAACAAACATTGTTAAACGACAACAGCTTCTACATAAAGTTGCAGATATCCTTGACAATGAGGGCAGCGAGCTCAGAGAGTGTTTGGCAATTGAGACTGCGGCGAACGGGCCTTGGGTCGACTTTAACATGAGTACGGCTTCAGAGTTGACACGACGTGTGGCAGGTGAACTGGCGGGGATTGAAGGAAGCGTTCCAGATGTTCGAGCTCCAGGTATGTATGATCTGTTATAGTGTAGTACATACATGTATGCTTATGACTATAGGACGAGCTGCAATAATTGTTAAGGAACCCCTCGGTGTTGTACTTGCTATCATTCCTTGGTAACTATAACTCATCACAGCTTCAATACAATACGTTTCCTTATTAACAACTTATCTCAGGAACGCGCCAATCGTTCTCCTCGTACGCGGAATTCTTTACGCTGTCGCAGCCGGAAACACAGTAATAATCAAATCCTCCGAACTCTCCCCCCGAACCCATTTCATCCTCACCTCTCTTATTATATCCGCCGGCTTTCCGCCGGGTGTCATCAACCTCATTGGACATTGCCGTGAAGATGCAGCGGAGATCACCGAAGCTCTTATCTCGCAACGCGCCATACGAAAGGTCTCATTTACCGGCTCTGCAGCTATAGGGAAACGAATTGCAGCACTTGCTGGGGAGCATTTGAAGCCTGTTGTTATGGAGCTTGGTGGAAAATCACCTTTGATTTTGTTTGAGGATGTCAATGTTGAAGAAGCTGCAGGATCAGCTGCCTTTGGGGCGCTTGCATTTGTTGGTGTCCGCTCCATTTTTATAAGTTTAGTTGGCGGTATTAACCCTCTTTATAGGCCGGGCAAGTGTGCATGTCGACCGACAAGATAATTGTCCACTCCTCTATCGCGGACGCCTTTGCAAAGGCGTTCATCGCTGCCTCAGCAATCTTCGGTACTTCTCAAATCCTCCTGCACCCAGACGCTCCACGACGGGTAAAGGCACTCGTGGACTCTGCTGTTGCCGCTGGCGCAAAGATTGTCAACCAGGAGGCCTATGACAGCTTCAACTTTGAGAGCGGCGGCAACTCCTTCCCAAATCTTCTGATCCGTGGCGTGACAGATAAAATGGATTTATATCACCAAGAGAGCTTTGGGCCTATTGCCTCCTTATTTGTTGTAGACGACGAGGAGGAGGCTATCAGGATTGCCAACGATACCGTTTATGGTCTTGTGGGTGCTGTCTGGTCGAAGGATCTTAGAAGAGCATTGAGAGTCGCGAAGAAGTTACAGACTGGGTATGACATCTCTTGAAAATTGGTGCTTAGGATATTGCTAATCATTGCGACTATGTAGTCTCATTACTATTAATGGCGCCACACTTTCGTGGGAGGCGCAATTGCAATTTCACGGGGTCAAAGATAGTGGATTCGGGAGGGATTCTTTGGATTCTTACCTGACTCCCAAAGTGATTACCTATGATATTTGAGCGGGGAAATTTGATAGCTGTCTGGGACAGCTATTAATCACATGTAAGAGCTAGCTAGTTAAAGCATAGTAACCACACACAATATCATTCTGAGATGCCGATATTCGCCTTATGTCAAATTTGAGTGATTATCCTCCCCCGCAAATTCATCTATATAACGCCTTTTGTTGATTAGACATGATGATCTGGTAATGTTTCACAAGTAGAAAACATGCTGCACGGTTACTTTATCTTCATGTAGTACCACCACCACCACTATGAGTGCAGGGTTATAACTCCACCGATATCCCGAGAACCCAGGCCTAGAGAGATCTACGAAGCTTGCGTAGCAACGTTCCCGGTGCTTTCTCCCGTGAACCCCGTTTCTCTCGGCGTATTCATATGTGTACTTTCCCGAAGAATGATCAAGTCGTCCATCTTATAAAGGGCAATCTTGGCCCATTGATAACGTAGTTACTTCAATTCGATATAGTTGTAACATTCGCAATTGAAGATTGAAAAGATGAAGTTCTTTTCGCTCTCGCTCCACCTGCTCTCCCTTGCGTCCCTGAGCTTCGTCAAGGGCCAGGAACTATTCCCCCAAGTTGGCTACTCAACCCTCAATGGCGGCACCACCGGCGGCACCGGGGGCACCGTAACCACCGTCTCAACCTCCGCCGCCCTAATTGCCGCCGTCAAGGTCTGTCTCCCCGCCTTCTCACTCCAATATCAAATCCCTCTATCCCTCCCCCATACTCACACACACCGCAGGGCAACACCAAAAAAATCGTGCAATTCTCCGTGCCCATCACGCTGACCGCGCGGCCCCAAATCGGCTCCAACACCTCGCTGCTCGGCATCGGGACCAACGCCATCCTGACGGGCAAGGGCCTCGACGTGTCTGGCGTCTCCAACGTCATCATCCGCAACATCGCCACGCAGAAGATCGTGGGCAACGACGGCATCAGCGTCAAGTCGAGCACGAACGTGTGGATCGACCACTGCGACTTCAGCAGCGACGTGCTGAACGGGTTCGACTACTATGATGGCCTCGTGGACGTCACGAGCGGCAGCGATTATGTGACGCTGAGTTATAACTATTTCCATGCGCATTTCAAGGTGCGTTTCCTTCTCATTCTCCCTGTCTGGCCGGCTGGCTAGCTGTCCGCCCTCTCCCCTGCCCGGCCGCCCACCTATAACGGCCCCAGAGCGGGCATGGCAACTAACCCACCCGCGCCCCCCCCAGTCCTCCCTCGTCGGCGGCAACCCCGACGCAACCGGCGAAACCTACCACATCACCTACCACCACAACCTGTGGGAGAACCTGTCGACGCGCACGCCCGCGCTGCGCTTCAGCTTCGCGCACGTCTACAACAACTACTACAAGGACATCTTCGCGCAGGCGATCCACACGCGCTCGGGCGCGCAGGCGCTCATCGAGTACAACGTGTTCCGCAACGTCACCGAGTGCATCTCGACGTACGGCATGGTGATTCCGCAGGATAGCCCGAACACGAGCCCGGACGGCGACTATGAGCCGGATGGGTATGCGAATGAGCAGTGTAAGTTGTTTGAATGCTCCTAGAGGGGGGTGGATGGTGTGGCCGGGGAGAGTGCTAATGTGGGTGTCGTCGGGGGGGTGGTAGTTAATGACTTTGGCGGATATCCGAAAAACATCACGCAGGTGGGGAGCCTGACGAGTGTGCCGTACACGTACACGGCGACGCCGCTGGATCAAGTGGTGACGGTGGTGGTGAGGGATTCTGGGTTGGGCAAGATCTGAAGCTTCGCGGTGATGTAGATTTTTGAAGGGTCGGTATTCAATGAACGTAGTGGGATCATATATTCAAGCTTCTGTGACACAAGGGATGTCTCAAGCTCGGCGCTAGAATTATGACGTACCGACCAAAAGATAATGTAAATCCAGAAACGGTATGCCGTGGTGAAATTAAGAAGAAAGCGTTGTTTATGGTCTTATAGTCGATTATGTCCTCACCCCGCGGTATGATGTTGATACAAGCTAGACAGTCCCCTAAACAGTTGAGGTTCACAGTTGAGGTTCGCGTGATCACAGCCCATCACTCGCAGCCAAGCTAGCGCAAAAGCGCCCACAACCCACAATCCATTAGCGGGATCCACCGCTCTACGCTAAACCCTATCAAGAGCACTAGTATTCTAGCAATCATTCCATCTACTAAAATGCAATGTTAAAGGTACCTGCATGTACCAAACCACAAGATTCGGGGTTGAGACTAATAATGCAAGCGGCTGGTGGCAGCGCTCGTTGCTAACTATATGAGTGACTCAGTACGCAACTCTTCAGATGGGCAAACAACCAAGAGTGCAGCGTGGTGTGTCGTGGATGAGGAAGAGACTTGTAACGCTCAGACAGAGCACGGCCAACGAAATCAGAGATACATGTATTACACGCTTGATGACTCAATGATCACTTAAGATGAAAAGAACATCCTCCCATCATAAATACAGCGTATCCCGCTCTAATATGGAAACATTACACTCTAATAATACCTGTGAGAAATCTTCCATCAAGAAACGAGTTACTGGCTTTCACAATCATGCATACAACGGAACGAGCTTCCACAACGAGCCACCCACGACCAACTACCGCATCTCCCTACATCACTCGACCCACAACCCACGTCCACTGGACGAATACTATCTGTCAACGGACCGGGGCAGTTCTAGACATGCGGTTATAGGTTTCGCACCCCCGTATACCCAATGTAGAATTTAGATTTGTTGATGCCAGTAAACATCTCCCCCGACCTCGATCTCGACCTCTTGTCTACCCATTCCCATTTCCATCCATCAAAAAGTCACAACCATCATCACTGCCATCATCAACCACAGTGATGGCTGCCGCATATAGTGCTGTCGAGCGTGTTCACGCCCCGCTTTCTCACCCATTGATCGATATGAATCCCGAGATAGCCCACAAGAAACTCTATTGGTCCTCGTCGTTCCAGAAGATGCAGGAAGATATGGTTGCGAATAAGGACTATTCAAATATCAAGACCCATTACCCTCGGAGGCGTGATGTCGATGATCTTATCGTCCTCAATGTCTATACGTAAGTTTCACAACTTAATATGAGTATTTTGTTCAAGCTAATCATCAGAAATGACTCGCAGAACCATTGGTCCTACACCCGGTTGGGGCCTTGGACCCTCCCCGCTCTCGCCTCTCTACCTGCATTACCCAGCTCTCCATCCGGCGGATCACAACCTCCCAAAAGTGCCTGTACCCAAGGTCTCGGCGTTACAATCGATTAGTAACAACTACGCCGGCAAGCCGCCCCACGCTGCTCCTGACCGTCCATCCATGTTACAATACTTCTTGGACCGTAAAGACTTTGTAACCCGCCAGAGCACGACCACAACCTGTGTCCGCTTTCTCGAAGAGTATGCTGAATGGCGTCTCATATTCGGCCCCAATGAGGATGCCGGCGATTCCGATATCGTTCTTGCTTCTGAGAAGTCTCTCCTTCAAAAGTTGGGGCTCAAGGCCTGCGCAGCTGAGGTCACACGAGCCCTGGGAGAAGACACTGTTGCTGCGAGAATCTATGCTTCTCCGCGTGTTCGTGCCGTCAGTTTGGACCTTAATAAGCCCTTGGGAACCCGCTTTACTTCCACTCCGGATAGGAGCGTTGTCACCCCGTTGTACATGGCCGGTCAAGAGATCAATGGAGATCCCGGCGTGATCCTTCACTACTCGAAAAGCGCAGATAGACGGAGGAAGTACTGGTGGATCTGGGAAGGCTCCTCCTGGAGCTGTATCTATGACCCCGACGGCACAACCGAGTGGCGCGAGGGCTATCACAGTTCAGAAGTAAACGCTGCGAGAAGGAGGAGAGAGAAGGAGCAGGCCGAGGCTCAGGGCTATGGAAGTGCGGGTGTGGATGATAGCAAGCGCTCTTCCACTGCTTCTAGTTTCGATGAACTGAACTGCACTGTTATCAAAGTATGAACCTCAATATTCCCTCTCTGCTCGTATCTGGCTAACATTTCTGGTAGCTCTACAACTCGGACTATCCCGAGCCAGTTGCAGCAATCGAACTTGGAGCAGGGCAGATGTGGATCCAGAAGACGATCGTCATGGAGACTATCGATGTAGCTGTTGCTGTCATCTTCGCCATCGTCAACATGGAGCGTGCTATCAGGGACGAGTGTGCCGCCAGGGCTACAAATGGGCGCAAAGGTTTCCTCAAAAGGCACTTCTCGTTGTGATTTCCGATTTTGTGGGGATGTGGGGGGCGGGGTATTAGTGAGTATCAATCTGGAGGGATTGGGTTTTGATAAGATTTTTGTATATGCTTTTTCCTATTGATGTTATTAGCGAAGAGGGGGTCTCTGGGTGTATTTTTGAGGGGTTGGGTCTTGTATGGCTTTTTTCTATTGGTGTTTTGGGGGAGTGGATTTTGAGGAAACTTTTGTATGCTTTCTTAACATGCTATGAGTACTGGGCAGTGGCCCTTGGCTGTCTATGAGTAGAATATCATTCCTATATTCACAGTACACACTGCACCGGTGACTGTAAAGACACATGGCTTGAAGCTGCTGGTGCTGCCGTTTAGCTTGGTTGATATGCATGGAAAGACTCGAGGGTCTAGTATGATCCTGATATACCGATAAGCACCTGCCTGAGACCAGTTCTGCGCAGGTTCGAAGACTTGACGAGACTCAACCAACGTCTTCTTTGCCGTATATAATGCCACCGCTAGTGAAACCTAAGAACTGGAGTGACACGCGATGACTGTGCTCCACACCACACGTGCGTATATTTAGCCACTGGAACGGCCACAGAACCAGCAGAGTTGGCCAAACCAAGACACATCATACACATCAAGACAGGCCTGCTCTATCACTCCTTCACTCCTTCACTCCTTCACTCATCATCATCATCAGCATCATCATCAGCATCATCAGCATCATCATCATCATCATCATCCAAGAGTCAAAAAGACCCAAACCACAGCAAACCTCTCTCTGTGCAACATCCTCCCACCCATCACAGCCCATCACTCGGCCACCGCCATTCTATTCCGCTGCCCAAACGCTACCTCCACCTACTCACCACCAAGTCTCCAACCTCACCTCCACCACTAGCCAACTCCCATCATCCCATCCAAACTCCCAGCATCCCAGAAACATCATTATCATCATCCCCGCTGGTAAAAACACCACACGAGACCAACCACGAACAGCGAGGAATGTCTTCTCCCCCACCCCCCGCTGCCCCGGTCGACGACGCGGCTCTCGACAACAGTCTCCAGCACCCTCCTGCACCGCTCCGTCTCCCACCGGGTATCCCGATTGATCCTGACTTGTTGCAGCCGTATCTGGGCTCCCTTATCCAGCTGTCTGACTCCATGACCGGCGTTGAGCTGGAGGGAGCTACCCCCGGAAATAGCTCTACCACCGCCGAGGTGCAGACCCAGCATCACGAAGATATCGCTCGGGCCCCGTATCAAAACGTCGAGCTCATCTCCACCGACATGGTCCAGCCTCTCTACCAAGATCCCGAGCATATCTCCACCGCCAACGGCCACACCCGCGAGTCCGCCCCCAGCCCGCCCCCCGAGCGCCCCCCAACCCCCGTCGGCACCCCCCGCACCCGCACCCGCCCCCTCCCGCTCCCCCCATCCCCCATCCGCCACCTCAGCATCCGACGCAAGCCGCTCCCGCCCGCGTCCACGCTCCTCCTCCCCGCCCCCGCCGCCCACACGCCTAAGCTAACCCCCACCTCCCACCTCTACAAGAACTACCTGCACAAGCTCCCGCACACGCACTTCACGGAGCACGCCGCGCCCGGGACCTGTCTCGCGTGCGACATCACGACGGCGTCGACGCACTACACGTGCGACGGCTGCGGGCTGGCGCTGTGCAGTATCTGCCACTACCTGATCACGGAGGACGCGATCCGCGGGTCGTTGAGACTGCTGATACAGCATGCGGCGCGGTGGAAGTTTGGGTATAGCGCGGACTTCCTGGAGCGGGAGAGGGGGGAGGCGGAGAGGGAGAAGGAGAGGTTGGAGGCGGGGTTGGCGCTGGTGGCGGAGGAGGAGGAGGATGAGGATGGGGGCGGGGTGTTGGTGGATATGGGCGAGGGGGTGAGGGAGATGGTGGAGAGGATGGAGAGGGAGAGGGGGGAGGCGGGGTTGGTGCAGGTGGGGATGGGCGGGGAGGAGGAGGAGGGGGTGGAGGTGGAGGATATTGTGCTTTAGGTGTGGTTGGGGGGTAGGGTGCTAGGGTCTCTTTTGTCTTTTTCTTGTCTTTTCTTTTCTTGCTTTTCTTGTCTTTCTTTCTGTCTTGTCGTGCCTCCTCTATTTCTAGAGAGTAAAGGGAGGAACCCCGGTATAAGTACGCACTTAGCTAGTTACTGAGTGAGTGAAGGAATTGGAATTAGAGTAACTACTTATATACTCCCCCCCCCGCCCTTCTCTTTTCAATAAATATTTTCTGCTTTTGTGCTCCAATAGTAGTAGTAATAGCGCCGAAGCAAATAGAAATTTACATCTTTTGCTCTCTCTTTAATGTCTAATATAATGGTTGCGAATAGTAGTGTTGGCGCAATTAGAATTTCCATCTTTTGCTCTCTTTAATGTTTAATATAATAGCCATTTATGAAATACAGTCGGATCTTGTTATAAAGATGTTGTTTGTAAGGATAAGTACATAAATTCTATAAGGATATCATATCCTGAGACGGTACGGTCTCGGTGGTTTCTGGTGGGGAAATAAGCTGGATATTTGGCTATTAGGATAACCTTACTATCCGGAGAAAACTTTTGGAAAAAAACACGTAGTGTCTGTCGTGCAGTCTGTCTATGTACTCTAGTCAGACTCTCTCTGTTTCGGCTTCAAAAGGCCTCATCAGGATCGACAGAGTGGTTATAGTCCTGAATTGGGACCTAACCGAAGTAATGGACATCCTTATAGGAAAAGTAGGATTAGGGCATACATTCTCATGCACGAACCTGAAGCCGTGCTGTGAACTATCGCCGCCTCACGGCGTCCAGGGACCTACTTCTTGACAGTGCCTAGGCTACTGATCATGTAATATCACTCGCCTCTCGCCTATAGGAATATATGCTCTATAAGGGTATTTTTTTTCCGTTCTAGCGCGTATCCTTATAGCGAGATCCGGCTATAGTGATTGTAATAGTATTATAGTAATAGTATTTTGTGACTTGTAAATAGCTGTTTTGATCCTTCCTGTGCTGTGGAGCCCCGAGTCATGTTACTCCCGCCCCGAACGTACATGTATTAATAAAGCACAAAACGTCCCCAAACAAATTTAAAAGCGCCAAAAAGGAAGTACTGTGAGGTCTCGATAATGGCTTATATATAGTCGATCGAGGACAGCCCTGCATATGCTACTATATATTGAGAGAAAACCTGCGCATACAAACTCGTTCAGGGACGTTGGCCAACTAAAAATATGCTACCATTCAGAATATTCTACTATCCCGACTTCACTATGCTACCTATTCTAATAGCTGACAAAATTCCACTCGTCTTGGCACTGTCGTTTACTATAAATTTTCAAAACTTCATACTGCTACTTCCCAGCAGCACCTCCCCCAACTTCTTCAAGTCGCTGGCTCTCCCCGAATCAGGAACCATGACTCCTCTAACCGGTTTCACCGTTCTCATTCTTTTGGCGACGGTGGAACGGAGGGTCTGGGGGCCGGTGAAGCTACGGTTGGGTCGATGGGTGGTGGGTCAGGGTTAGTTTTCTTTGTGGAACTGTGGGTTTTTTTTGTAGATATGTACATTCGAATTCTTTTGTACTAGATAGTTTTTTTCCTCTTCTGTTTTTGTATGTAGTTGGACCCTGGGGATAAACACTCTAGGGGGTAGATCTATGTACTAGAAACCAACCCTGGGGATAAAAAACACCACTGTTTTGCAGCTAGCTCACGATAAATGACAAGACTTTCGCAGTTGAGTATAATGCACCGATTTTCGCCGTCGAAACCGAAAAGCGGCACCTGCGATCTGAAATCACCATCCTCCGTTCTGAGCCTGTGTCCCCAAAACAACAGCCGCGCGCCAACCCCCGGGACCGGAAAGCATCAAAACGACATGTTTTTGTACCGACCAGTGCCAAGCCCCAGTCATCAACCAGCACCCCAAGAAGCCGGAACCTCGAGGCCTCGCGATTCTCAAGCCAACACATATATCTCCGGTCATCCCGTCATACGACAACGATAAATCTTGATTTGTTATGCCCGTTTTATCGCAAACACAACCCCGCACTAGAAAGCGAAGGAAAATAAGTGGCCAATCTCAATGCGTCTGCTATTTTGTTCCCTGTTCTTGATGATAGTCATTTAACTCCATGGGCAGAGATTCAAGATTGGCAGAGACTCAAGAAGGGCGAGGTCGATCGGTAGGTTCGACGGGATATGACATACTTACTGTCGCCTCAGCGAGATATTCGCTGACTACGCAGTAGCTGGTGCATGATCTCTCTGATCCAATTGACCCCAGCTAAGTCGAGATGCTTCAAAAGAGAAGTACGTAAACTCCGGGAATATAGTCTTTTTGTACATCCGAATTTTTGATCTAGAAACTATATCACAGATTCTCCAGATGCCTTAGCCGGTTGTTTTTTGAAGTTAAAGCCGCGAATCAAGCTATGCCTCCTTGTAATTGCGCTGCGTCTATGATTGCAATAGGCCATGATCGAGAGGGATGAGAGTCCAAGGGCTCATCCGGCAGAGTTGCCACTATTCCACTAGCTGATTTGCTTCGGGGTATCTCGGGGCCAAATCCCATAAAGCCTTGGGGCCAGTCAAGGCCCGGGAATATGGGTGGTATCGGACCAGAAACTGTACAAGGACACTAAAGGTTTTCCGGAGTGGATTACCACAGTTCCCCGGTGGTGCGGTTGAGAACAATGAGACCTAATCCTAATCAAAGACTCGATATATTAGATAATATTGTCCAGGGCTTTAAAGACTAGTCAAGCGGGGTGATGTCAGTACGTAGAAGACGTGGATCATAATTGATCACTCACAGAGCTTAAGGAGCTATTATGATCTACGGGGAGGCAATTTGTCGTCTTGAGCTCCGTTAACGAGGCCCCAATTCTGTCGCTAATGTATGATTTACTCAGCCATTCCGGCCTAGTCCAACCGCGACTGCAACGCGTTTTGACAAACCAACCAAACCATTAGCGTCATACATCGCGAATTCACCCATCAAGTAATTATAGTAACAAAGTTTTCTAGATATGACCGCGCAATAGAAACCAGAATCCGTATACGTCATGTCACACCACGGCCCTGGATTCTCTATGACAACTCTTCTAAAAAACCTATAAAGCCATAAGGCACTTCATGAGGTCGAGCTTTAGACCACCGGTCACCTCTCCCTCCCAGTGATATTATACCCTCCAGAAATCCTCAGCTGCACTTCACAAATGACAGATAACTGGAAACCATCACAACCAAAGTTTTGGCCCGAGTTCCCAACCCCAACTGACAATTCCGTTGCGCTGTCCCGGCTCGTATTATTCCCGGGACCTAACGTACCTGTTTGCCGCACCTGCCCTAGTGATCGAATCAACTGCGTGTTGTACGCCGCCCATTGCCCCGCAAAGCACAAGTACTGCGCCGATTGTATCAAGGACTTCTACAGGAAAGCAACCTCGAACAAAAGCAGCTGGCCCGCCGGCTGTTGCGGTGTCCCATTCCTCTCCACTGCCACATCCATAAGCTTTCTTAGCTCATACGAGTTCAACTTGTACTGCGAAAAGTCGATGGAGTTATCAACGTCGCCTGCGAATAGATTATACTGTAGCAGAAGGGGCTGCGGCATATATCTAGGCAGTCGCGAGGGCAGACGCAATGCGGTCAGGTGCCAGTGTGGTGGGATTACGTGCTGGTCATGTAAGCACCCAGCTCAGCTAGAGACTAACACTGATCGGATTTCGATCCTGGGGTCGGAAAGGCCGTTTCTTGAGGTGAATCCGGGATGGCAGAGATGTAGGGACTGTGGAACAATTGTTGAGAATATTAGCGCTGGCTGCCGGCACATGATTTGCGGGTGTGTATTAAAAAACGTTCACATTCTCCTGGCTATCACATAACTATATATAGATCGATATAGAGAGCTGACATGGTGACGGTGCGTAAAGGTTTAAGGAAAGTTACTGCTACTACTCTGGTGAAGTCGAAAGGCGGGAAGAATGTCGGTGTAGACGCTCCGATGGGCGACTACACTGTGCAATGGCCGGACCGGCGCCGTTTTTCCCAGGTCCCAACTTTTTCTTAAATCCTCATGAGCCGGGCCCCCAGCTGAGACCCTCGACGGAACTCGAATCTGAATCCGGGCATAGCCATCTCAATACTCTTGTATCGAGTCCTGAGGTTTCGCAGGCGTTCCCTGTCCATACTGATCAGCCAAACGGCTATACTGTTTATCCACGCATCGGAAGTTTCTTCCACAAGCCGTACCCATTCCAACTTCCCAGCGCAACCGCCCAAGGACCGTCGAATTATTATTCCATATGCCGTGAGCGCGAGAGATGGGAGTTCGCAGTAGAGACAAGGCCCGAGAGACACGGGGAAGGTGCATCTTGTCTCCCCCATCTCCGTGCAATTTGCTCTTCAACTCCACCACTTTCAGTCCCCAATTCTCTCTCTAATCAACAACTTCCTGACGCACCTAACCTCGAGACGGTTTTCCCCGGACTACAGCCAGTATCGGAAAGTTCCCTCAGCCAGACTCATCAAGCGGCACCCAGCTCTCATTCTGAGACGGAAAATAAACTACAGTCCATCACTCGTTTTTCGGACGACGAAGAATATGATTGGTGGAATAAATCCAGGGTTGTAAGTACTCCGCCCTCTGAGACCTTTTGGGCACCTGAGCAAGAGGTGATCGAATGGGAAGAGGCAGAGCGGGAGAGAAATCGACGATTCCGGTTGGAATTTTCTCCCCCAGAGGTAATTCGCAGGCGCAACATAAGTCCAAATTTCCTAAGAGATGAGTTGCTGAGCTAGATATTGGCTTTTTGTGGTAGTATATGCATACTTCTCTTTGTCGCCAAGGTGTGTGATTTAAGTGGTGACACCGCGGAACTAGCTTTGTATTGGAGTATTTGATGGGTTAGCTGGCGTCTATTGTTCCTACTTTACGTATCTTCTTATAAGTTTCCCTATGCTGTTTTTTGATATCTCATTTTCTTTTCCTTATTATTTCATAAGAGAAAAAAAAATGGACGGGGTTGGGCGGAGTTCGATATTGTGGAGACGTTCGAGGGTTTTCTGTCTTTTTGGGTAGGCGTTCAAAGAACATTAAATTTTGGATTTTCGTATCGGGACCTAGTTTTAGGTTATAACTGGTTCTCTACCTGGGGATGCTGATTAGCCAAGATATTTCTCATGAGCTCAATGCCAGTATGGTCCACTGAACGGTTGGACCCATTGATTGATGAGCTAGGTACTATCAAGTTAGCTACATTAGGAATTCCCCATAATGAACTGGCGATCTTCCTTCAGGTAATAAGAGCTACATCTCTTTTTGAACGGACGTGGTATTTAATAATGTGGTAAATCTGACTGCCTGGTAATGTGCTCTGAGGTAAGCCTGAGTAATGCCCAAATACAAGAGCGTTCAGATGGAGATGAAATATTACTGAGTAGAAGCATGAAAACATCGAGAAACCACAAGAATTAAACCCCAGATGTGTTTGTTGAAACCACGACATTTTGTAGGGTTTTCATGGTATCAAAACCAGGAACTTTGGCCATCCAAGCACTCAAATACTACGTTGATTCGCACACCTTCCTATTTGGGTGAATACCATGGTATTGGCGTCCGTCCGAACAGAGCCTAAAGCCTTTCCCTGAAACGACCTATGTACCCTGGGATCGCTCCAGGCGCGCTCTAATATATCAAAATACTTCTTTGGCCCTTTATATCCAGAAGGAACACTGAGGTTGTGTCAGGCGTAGTAAATAAACCCCCAAAGTGGCCAATTCTATCAATTGAATCTCAGATTAATCCTGTAACCACTCAAATGTCGCCGAGTGATCAACTGTGACCCCACACTCCCCGTCCTTAAGATAAGGATGTTCCTTTATCATGCATGAGTTCCCAGTTATGAGTATTTTTTCCACAGTACCATTCTTTGTGTCAATTACTAAGGAAGCCATGTAGGCATAGGTGACTCCAAAAAGTTTGCCATCTACGCCATAGCACGTATCACTACCAACGATGAGGGGTGTGTGGCCTAGACACGCCTACTTTCATTTTCTTTTCTTCTTATTTTCTATTCAGTACCGAAGACTTCGGGAATTTAAACCAGAGAAGGATTTATACCGAACGAGGTGCCCACGCTGCCCCTCCTTCTCTTTCGCCTCATCCCGCCGATTACCGAGAATTATCATCCTAGGTAGAAATGAATTTTAGATAAAGGCATGTGAAGATGAGTTATGTTTCGTGTACGTGTCAAAAAACGTGGTATTGTTATATTGGATTTCTTCCGCTGGTGCCACTGAAGTTTCCCACTTTGGAGGGGCCACATAATGGTCTGAGCGCCTAGAAAAGCCCTCGGGATGCCCTCTTTATAATTCCAAAAAGATGCGAGTATGATACTCATACTGTGATAGTTGGCTGTTGATTAGCTGAGTGAGCGGAGGTGGCCGAGAATGACAATGAGACCTCTCAAGCAGCTGGGTCGCATGAGTACACCCTGACTGTATGCAGCTTTTGATTTATGCTCGAGCAATTGAGCGCTGCCTCCAGTGCTCTAAAGTCGAGCGTTTTTGTGCGGGTTCGAGCGTAATAAATACAACATACTGAGACATGAGGTCTGTGGGAGTAATATCAGTTGAGACTGTTAATAATAAAGCCGCGGCCGCAAAAACAGATTATTTAAGATTTGTAGCGGTCGAGCCACGCGCCCGAGCTCGCTCTTCATAGAACCACCTGTAATGCTCGAGCGAGGTTGCTTGTGCAAAAATCTTGAGCATTTTATGCTTGTTAGATCAGTGCTTATCGCGCACCATCTCCGGTCAAAAACCTGCTCAAAGCCAGGAACATAAAAAATGACAACTCAGAAAACTCCTGGCACCCGAGGAGTATATAGCCATTTTAGGCTGTGAATGTGCTGTTTGCAGCGAGATCAATTGACCATGTAACCGAATTTTGGCATTGTATGTGTCTTGGCACGATAACGCACTAGGAAGGCTAAAACATTCGATTTGTGAATGTTGGCCACGGAAAAACGAAGAACGGCTGCTTCCTGGCATTATTGGATTCCGTATCCAGCTCTTGCTACATTTTGCCCGGTTTGTGGGGATTACTACATGTACTTGATGAAATTTTGTAATACATACGACGACTGAGACACCGGATATCACTCGGAACTACCGCAAATCTCCATCTTAAAGCCCAGAAAGGTTGAGTTCTATCCCACTACGACAACCGATAAAGCCAGTTGCGCTGGTTCTCAAGTTAGTGTATGTAGCTCGTGGCCTGTTGCAATTGTCTCTTGGTTCATTGGATTTGTCCTAGATGGTCTAAGTATCATACAGGTGAGGACCAATTCGGAATTTCAAAAAGGTAGATGAGGCCAAAATTTCGTCCCCTTGATGCAAGTAACACTCTGATATTATTGGTGTTCGTTTTTCTTATGCTTGGTACAAAGCAGGTACATCCATTGCTTTATGCCGCTGTACGGCACATGCTAGAACAAACGTCCATGCATCCATCCATCAATTCAGACTAGTTAGGGGCGAAAATTCCAGAAGGCATTTTCAGACAGATTTAGAATCCTAAAAGCGACCCCTCAAAGGCCAGAAGTCGAGCACCCTCAGCTCCACCGTTACGGCTGAATACTGTAGAAATTATCTGTAGTAACTCCGAGGCAACAGGCTGAGTAGCGATTCATGATGCATACATTATTATGTACTCATCTACTCTGCTCTGCCTGCCGACATGTGCTCAAGGTTAAACCTGGATCAGGGGAGGTGCACCATCCGCCATTCTTACTCTCGATAGGTAGGTTTTTTCCCGGGCGCGGATGTTTGTCTTTGCTGTGACAGGCATCTGGTATTCCAGTTGGTGGATGATCGTCATGATACGTTGTCACTTTCTTGATTGAGATTGGATGATGAAGAATAAAGGGGACTGCAGCGGCTTCGGTGCATATGGGCTTCAACGAACGATAACATATGATACGTGGACCCAAGAGTTTTGCTGCGGATGGAAGGGACGGTGGGATGGATGGAAGAAAAGATGAATTTGATGCTGCTAGGGGTTCACCCATGTCCACTCGACACGTCTGTGGTTGTCTTCGGGTATGTGGTGACGCAAATATGATCAAGCCACATGATGAGGCTCAGTCATGTGGTGTGGCTTCCACCCATAACGCAAAGACCAGATGTCCCCGGAAGCTTGGATTGTCCATCCCCTACACCTACAATTACAAGATCGCCCTCCAGCCTTGACATCCTTCTCTCTCTCTTCTCTGTCACCACTTCACCCTCCTAGGCCCTAATACTGCCCCTTTCACAGTTTTTCACTGTTCTCTATCCCCTCAACCTCAGCCTTGTAATTGACTGTATCCTTAATCAATAATATTCAACGCTCACAAGCTCACCACGTCCGAGAGAATGTCCGTCATGAACGGTGGAGGCGGGATGAACGGCCACTTGGGGTCAAAAATGAATATCAGCGATGAAGACTACAAGACTTACGAGAAAGGCGTTCAGGTTATCGATGAGGACAAGGAGTTTACGTATGCTTCCCTGCGTTGATCACCTTTTCATTTCACATCGTGTCCCCTTTTTTCTCCGCGCATTTATCCCCCGGAAAGCTTATTCTAACGCCCCTTCTGCCTAGACCGAACCTCCCCACATACCTCGCTATTCAGAACTTGATCAGTGCGGGTTTCAACTACCATGTTGTCGCTGTATTTGGATCCCAGTCAACGGGAAAATCGACCCTTCTCAACCATCTCTTCGGAACCCACTTCTCAGTTATGGACGAGGCTGCTCGCAGACAGACTACCAAGGGAATTTGGATGTCGAGGGCTCTTGACGAACAGGATCATGAGCAGCTAGTAGCCAATAGAGAAGGGGGTATGACAAATAATATTTTGGTTATGGATGTGGAGGGAACCGATGGTCGCGAGAGAGGAGAGGACCAGGACTTTGAAAGGAAAAGTGCCTTATTTGCATTGGCTACCAGTGAGGTTTTGGTGGGTTGCGCATCTTTCGCTGATTGGTTGTTGGGTTATAATGAGCACTACGGAAAAAAATGCTTGTTCACTGAGTTTTGGGCACCACGGCTAATATTTATGGGCAAATAGATTGTCAACATCTGGGAGCACCAGGTTGGTCTCTATCAAGGAGCCAATATGGGTTTATTGAAGACTGTATTTGAGGTTAATTTGGGTTTGTTTTTGAAGGACAAAAAGTGCTTTTTCTTGACCTTTTTGGTTTTTACAGGATGCTGACATTAATACAGTACCACCCATCGATCACTTCTTTTCTTTGTGATTCGTGACCACATCGGTCATACGCCTCTTGAGGGTCTTAAATCCACTCTCATGGCAGATCTTAATAAGATCTGGTCATCTCTTTCCAAACCCGCTGGTATGGAAGAATCAGAAATTACAGATTTCTTCGATTTCCAATTCGCTGCGCTCCCGCACAAGATTCTTCAGCCTGAAAGGTTTTTGGAAGAGACAAAGGCTTTGAGAACAAAGTTCCGAGAGGGTGTAGATGTACAGGTGCTGAGCGACGGTTCACCTATCGATGATAAAAATAACGGTGTTTTCCTTCCAGCCTACCATAGACGGATACCTGCAGATGGTTTCCCGCTTTATGCTGAAGGTGTGTGGGAGCAAATTGTTTCAAATAAGGATCTAGATCTCCCCTCGCAACAGGAACTGCTTGCCCAGTTCCGATGTGACGAGATTGCAGCGTCTTGCGTTGCCGGTTTCAATGAGATTATCCAGCCATTCGAGGAGCTATCCAAGAAGGGCGGAGTACTCGACGGGCTTGGTCCTGCGATGAAGAAAGCGCTCGGAGAAGCGGTTGGTGGCTTTGAAGAGGCCGGCGGGAGGTATCACAAGGGCGTTTTTGGGCGAAAGAGGGATGAATTACGCGCAGGTCTTGAGGGCCGCCTGAGAGTGTTGGTTATCAACCAGTTCACCGCACTTTCTAAGAGAGCGCTCGCAGAATTTACTGAGGAGATCACCGCCATCCTCAAGAAAGCAAACTCAGCTGCTCATGCCGGGACTGCATCTTATGATTTTGCCGAGGTTGTGGATGAGACAAGGAGTAAGGTGGTAAATGCTTTCATTACAGAGGCATCCGAATGCTACATCGCCGGACCGACCGCTGAGTGGTCTAATTATGAAAAAGAGCTCGAGGGTTTGCAAAAAGACCTCGATGCAGTTGCAGGACGTTTACGAGGAGAAGAAATGAAGCGACTTGTGTCCAGGCTTGAGAAAGCCATCAAGGCAAAACTCATCGAGCCGATCGAGCTTGAGTTCAGGCGGATGGAAGACAACACTAGGGAAAAGGGGGGCCTTTGGGACCGTGTTTGGAACGTGTGGATTGGTGTTGTAGGCGACGGAGTTGACACCTTTTTGAGTCGGGCGACCAGCTTTAATGCTAGCGAGAAGGAAAGAGACATTGGTGCTTGGAGGTTGAAGAAGAAGGCCTGGGGAGTGTTAAAGGCTAAGATTGACGAAGAAGTTCATGAGGGAAACCTTTTGTTGAAGCTTCGCGAGAAGTGTGTCTCACGCTTGTTTTATATTGCTTTCCGGACAATTGCTAATAATTGACAGATTCGAAGACCGTTTCAGATACGATGAAACAGGTGTTCCCCGCGTCTGGAAACCAACCGATGATATTGAAGGCTCCTACACAAAGGCCCTTGACGCTACCCTGAAGCTCATTCCGCTCGTTTCTGAGATGCGCCTATCGAGTGGAGAACGGCCTCCGCTGGCTGAATTCCTCGGCGATGCACCTGCAGACTATGAGGAAGACCTTGAAGAGCTTGGACCTTCCAAAGACGAGTTTGAGGTTATTTCCGAATCAAAGCGGATTGATCTGCATCAAAGATTCAAGCGTATGGCCGATGCGGTTTTTGTAGAGGCGAAGCGCAGCACTATTAATGGTGTGGCCCAGATCCCGATGTTCATGTGGGGATTGGTGCTCGCGCTTGGGTGGAATGAGATCTGGGCCGTGTTGAGGAGCCCAGTGTACTTCGCTTTCTTGTTATTGTGTTGCTTTGTGGTTTATGTCATATACAGGACGAACCTGTGGGGACCAATCTATCAAGTTAGCAATGCTATGAGCCAACAGGCCGTAGATATCGGAAAGGTTTGTTCCCTCGTCCTATACTCCTACAACTATATGAAAATATACGCTAACTGTATCGAAACAGCAACGCCTACGAGAGTTCCTCAGTGACAGCAACGGCAACGTCGCTTTTGCTGGCCGAACGAACAAGACCAGGGGCTATGATGATGATGATGCTATCAGCTTGCAATCGCTTGATACTGAGGGCAGAAGGAGGGTAAAGAGAGAGGACTCTTCAGAATAGATCTTGACTGGCGTTGTTCGAATATTTGAGGAGACCGCTGAAGAAAGCTGTTTAATAAAAACGCTGCTTTGTTTGAATATAACTTTTAGTTTTTGACTTTCTGCTTTTTTGTTCTGTTTGTGGGGCAGCGAGGGGTACTGGGAGTTAGAAAGAGCGGGAGGGGCGATGTGCTTTGTACAAGGGTTGTATCCTACATTTCTTATCTTCGTTTTGGAACACGGCTGTAGTTTTTTGTATTACTTTTTTGTCTTTATCGGTTTGGAGAAGCATGTTCTAGATGGCACACAAGTGAAATTAAAAGTTTGAATTAAGGAAGAAAAGGCCTCAGAATCGGTATTTCCACTTTCTCCGGAAACCCCAATGGTCTTTCGCTTGAGGGCTGAAGAGGCGCCCAATGTCTCGAAGGATCCCGAAGGCATCTCGGAAGGTACCTGCTGCACCATGCATTTGTAGGGATCCAAAACCATGTCGCGTAATTCCACGATACCTATCACATAAAGTAGGTACCAACAGCTTCCCGTTCGAGAGCGAAAGCGGAAAATTCTCCGATAGGATATAGTTTTGAACATCATCGTGCACTTCGGCCTTAGAAGTGTCTCAGAGATATCGATCGGCCGTATTTGTTTTTGTTTCTGCCTATTTGCTCGAACGTTGCTAGCACTTAATCACCTGGATGCTGATCACGTATCTTCCGTATTCCCCAAATATCGGAGGCAGAGGGGTCGCCTGTAGAGTTATATAAAATTGCCAATATAAGTTTAGTGCAGTGACCAAGCACTGGCCGGAGAATAATAGGCGTAATAATCCATAGCTAGAATTCTCGGCATCGCTAGTAATCCGACACTGTTTCTTAGATGATTCGGTACTTCACAGAGTCTGATTCGATACTGATCATAGAGTATGACTCGGGTAGGTAGTGTTGTCTCATTCCGAGTCCGAGTCCGAGTACTTAATAGGAACATTCGGGCCTCGACAACTTGCTGGTAAATAACTAGTCCAGTTAGTGCTCCACATCTCAAGCTGAGCTGTCAGAAAATCTCCAGGTAGAGTTGAATACTGCTGCGGAACTCTGCCAGTAGTGTAGGTACAATGGTCTATAATTCGGACAAGAGAGGATAGTCAGATGAATCTCGATCATGAGGAAAGTGTCCTATTGTCTACATATGTAGTTTCCATGCAAGTACTCTAAACCTCAAGGAATAGGTAGATGATCATAAAAGATTACGCAGAGCTAGAGCCCTGCATAATAAAAGATCACGCAGCATCCCACAAATATCACCTTAGAGGTTTAACATATGATAAAGACCAATTGAGCTCCCCAGTTCCCAACTCTAGATGTGGCTGCAGGCTCTAGAGTACATACCGTTGCCATTCTACCAGACTATTGGCTGTCTCTGCGACTGCCTAGTAAGAGGAAAATACCTCGCACAGACAAGACTCACCCTCACCTCACTCTCCCCGCTGTCAATCTCTTTATGATAACGTGGCTTGCCTTCATGTTTTGCCATTCCCTTTATCGGGCATCGATAGACATGCGCGTACGGGACAACCCATGCTGCTGTGCCTGACAAGCGAAATTGCATCAGCGAGGTGACTTCATCCTCAGTAGCTAATTAGCACCTTAGACGCACTTACTAAGGGCCGTTCTTTCCATAGCAGCAATGAGTTACAACAAATGAACTCCTTCTTCCTTGTAGCTTTTTTTTTACCGTTGTGCTGTTCCTCTCTTCCTTTCTTTCTGAGCTGTCTTACAACTTACTTCTCTGTTCAACCTTCTTCTTCATACGCTCCTTTCCTACTCTTTCCTTCCCTACATATCAAGCAGCCAGGATATCGCGCAACACAAGAACTGCTGTCAACCTTACGTGTCGAATTAGCCAGCCGACAGCATTATATAGCAAGCAGCAGCGGGGGGTATGAATGTGGGGAAGAACCTTGTAACATACCCAGGGAACGTCCAACTTTTTTCTCTCTCTCTCCTGTCTTATTCACGCTCCTCTCTCTCCCGTCATTTTTCTTTTTGGACCCCAAGCAAGAAGCACACGCCCATAAAGTAGATTTACGCGGAAAGGATTTTGGCAAAAAGCACAGCAGGACAGAAAGTATTTAATTACAACATCAAGGCCCCTCTCCTCCGACGTCACCACTACCCACCTAGCTACCACCACCACCACTTCCACCACCACATCCTATCGCTCCAGGCTGTTGGTGAGTTATTACATGATGTCTCTCACCTCCATCCTCAACACTCCACCCTAAACCCGAACTTTCCATATGTCGCTACCCACGCTCCCACTTAACGTCCTTGCGGCGATCGTCACAAAAGGACAGCTCCAGCTCCGCGATATCGCTTCTATACGACATGTCTGCCGGGACTGGAACACCGCCTTTTCGCAACCGACCCTATGTGCTTCGTTGCTCGGCCACTTTTTCCCGTTCGCGCAGGAGACGTACGACGCGACAACAGCGACTGCGGGCAAAAAACGATACGATGATTTCAACGCGGTTTGTAGCCGCCTTCATCGGCTGAAAACGGGCAAATGGTCACTGAATTGGGAGGTGGCTTTTCCGGCCCCACCACACATGGATAGCTATGCAGTACCGGAGATTTTTCCGCCAGATGGGTTCCGACTGGTAGACACAGATTCCGATGAGGGTTACTTTTTGACAGCGTACGCCGAAGACAACCTAATGTCGGTCCGGATCACTGTACGGAACCTAATCAATGGCCAAGATATCCATGTCTCTATTCCTCGCGAGGAATTGTCCGGGATATATATGAACCGCGGCAAAGTCCTTTTAGTATACAGCAGAGGCGATAATTCATCAATGTTTATCCTAACCGACTGTAGAGACGGCGGAAATGGAAGAACTTTGTGGTCCGCTAATATAAATACATCTGTTTTCCATGGTGTTGTTGAGAACGATTCTACGGCGGGGCGAAGGAGGCTCCAACCAGTTTTTAACGAACATTATATTGCGTTTTTAAACTCTCTTGACAATAGTGGAGGGAGCAGAATTATGATTATGCGATTTCATGCCCTAACCTCAAGCAATGACTTATCGACAGAGACAGAGCTGCTTGAGCTGCAGCTCAGTATCTCACCAGCTACTCTGATCTCCCTCAAGCCAGATACTTCGGGTTTTCATCTGTTGCTCGCCCAGAAATTCCCGCATCATCAGTTTCCAGACCATGAAAACCTTCACCGAGTGGTACTCGTTCAAGCTACGTCTGGAAAGGTCTCATGTGCTTTTAATTTCATCGTAGCACCATATTTCAGTCTTGTCCCAGAAAGAGATATGGAAATGTTCTTCTCTCCCAGTGGAGATTCCGTGATTATCTGGGGTTCTATCCGGTGCGAGGAGTACAGGGGCGGGGGTATTCTGGGTCAGGTAATGATTTATCCGATATTCGGAGGGCCTGCCACAATCCGATACTTGCAATCCCCCGACAAAGGCGCAGATCCAGTTGAGAAGAATACCGAGACGAGATACGCCCCTGACCTTGGTGTGATCTCATATGGACATACAGTAGTTGGATTCGAGAGCTTGAATCTTGACTTTAGACCTGCAGGAACTGGGGCACATATCAACGCTTTCAATAATCCGCCATCTGCATGGAATACTATTCCCACCAAGCATCCCTTACCTAGCCTCGAAATCGGCAGTCATTGGATTTATTCCGAATCCACCGCTCCTAACGGCGATGTCACGATCGAAATGATGCGAATAGCGCCGCCTCCATTGCTCATCCCCGAGAATCAATGGACCAGCCCTAACTCAAAGCGCAGCAGCTGGTTTCTCAACAGCAGCACTACTACCGCTCCCGGTAGCAGTGCTGCAAGTATCCTAGGAGTTGGACTTCATCCGGCCGATGCAGCAGCACAGATAGCACAAGTCGATGCCGAAGAACTAGCGGCAAGGCTGAAGATGATGGAGCGAGAAAGAGCTCGGGAAACCAAGAGGA
The DNA here is from genome assembly GCF_020137385.1 of Morchella sextelata. Taxonomy (NCBI): domain Eukaryota; kingdom Fungi; phylum Ascomycota; class Pezizomycetes; order Pezizales; family Morchellaceae; genus Morchella; species Morchella sextelata. Next base: position 1,804,591 of record NW_025408619.1, on the reverse strand, counting down.
AAAGCTGGGAAGAAGTAAAGAAGGGGTGGAAAGCAAAACTGTTTGGCTGGCGATAGTTTCCTATTCTTTTATTTTTATTTTTTTATTCCTATGTGAAGAAAAAAGGTACTGGAGTTTTGGATTTATTGATTTTTTTTTTTTTTACCTCATATCTCAAGGGCAGGAATATACCCGGATCTTCAATAGCGGTTTCCTTTTTAAATTTCCTTTCCCTTTATGTGTATGTTGTCGTCTTTTGCGCGCGCGGTGTTTTGCGTTAAGGGGCGGGAATGGCTATTGTCGATGTTTAATATTAAAGAACGCTCATCTCATCATCCTTGGAGAGTCTGCTTTTTCTTTCTTTTTGAAATTACCTTACCCCGGACCCTTCCCCAGGGGGTGGTATGTAGCGTAGCGGGAACACTTTGGCCGTTTATTTTCGTGTAGATAACAAGCATTAGGTACTTGTATGTGTATTCCATGTTGAGATTAAAGGGGATTCTCGAGAAAGCCACGATATCGATATCTAACGATGCTATTGTAATCTCGGCGCTGAACAATCCTGGCAACTCCGTCAGGGGGGGGAGGACAATTTTGCTGATAAGACTCTTGGTGATAACGGTTATGCTCTGGTGATCTTTTCTTGATTATGGCCGCGCCGTGAGATGAGAGGGTCATTCGTTTGGGAAAGCCACGCGGTGTGCACTCTAGAACTGCAATTACTCCCTGCAGAATGTTTCTTATCAAAAAGAAAATATCAATCACGCCGATGGTGCCTAAGGATATTGACGAAGAGAGTGACGATACTTTCCTCTTTCTCTTCCTCAATGCCTGCAGCCCGAAGCAGGCAGTACATAGAGTAACATTAATAGAGTAAAGTAAAGGTTACGCTGATCCAGCCAAAGACGACAATAACAACGACACTGACAGGGTCCGATCAGAAACAGGCCCGCCCACATGCAACAAAACCTTAAAAAAAGCTTAAACACCATCCATCCAAAGCAGAGCAGAGCAGACCGGTTCACTAGCGCCTTCAATTACGGAAACAGCACACGTGCTTGCCGTTTCTTATAGCGAATCCGCTTGTATGGGTTAGGGTTGTAGTCTCAGGTTTGCGCTGTCATCAACTGTCGTTTATGTAGTATACGTCGTAGGAGAAATAGGGAAAGGATATAGCTATGGAGGTGGCGGTAATGTGGTTTAAGTGATGGGATGATGACACTATGTACAAAAATGTGGCAGTAAGCGACTCGAGGAGGAGAATCTTCTCTTCTGTTTCCCTCTCTAAGGCTCGAGACTCCGAAACACTTTATAGATTGGTTCTTCTACTTCTGCCAGGATACATTCGCTGCACCCACGAACGAGATGTTCCGTAAATCTGTCTATAGAGTGGTCCCGGTCAGTGTTAGAGGGTTTTACCCTCGCCATTTCACTATCACAAATGCAAGTTTACGGCTCTACGAGTTTTAACTCAGCGTTTACTCTGCTAATCCGGGTTGATTAGGGGATGAATACCATGAATACGCCAACTGTCTGCAAGGGCTTTACCTGCCAAACCCAGCTAGAAATGATCCAGCACCTCAGCGAGAAGCTCGACCACGAGTTCAAGCGAATCGACGACTAGCTAGCCCAAATGGACCGGAGAATGAGTGACGGGCTCAAGCGAGTGGACGACCATCTTTCCCAAAGGGAAAGTAGAAAGCGCGATATATTTGGATTTAAGTACCGTAAAGATGGGGAGACAGGATATTGGGGAACCAATATCGTTGCTTTTCTGTGCGGTGTAAGCTAAGTTGATTGCTGTACATATTAAGCATGAAGGTAGTTCGATTCTCTGATCGACTGACTTGATAAGCGGTGTTAGCTTTTGATTTGACCATGCAGGGAATGAACATCTTCCTATCAATTCGCCGGCAGATGATGCGAGGCTAGGATGCTCCTATGTAGGTACTCTTTGTGAGGTCACTCTCCATACTTGGATTTAGTAGGGAAAGATACTTGTACATAGCTGATTATCCCTTAAGCCGTCAGGCAAATCTGACCTCCCCAACCAAAACAAATTCGGTGTGGCTTTACTAACAGATCCCATTATCTCTCTTATCAAATAATGGCTAGATCTCCTATAAAAATTGAATCCCCTTGTTCTAGGGGTGGGGCATTTGACTGTTTATAATTAAGGGATAATTATCGATAGAGACCGAAGAAGGCCGGGCAAACTGAACTTGGACGGATACAGGGGCCTTTTTTTCTTTGCATGTACATTTTCTTAGCTATAGCGATCACTCAGTACCTTGCTGGCTTTTTGCATTCCGGTGATGCGGTGGTGTGGAGCAGGTATAACATGCGGCGCTGGTGAAGAAATATTTGACTACGACTACGACAATGTTTCACACACGCACCCGCCGCCGCATAATCCAACCAGTGTTTCTTTCCTTACATGCGGAAACAAGCACTGCATGTAGACACTTACCCAGGTAGTAAGTACTAGTACTACGTAGAAACATATTTAGAAACCCCCAGAGGGAGAGAGAGGCTGTGTGCATACATGTAGAGTACAAAAAAAACCCAACCCAACCCAACGTTAACCACGACGAGTGATAGCACATGAACGCCACGCACCCAATCACCGCCGTCGCGGTAAGGGACCCAATCCAATCACTGCCCTCATTTTCCATACATACGCAACCAAGTGCTTGTATGTAGCTACCAAGCAAGAAAGCAGGCGAATATTCCAGGGTATGTAACTATGCGGGGAGACAAGAGACAAGAGACGAGACAAGAGTGGTGGATAATTAACCCTGCTCTAAGCGCTGCTACCTAACCACCTATCTTGATACCTGCTAAGATACCACTGGTCTGATTTGATTTGATAGAGACTGCTGCGGCCGTGTGTGGGTATTTTCTTCGTCACTGCTCCATGTAGCTAGAAGTAATCAGGGCGCGCGCGGGGGCTGCAGCGCAGTATGGTATGGGTGTGTGCCACTTACTTGATACTCACTCTTATTGCAAATTGCGTTTTGAGCCCAGCCAGGGAAAGCAGGGCCGGCGGGTTTCTTTTAAAGAGCCACCTTCTCCCACCTCCCCCCTCCCATCCAGGAGGTTCCAGCAGCTCACGTATTTCTGAAAAACTGGTTTTTCGGCTTCTCTTCTTCTTTTCACTTCTTGATACCTACCCATCACCAACCTACCCACCTATCTCTCCAGCTGCTGTGCACTTTCCAACCTCACCACTACCATTCCACCCCACAACCAGCAAAAATGCCAATAATCCCCCGCTCCTCCGCCTCCACCTCGCGCAAGCCCGTGCCCACCAGCAACACCCCTGCGGCGCCCCTCTCCGCGCAGCTCCCGCCACCGCCACCACCACCGCCCGCCGAGGAGCCAATGCCCATGGCCACGCCCATGAGCGGCGGGCTCAAGAAGAGCAAGTCCGTGCGGGCCAAAAAGGCGCTCAAGACCATCGCCAACCCGATCAAGACGCGGCGCGAAGAGAAGGCCAAGCGCAGCGAGGTCGAGACCGCAGAGCGCAAGGAGAACGAGAAGAATGTGCAGGACTTTTTGGCGACGGGGAGGTTTGTTTTTGTCCTTTATGCCTTTTATGGGGAGGGGGGAGAGGGGGGTATGGGGGTATTTGATTGGGACGGTGGTGACTGACGTTTTTTGCCCAAGGGATTATTGCGAGAGGAACTTCTCGTAGTGCTGCGCCTACTGCTGCTGCTGCTGCGAAGAAGCGACTGGGCACGATCCATGAGGTGACGGACGAGGACGAGTGAGTGGGTGAAGGAGGAGGCTCTAGGTAGCCTTCCTGCTTTGCTCCTCCTGGGGTGCTCTGGTAGTGCTGAGCGTCCTGTCCGCTGGAGTACATAATGGAAGTAAAGAATAGAGCTAGAGGGTCTCAATTTTCTTACCTGCTAGACTGGGGAGTAATTCACCATTTGGTGATATTATTATTTTTTTCTCTCTTACCTTTTTCTCTTCTTTTTCTTCTTTTTTGTATAATTAACTAGGGCTGCGAGAGGGAGAGGTGTTTTGCTTGAGCGCTGGGCTGGTGCTATATCAGGGAAATATTTATTTTTTGACTTTCAAATTCTGGGCTGAGATTGAGATTGTGAAGGATCGTGGAGTGACTAGTGCATTGACGGCACATGGCACAGAAGCGGCGTTTTCCCGGGACCGTGAGATTTGAGGATGCTGGGATATGCTCGCTCCACCTTTAAGATTGAGTTGTTGGGGTGCTTGCAAGTTGGTCGAGAGTGGGGAATATACGATGCATGTTACCCGGTGAGATAAGGGGGAGTGGACTTGATAAGAGGAGCGCGTGCCCGGATAGAGAGTACTAGGTATCTAGAGTAGGGCCCAGAACAGAGTACCTACTTCACGCACTTGACTCGTACTGTATTATAAGGCAGTGAGTGTTCCAATGGCTGTAGCACGATAAATCAAACTGTTGGACGAGAAGAGAAGAGAGACGATGGTGTATTAACTATATAGCTTTATACGACATGATTGAGGACAGGCTGTCATGCCACCTATTCCTCGCCATAAGTCCACAGTTGTCGTTGTAGTTGTCTACTACATGTATTTAGTATACGTAGCCAACAGCCTCCATCCC